>NW_026732489.1:0-577346 GCF_028476545.2 Physella acuta
AAAACCGTTTTCTAAAACGCGAAATAACGGCTAATACTTGTTTTTCTAACATTACTTTTTTATAATGCAAAAAAGGGACGTCACGCCATCTGAAACCCCACCCCCTCCCCCTCATCACACACCGTCACAAAATTGCTGACCCCCCTCTCCGTTCCGAGTGTGACGTCATTTATGGACGACCCCACATCAATTTTTTTTTAAAAGTCAGAAATTACTCATACAAAAAAGGGAAGGATGGTAGATTTACTATGAATTTAAATAACATACAACTCTATAGTAAAATATTTTTTTCAGTTTTAGCAAAACTGTCAAATTAAAAAACACAGAGTTTGTACATTTATTGCATAAATACAAAAAATATAAAACAGAATGATTAACAGTGTATCAGTTTCACCATGAGACAAATGCCTTTTTTTTAAATACAATACAAATAAACAATTCGTGTTTTTTTTAAATATTCATTTTTATTCATTTGCTAAAACAAAAATACAATACAAACAATAAATCGTGTTTTCCTAATGTTTTGGTGTGTTTCGGTTGTTATAATAAAATACGCTCAACTGGAGGTAAACAAGCAACGGAGAATAAAATACGCTGAAATGGAGTTTTACCGTTGACTGTTGCATGTACTGAATTGTACTGACTGATGTACTCAACTGAAGTCAACTGTGTACTCAACTGTTTAGTTTACTGTGTACTGTAGTGTAGTGTAGCTATTAACCTAATAATTATTAACTATTAATAATTATTAGGCCTAAGTATTATTATTAGGCTATTAAATGATAATTGATATTATTATTATTAAGCCCTATTAAAACTATTATTATTATTATTTATTAGGCCTAGTAAGTTATTAACTTATTAGTAATTAAGCTTAATATTAATATACAACATACTTAGTTAGGCCGGTAAAACTTCATTGTAGCGTATTTTATTCCCCGCTTCACGTTCACCTCCAGTTGAGCGTATTTTATTATAAACACAACCGAAACACACTTAAACGGTAGGAAAATACTAGAGCTAGAGCTAGATGTAGATCTACTTATTTTTTATGAATGTGATTTTTAATTAGAAAAGGTTAAAAAAAAACATAAAAAAGCACTAGAACAGTTCCAATTAAATATCGTGTGATCGTCAGCGGGAGAAAAATCCTTACACGGTCGCGGGTTCACTGTGAGTTCACATTGACTTTAATTATCAGCTTACGTCATACCTCGGGCAATAGCTGTTTGAAATTGTGTTGGCCTTTGTTTTGGGGTCATTTTAAGTTCATAAATGTTTATTTATAGTATCATGCCTTGGAGATACTTGTAACAATACAAACTTAATCGCCTTGCAATTGTGAGTTACGTTTATGCCATGAAAATCCTAACTCACACACACACATATAGCACATTCAATATTCTAAATTTGGATTTTTCTCAAGTTTTTACAAAAGTAAATTATCACAATCTAAAACGAAGTCAGACTCTTTGTTTTTTATTCATTTGTTAAAACAAAAATACAATGCAATTAAATAAATCATGTTTTCTAATGTTTTGGTGTGTTTTGGTTATTATAATAAAATACACTCAACTGGAGGTAAACGAGAAGCGGAGAATAAAATATGCTAAAATGGAGTTTTACCAGTTAGGCCTATAGGCCATAGGCTTAATTAATAATTAAACATTTTTGTTACTGTTACACTTAGTCTTACAGTCAAGTCTTGTGTAGAATAGAGCGTATAAAAATAAATGACAATAATGTGAATGTAAAGTAGGCCTAAGTCAAGTAAAATACAACAATCAGCAATAACTAGGACTAATTAAAAATGGCCACGACTATTTCCAGCCGGTTGGGAATAGTCGTAATAGCCGTATTGAGGCTATTCCCAGCCGACTGTGAATAGCCCCAATACGGCTATTCCCAGACGACTGTCATTTCATGCTAACTAAATACTAAATACGACTAGGGATAATATCTTACAATTATAATAAAAGCATTTATTATTTATTGTGACTGGGGAGTGGGGTATAGATTAAGAGAGCAGCGCTTATATTTCCATTAAAAAAATATGGTTTAAGTTTAGTTTTTAGGCTCATATCTGCTATGTCAGTAGTAGATGATCAATTATCAGTATGCACTCTAATTAAATCTATACTAACTAGTCTAATAGACCTAGTAATTTTTAAATAAATAATATTAATTACGCATCAGTTTAGTTAGTAGTTCACATTTCTATTCAACTGTCAATTACCATTTGAAAAATTCGCATGGAACAAATATCAGTTTCCATCACACTTTTCACAAGTTGCTTTTTTCTCTTAGCAAAAATCTAAGAAACAGGCCTTTTTTTTTTTTTTGCAGATATGCCATCAATTACATCACACATGATTAAAAAAATACAAAAGTAACCCTTCCATGAACAACGTGAAAAAAATAATATTTTAATAATAGGGGCATAAATTAAGTGTCAAAATACAAGGCATCTAATGGGTTCAAACCCGCATCTTCTCGCAGGGCAGCCACCGACATGTCCACTCGACCACACAACTTCTTGCTTATTTTTGTGTGTTTTTTTACAGTAAATCTATCAAAACAGTCACGATCGGGAATAGACACTTCGATTAATAATTAAACTAACTAAACTAAATTAAGTAAAGTACTAACCAAACTACTATCATTATAGTATTTATATTTTAAAGTTTTACTCTAAAACTAGATCTGATAATAGTAATATAGTAATATACTACTATTCAACTCTGCTACTCTATTACTCTAGCTAACTAGCTAGAGTCTAAATCTAGAGTACTACTAGATCTAGACTGGTTAATTACTAATTAGACCTACTTTAGCAAGGGATCTAGGGTTAATGATATCATTAGTTAGTTCAGTGCTATTTTTGTGATAAAAGTATTTTTACCCTTAGATTAAGGGTATTGTATTATTATGTGCACATTCTATTCAATTTTTTTGATATTTGTATATATACAACTGAAAGTATGTGTGTCTGTGATACTTTTATGTATTACTCAGGGACTGTTTATCTGATTGGCATCTAACTTTGGAAGTTGTTCAGAATACTCCTGAGAAGATTTCTGCGATAAAAAACTTTAAATTCCTGCCCACGAGGGCAAAATGTACTGTTGGGACATGGTGTGGGGAGGGGGATGTGGTCATGGGAGTAGGGGCGTGATGTAGGGAGGCTGATGTGTAGGGAGTAGGGGCATGGTGTGGGGAGTAGGAGGGGGGAGTGTGATGTGTGGGAAATAGGGGCGTGGTGTAGGGGATGTGCTGTGGCGAGTAGAGTCATGGTGTGGGGAGGGTGATGTGGCATGGGGGAGGATGTTGTGTGGGGAATAGGGGCATTGTGTGGGGAGTAAGGACGTGGTGTGGGGGAGGATGTTGTGTGGGGAATAGGGGCATGGTGTTGGGAGTAAGGACGTGGTGTAGGGAGTAGGGATGTGCTGTGGCGAGTAGAGTCAAGGTGTGGGGAGGGTGATGTGGTGTGGGGAGTAAGGACGTGGTGTGTGGGAGGATGTTGTGTGGGGAATAGGGAGATGGTGTGGGGAGTGTGGATGTGGAAGATAAACATGTTCATTCAAACTATTCCTGTCTTTTCCCCACACACCATGGTGTTTGTGTTATAACATGATTGTTCTGTCAATCATTGCCATTTGCAGGATGATTGTTCAATCAATACGAGCCGCTTGTAACTTAAGTTGTGTGTGTGGGTGTGAGGGCAGATTAACCTGTTAGTTTTACAGCATGGAGTTGCTGTCTGACCTCGATTAGTTTGGATACATTTTGGGAAATCCAGTTTCTATTTTTATACATTGGAAATATACATGCGTAAAAAAAAACTTTCCCTGACATCCGGGAACGATATCTTGGGATTTCCATGTCAAACGTGTTTAAATGGCCTTATTAGTGTGTCCCAATTAGCTTACAGGGTGTCAGAACTATCTATATTAAGTTATATTGGACAGGCTGTCTAAAAGTATCTTTTACAAGGGCTCCCAAAAGTGCAGGTTTCCTCAAGTATTTTCCCAAGGGGTTCTGAAAGCATCAGTTAGGGTTCTTAAAATAGCATGAGTTTAGATATATTCTAATACGACCCAAGACAAGCTGTTTTGGAGACTGAATTCAACACTGGTCTTACAGTTGGCAAAACTTGAGTAGCCATGCTCTGGTAGTAGACAGACAGGCACGTGCTCAATTTGATTTTTAATAGCACGCATGGAAATGTCTCTACACGTTCAGTTGTAACCACTTTCACTCATCTTCTATTTGAATACATGGAGGGGGGGGGGTGTTACAGAATCACCAGTCTTATCGACGCAATTATAAGATTGTCCCAACCCTAACCCCCCACACCTCCACCCCCACCCGTCTAACGCCTATAACAGGATGTAAATCTCTATCAGCGGGTCGGAGTTTTCCGAACCAAGCACGTGACGTCACTGTGTTTACCGAGACACGCAGCTATATATAGTCTCCCACATGAGCCCTGACAGTCTCATGACTGAGAGCCTAAAGCCCCCCAGTTAACGGATGAGAATTTGTGTTGAGCTTATTAAGTAGCAGTGTGGATTGTCATAGTTTCAGCGACTCAACAGAGAAATTTTTAGCTGCTACCCAGTGCTAATAAAGTCGGCACATTTTTACCGAACTAGCGACGTTATTCACAACCACAAGGGGGCCCAACACAAACGTCTGTGAGTTCAGATAAGGTGACCACTATGGCCAAACGGTGAGTCCCGCTGCATCTGTTTTTACACCTAGTAACCGAGTGCTCCCCCTTGCCTGTTACCTCCCTTGGGGTTCAACTATCATTACACGAAGAACAAAAGCCCAAACACTGCGGGCGTCATGCTAAAGGCTGGGAAGGTGTACTGTTTTTGTTGGGGATTAGACGAGGATGGTGTATCGTGTGCGACATGGTGTGTCTTACAATCAGGTGGTGTGAAGGTGTACTGTTTTTGTTGAAGATTAGATGCGGATGTTTTATCTTGTGCGACATGGTGTGTCTTACAATCTGGTGGTGTGAAGGTGTACTGTTTTTGTTGGGGATTAGACGCGGATATTTTATCGTGTGCGACACTGTGTGTCTTACAATCAGGTGTGTGAAGGTGTACTGTTTTTGTTGGGGATTAGACGCGGATATTTTATCGTGTGCGACACTGTGTGTCTTACAATCAGGTGGTGTGAAGGTGTACTGTTTTTGTTGGGGATTAGACGCGGATGTTGTATCGTATGCGACATGGTGTGTCTTACAATCAGATGGATCCAACCCGTTACGTCAGCGCTTGTTCGCTGTGCCGCGTGCCGGTATATTACAAGGCGATTGAGCGTTTTGTAATGAGGGGGTAGCGTTAGAGTAAGCAACACCTAGGTCTGTAAGCATTAGGTATTGGTGGCGCTAGATTCGTGTCTACAGGTTAGGTGGAGGAGGAGGAGGTCTTTGCTCCCTCTCTCTCTCTACATACACATATATAAACATATATATATATATATATATATATATATATATATATATATATATATATATATATATATATATATATATATATAAAACAACATATATAAATGCCCCCTCCCCAGGAGCCTTAGATCCGCCACTGGCAACAGACAGATAATTGGGCGTGTCATGATCCCGAGTTTGACAAGTCGTCTCACGTGGCTGCTAGATACAAGTTGGTGGGGGGGGGGGGTCGGGCTGTAGGGATATGGCGGACTTGACCACTTGTTGCATAACTTGTCATCCCAACGGATCAATAGACTTTACCAACTTGACCAAGCTCGGTTAATGTAAGAAAAAAGCTGTTTCACATTTGGAACGTCACAGGTAGCGGGAGGGGTGGTTAGGCTTAACAGTGACGTCATTTTAATGGAACGTGCTGATTTCTTGTCTCATAGTGGGGGGGGGGGGGGTGGTAAGTTGACAAAAAGCTTGACGTAATTATACACCTAAGTGGCAGAACTAATTAGTAATGGGGTCGTTCAATCAACTTTAACGAGATGTTTTATTTAAAGTTCGTTTTCTCAAATTACACATAAATTTGAATTAGACATTAACCTAAATTAGACATAAACTTAAATTAGACGTAAACTTCAATTAGACATAAACTTGAACTAGACATAAACTTGAACTAGACATAAACTTGAACTAGACATAAACTTGAACTAGACATAAACTTGAACTAGACATAAACTTGAACTAGACATAAACTTGAACTAGACATAAACTTGAACTAGACATAAACTTGAACTAGACATAAACTTGAACTAGACATAAACTTGAACTAGACATAAACTTGAACTAGACATAAACTTGAACTAGACATAAACTTGAACTAGACATAAACTTGAACTAGACATAAACTTGAACTAGACATAAACTTGAAATATGAGGAGGTAAAAAAAAAGGTGAAACAGAAATAAATAAAAATTGTGTAGTTCCTTGGTTGCCAACCAACTGTAATGGTTGCCAACCTACTGTAATGGTTGCCAATGTAGAATTGATGTTTTAAAAAACTGAGCTGAAATGTAGAATTGATGTTTTAAAAAACTGAGCTGAAATATGGAATTGATGTTTTTAACATACCCAATTACCGGTGTGGACGACAGAACTTGGAAACGTTGACATCACGTGGTTTGACCGTACGTCTGCTGTAGGCTAAAGCCTATTGTGTGATACAATGTGTGTGTGTGTGTGTGGGGGGGTATTTTTTTCTCCTTTGTTTTTTCCCGAAGGATTCTGTTTCTGAATTAGGCAGTGGCGCAGCTTAGTGGGTCGTCGCTAGATATCAAGTTGTTGCGGGCCTTGACAGCAGGGGAAATAATCCCTACCTTTACTAGACATTCACAACCTCCAACAAAACTCACGATCAACCCAGTCCACGCTTCATCAGCGTTTTTAATGAGAAGTCTTGTCAATAATTCAAGACTGATTTGTTCAAGTGTATTATAAAACTGATAAAACTGCAGTAAAAACAAACTTACAGTTTAGTTTTATAACTCCGCCCTGAGTTACCGTCCTTCAATAATGGCGTTAGCCATGAAGCGAGTTATCTCCCTGTTATAGTGTTAACAGACAACCGTCTGAAGTTAACATCGATCTTGTCTTTTAAATTACACTACACCCGTCGATAATAGGTGTTTTTTTTTACCTTGTTGCATTTAGACTACATGGGCTATAGGTATTGTGTAAGTGGGTGGGTGTGTGTGTGTGGGTGGTTTGTAACAACGTGCGATTGAAAGGGGATGTATATTTATTGACGTCACATCCCGTGATAGTGGGGGGGGGGGGGGGGTTAATCTGATGGTGTTGAGCTACGGGGTGTTGTTGACGTCTACGATAAGATGTAGAGAGGTAGTGGGGATTCTTATAACAAAAATTGTCCATGATTCCGTGAACAGAATATGGAGTGAGGACATTAAAGGACGTCTTCTTTCACATTGAGAATGAGTTTATCAACATGGCGACCTCGCCTAGATTGCCATACATTGGCCATACAGACTCCCCCTACCCCCGGGTATGTGACATCTCCCCCCCCCCCCAGCTTTAAAAAAAATTTGAACCTCTCCCCTCAGGTTTCTGTGACATCCCCCCCCCCAGCTTTAAAAAATATTGAACCTCTCCCCTCAGGTTTCTGAGACACCCCCCCCCCCAGCTTTAAAAAAATATTGAACCTCTCCCCTCAGGTTTCTGAGACACCCCCCCCCCCCAGCTTTAAAAAATATTGAACCTCTCCCCTCAGGTTTCTGTGACATCTCCCCCCACCAGCTTTAAAAAATATTGAACCTCTCCCCTCAGGTTTCTGAGACACCCCCCCCCCAGCTTTAAAAAATATTGAACCTCTCCCCTCAGGTTTCTGAGACACCCCCCCCCAGCTTTAAAAAATATTGAACCTCTCCCCTCAGGTTTCTGAGACACCCCCCCCCAGCTTTAAAAAATATTGAACCTCTCCCCTCAGGTTTCTGAGACACCCCCCCCCCAGCTTTAAAAAAATATTGAACCTCTCCCCTCAGGTTTCTGAGACACCCCCCCCCCAGCTTTAAAAAAATATTGAACCTCTCCCCTCAGGTTTCTGAGACACCCCCCCCCCCCAGCTTTAAAAAATATTGAACCTCTCCCCTCAGGTTTCTGAGACACCCCCCCCCCCAGCTTTAAAAAAATATTGAACCTCTCCCCTCAGGTTTCTGAGACACCCCCCCCAGCTTTAAAAAATATTGAACCTCTCCCCTCAGGTTTCTGAGACACCCCCCCCCCCCCCAGCTTTAAAAAAATATTGAACCTCTCCCCTCAGGTTTCTGAGACACCCCCCCCCCCCCCAGCTTTAAAAAAATATTGAACCTCTCCCCTCAGGTTTCTGAGACACCCCCCCCCCCCCCCAGCTTTAAAAAAATATTGAACCTCTCCCCTCAGGTTTCTGAGACATCTCCCCCCCCCCCCCAGCTTTAAAAAAAATATTGAACCTCTCCCCTCAGGTTTCTGTGACATCCCCCCCCCCCCAGCTTTAAAAAATATTGAACCTCTCCCCTCAGGTTTAAAAAAATATTGAACCTCTCCCCTCAGGTTTCTGAGACACCCCCCCCCCCCAGCTTTAAAAAAATATTGAACCTCTCCCCTCAGGTTTCTGAGACATCCCCCCCCCCCAGCTTTAAAAAATATTGAACCTCTCCCCTCAGGGTTCTGAGACATCTCCCCCCACCAGCTTTAAAAAATATTGAACCTCTCCCCTCAGGTTTCTGAGACATCTCCCCCCCCAGCTTTAAAAAATATTGAACCTCTCCCCTCAGGTTTCTGAGACATCTCCCCCCCCAGCTTTAAAAAATATTGAACCTCTCCTTTCAGGTTTCTGAGACATCTCCCCCCCCCAGCTTTAAAAAAATATTGAACCTCTCCCCTCAGGTTTCTGAGACACCCCCCCCCCAGCTTTAAAAAATATTGAACCTCTCCCCTCAGGTTTCTGAGACATCTCCCCCCCCAGCTTTAAAAAAATATTGAACCTCTCCCCTCAGGTTTCTGAGACACCCCCCCCCCCCCAGCTTTAAAAAATATTGAACCTCTCCCCTCAGGTTTCTGAGACATCCCCCCCCAGCTTTAAAAAATATTGAACCTCTCCCCCTCAGGTTTTAAAAAATATTGAACCTCTCCCCTCAGGTTTTAAAAAATATTGAACCTCTTCCCTCAGGTTTTAAAAAATATTGAACCTCTCCCCTCAGGTTTTAAAAAATATTGAACCTCTCCCCTCAGGTTTTAAAAAATATTGAACCTCTCCCCTCAGGTTTTAAAAAATATTGAACCTCTCCCCTCAGGTTTTAAAAAATATTGAACCTCTCCCCTCAGGTTTTAAAAAATATTGAACCTCTCCCCTCAGGTTTTAAAAAATATTGAACCTCTCCCCTCAGGTTTTAAAAAATATTGAACCTCTCCCCTCAGGTTTTAAAAAATATTGAACCTCTCCCCTCAGGTTTTAAAAAATATTGAACCTCTCCCCTCAGGTTTCTGAGACACCTGTGGAGTATGACAGAAAGAGCACACTATGTAGACAGCGATTTACTGGTCCAATGTCAAGGCCACGTCAAGCACGTGACTTTGAACCGGCCTCACGCGCTCAATGCCTTGAACTTGTCTATGGTGAGGGACCTGACGTCCAATCTCCTGGTGAGTCACATTTTGTGTGCACATTTTAAATCTTATCAATCTCTTGGTGAGTCACATTTTGTGTACACATTTTAAATCATATCAATCTCTTGGTGAGTCAGATTTTGTGTGCACATTTTAAATCACATGAAAGTCCTAGTGAGTCACATTTTGTGTGCACATTTTAAATCATATCAATCTCTTGGTGAGTCACATTTTGTGTGCACATTTTAAATCTTATCAATCTCTTGGTGAGTCACATTTTGTGTACACATTTTAAATCATATCAATCTCTTGGTGAGTCAGATTTTGTGTGCACATTTTAAATCACATGAAAGTCCTAGTGAGTCACATTTTGTGTGCACATTTTAAATCATATCAATCTCCTGGTGAGTCAGATTTTGTGTGTACAATTTAAATTATATCAATCTCTTGGTGAGTCACATTTTGTGTGCACATTTTAAATCATATCAATCTCTTGGTGAGTCACATTTTGTGTGCACATTTTAAATCATATCACTCTCCTGGTGAGTCACATTTTGTGTGCACATTTTAAATAATATCAATCTCTTGGTGAGTCACATTTTGTGTGCACATTTTAAATCATATCACTCTCCTGGTGAGTCACATTTTGTGTGCACATTTTAAATCATATCAATCTCTTGGTGAGTCAGATTTTGTGTGCACATTTTAAATCATATCAATCTCCTGGTGAGTCAGATTTTGTGTGCACATTTTAAATCATATCAATGCTCTGAAGGGGAAAGGTGTGAATAGGTCCTCTCAATGTATCCACTAAGATGGCTGGATTACATTGTGTCAGTGGCCTGAGTTTTCTATTGTGTTGTTGTGTATTGATTTGACCAATGACTCTTGCTGCTGTGTATTGATTTGATCAATGACTCTTGCTGTTGTGTATTGATTTGATCAATGACTCTTGCTGTTGTGTATTGATTTGACCAATGACTCTTGCTGTTGTGTATTGATTTGACCAATGACTCTTGCTGTTGTGTATTGATTTGACCAGTGACTCTTGCTGTTGTGTATTGATTTGTCCAATGACTCTTGCTGTTGTGTATTGATTTGACCAATGACTCTTGCTGCTGTGTATTGATTTGACCAATGACTCTTGCTGTTGTGTATTGATTTGACCAGTGACTCTTGCTGTTGTGTATTGATTTGACCAGTGACTGTTGCTGTTGTGTATTGATTTGACCAGTGACTCTTGCTGTTGTGTATTGATTTGACCAGTGACTCTTGCTAATGTGTATTGATTTGACCAGTGACTCTTGCTGTTGTGTATTGATTTGACCAGTGACTCTTGCTGTTGTGTATTGATTTGATCAATGACTCTTGCTGTTGTGTATTGATTTGACCAATGACTCTTGCTGTTGTGTATTGATTTGACCAATGACTCTTGCTGTTGTGTATTGATTTGACCAGTGACTCTTGCTGTTGTGTATTGATTTGTCCAATGACTCTTGCTGTTGTGTATTGATTTGACCAGTGACTCTTGCTGTTGTGTATTGATTTGTCCAATGACTCTTGCTGTTGTGTATTGATTTGACCAATGACTCTTGCTGCTGTGTATTGATTTGACCAATGACTCTTGCTGTTGTGTATTGATTTGACCAGTGACTCTTGCTGTTGTGTATTGATTTGACCAGTGACTCTTGCTGTTGTGTATTGATTTGACCAGTGACTCTTGCTGTTGTGTATTGATTTGACCAGTGACTCTTGCTGTTGTGTATTGATTTGACCAGTGACTCTTGCTAATGTGTATTGATTTGACCAGTGACTCTTGCTGTTGTGTATTGATTTGACCAGTGACTCTTGCTGTTGTGTATTGATTTGACCAGTGACTCTTGCTAATGTGTATTGATTTGACCAGTGACTCTTGCTGTTGTGTATTGATTTGACCAGTGACTCTTGCTGTTGTGTATTGATTTGACCAGTGACTCTTGCTGTTGTGTATTAATTTGACCAATGACTCTTGTTTTCAGTATTGGAAAAATGACCCTGGCACCAGTGTGGTCACCCTAATGGGGGCAGGGGACAAGGCGTTTTGTTCAGGGGGAGATCTCAAATGTGAGTACTGGGGAGGGTGAGACCGTGGGTGTAAGTATTTGAAGGGGGGGGGGGGGGGGAAGATCTCAAGTGTAATTTAAGGCTGGGGGGGTGGGTTGAAGATTTGTAGAGAAAAATTGAACCCATACAAAAGCAACAATGGTGTAATAGCTGGGGATAAGTCACTTATCTATTTTTAGACAAGATTCACTTGATATATCTATAGACTGTTTATGTAGGTTACATTGCATACAAGTATTTTATGTATTTTGTATTTTTATTACAAAAATGCTACAGCTGTGTTTATTTCATCCTATTTTGTTTAGCCATCACATTCTCATCCAAACAAGGTGGAAACTATGGCCAACAGTTTTTCTATGAAGAGTTCACCCTCAATCACATCATAGGTATGTTTTCCTGCTGATTGTAGGCTGATTTTTTGTTAGCCTGTCTTACCAGGATAGATAACTCTCCTTTAACAAGGGAGCTAATTTTAAAATTGGATTCAGGGGAACTAACTTTGTCAATGGTATCAATAGAGCCAACTTTTTAACTTTAAAAAAAAAACAAAAAAAACCTATAATGTTCAGGTTTAAGCAATCCCAGTAAGATTTCAGCTTAAAATATAATGGTATCATTGTTTGCAATGCTTTTTTTTTCTTTTCTGTGTATATGTGCTAATTTCAGACTTTTAAATTTCCAAATATGACAAGACTAATTCCATTTCTCAATTACAAAATATCTTGCTTCTTTTTAGGCACCTTCCCAAAGCCACTGATATCAATCATGAATGGAATCACATTTGGAGGGGTGAGTGTTAAAATAAAGAAAGTGGGGTGGGGGGCTACTCTAATCCTCTTGATAATGCCATGAACTATTTAACATGTTATGGTTTGTGCAAATAGTGATCACATTCTTTTTCTATGTCAAGTCGCTGCCTAAACAAACTGTTAGCATTAACATTTTAACATTTAGAAAAATGGGTAAAGAATAACTATGTACAAATAAATGTAAGCACAACTTTTAAAAATGTGTAAGCATTATGCTGTTCAGATGAAATTGTGTACAACTGAACAAAATGTGTATATAATTGTATGAATATTATTGTGTTCAGATGAAGTTGTGTACAGCTGAACAAAATGTGTATATTTGGTTTCTCTGTCTCAGGCTGCAGGTTTAAGTGTCATTGGTCGGTTCTGTGTCGCTACGGAAAAAACAGTTTTCTGCATGCCTGAATGTGCCATAGGTTTGTTGGTCGTTCTAGTTACCCACATCACAATATTTCTTTAAACTAACTGATTTATGTTAAATATCTTTAAAACAGTTTTTTAAAAATCATTTAAAAATATTTTTGCTACTTATTGAAAGTCAAATGTAGTTTTGGTTCAGACCAGTTTCAACAAAATTTCACATGAAATCTGAGTTCAACCACATATTTATTCTCTTTAGGCTTATTCCCTGATGTTGGATCTGGCTATTATCTCTCACGTTTACCTGGCAACTTGGGCTTATTTTTAGGACTCACAGGTCATAGGTTGAAAGGTCGTGATGTTGTTAGAGCAGGGTTATCTTCTCATTACATAGATCATGCCCATGTAAGAAATTTTACTTTGTGGAAACTATCTGTAGTTAGAGTTAAATAGCTGTAGTTAGTGTTAGACAGCTGTAGTTAGTGTTAGACAGCTGCAGTTAGAGTCAGACAGCTGTAGTTAGAGTCAGACAGTTGTAGTTAGAGTCAGACAGCTGTAGTTAGAGTCAGCTGTAGTTAGAGTCAGACAGCTGTAGTTAGAGTCAGTCAGCTGTAGTTAGAGTCAGTTGTAGTTAGAGTCAGACAGCTGTAGTTAGAGTCAGACAGCTGTAGTTAGAGTCAGACAGCTGTAGTTAGAGTCAGACAGCTGTAGTTAGAGTCAGCTGTAGTTAGAGTCAGACAGCTGTAGTTAGAGTCAGACAGCTGTAGAGTCAGACAGCTGTAGTTAGAGTCAGACAGCTGTAGTTAGAGTCAGACAGCTGTAGTTAGAGTCAGACAGCTGTAGTTAGAGTCAGACAGCTGTAGAGTCAGACAGCTGTAGTTAGAGTCAGACAGCTGTAGTTAGAGTCAGACAGCTGTAGTTAGAGTCAGACAGCTGTAGTTAGAGTCAGACAGCTGTAGAGTCAGACAGCTGTAGAGTCAGACAGCTGTAGTTAGAGTCAGACAGCTGTAGTTAGAGTCAGACAGCTGTAGTTAGAGTCAGACAGCTGTAGTTAGAGTCAGACAGCTGTAGAGTCAGACAGCTGTAGTTAGAGTCAGACAGCTGTAGTTAGAGTCAGACAGCTGTAGTTAGAGTCAGACAGCTGTAGAGTCAGACAGCTGTAGTTAGAGTCAGTCAGCTGCAGTTAGAGTCAGACAGCTGTAGTTAGAGTCAGACAGCTGTAGTTAGAGTCAGACAGCTGTAGTTAGAGTCAGACAGCTGTAGTTAGAGTCAGACAGCTGTAGTTAGAGTCAGACAGCTGTAGTTAGAGTCAGACAGGTGTAGTTAGAGTCAGACAGCTGTAGAGTCAGACAGCTGTAGTTAGAGTCAGACAGCTGTAGTTAGAGTCAGACAGCTGTAGTTAGAGTCAGACAGCTGTAGTTAGAGTCAGACAGCTGTAGTTAGAGTCAGACAGCTGTAGAGTCAGACAGCTGTAGTTAGAGTCAGACAGCTGTAGTTAGAGTCAGACAGCTGTAGTTAGAGTCAGACAGCTGTAGTTAGAGTCAGACAGCTGTAGTTAGAGTCAGACAGCTGTAGTTAGAGTCAGACAGCTGTAGTTAGAGTCAGACAGCTGTAGTTAGAGTCAGACAGCTGTAGTTAGAGTCAGACAGCTGTAGTTAGAGTCAGACAGCTGTAGTTAGAGTCAGACAGCTGTAGTTAGAGTCAGTCAGCTGTAGTTAGAGTCAGTCAGCTGTAGTTAGAGTCAGACAGCTGTAGTTAGAGTCAGACAGCTGTAGTTAGAGTCAGACAGCTGTAGTTAGAGTCAGACAGCTGTAGTTAGAGTCAGACAGCTGTAGTTAGAGTCAGACAGGTGTAGTTAGAGACAGCTGTAGTAAGAGTCAGACAGCTGTAGTTAGAGTCAGACAGCTGTAGTTAGAGTCAGACAGCTGTAGTTAGAGTCAGACAGCTGTAGTTAGAGTCAGACAGCTGTAGTTAGAGTCAGACAGCTGTAGAGTCAGTCAGCTGTAGTTAGAGTCAGACAGCTGTAGTTAGAGTCAGACAGCTGTAGTTAGAGTCAGACAGCTGTAGTTAGAGTCAGCTGTAGTTAGAGTCAGACAGCTGTAGTTTGAGTCAGTCAGGTGTAGTTACAGTCAGACAGCTGTAGTTAGAGTCAGACAGCTGTAGTTAGAGTCAGCTGTAGTTAGAGTCAGACAGCTGTAGTTTGAGTCAGTCAGGTGTAGTTACAGTCAGACAGCTGTAGTTAGAGTCAGACAACTGTAGTTAGAGTCAGTCAGCTGTAGAGTCAGTCAGCTGTAGTTAGAGTCAGATAGCTGTAGTTAGAGTCAGTCAGCTGTAGTTAGAGTCAGTCAGCTGTAGTTAGAGTCAGACAGCTGTAGTTAGAGTCAGACACCTGAAAGTTATTTCCCCTGTCTTAGATACCTCTGTTAGAAGAAGCTTTGGAGAACCTCCCACACCCGGTCTCCATGGAGACAGTGGATAAAGTGTTGACTGCTTTTCAGGAAAAGGTAACTCTCATTTGTACATTTTTCTGGTTACAGCTATTACAGCTACATACTTAAATATATCGATGGGATCATTTATATTTAATTATAATCTCTTTTATTGTGCACTGATAATTGTTTAAAATTTAATTATAGTTTTAAGTTGACATATCTGTTTTTTTAATTTATCCTTTCTTGTGGTAATATTCTTAGTTAAAAGATAAGTTAAAAACGTAAGAAGAAAATTTGAAACAGCGTTAAATTTTGTTTCTTTACCAGAGTGAAACAAAGTTCCCAGATAAATTTTCTCTAGAAGAACACAGGCAGCAGATTGAGGATTGTTTCACAGCTGAATCTGTTGAGGAGATTGTAGAGAACCTCCAGCAAGATGGCTCAGAATGGGCCATGAAGCAGCTCAGTGCATTGGACAAAATGGTGAGCCAGGGTACACAGGTGTTAGCTCAGTGCATTGGACAAAATGGTGAGCCAGAGTACACAGGTTTTAGCTCAGTGCATTGGACAAAATGGTGAGCCAGGGTACACAGGTTTTAGCTCAGTGCATTGGACAAAATGGTGAGCCAGGGTACACAGGTTTTAGCTCAGTGCATTGGACAAAATGGTGAGCCAGGGTACACAGGTTTTAGCTCAACACAGCGTAAGGGTAGCATTACACAGGTTTTAGCTCAATACAGCGTAAGGGTAGCATTACACAGGTTTTAGCTCAACACAGTGGAGGGGCAGGATTGGCTGCTTCATGGCGGATTCTTTTCTAGAAGATAACTGGGTTCACCATGGACCTTCAGTATTTATCAAGCTACTGGGTTCACCATGGACCTTCAGTATTTATCAAGCTACTGGGTTCACCATGGACCTTCAGTATTTATCAAGCTATTGGGTTCACCATGGACCTTCAGTATTTATCAAGCTACTGGGTTCACCATGGACCTTCAGTATTTATCAAGCTATTGGGTTCACCATGGACCTTCAGTATTTATCAAGCTACTGGGTTCACCATGGACCTTCAGTATTTATCAAGCTACTGGGTTCACCATGGACCTTCAGTATTTATCAAGCTACTGGGTTCACCATGGACCTTCAGTATTTATCAAGCTACTGGGTTCACCATGCACCTTCAGTATTTATCAAGCTACTGGGTTCACCATGGACCTTCAGTATTTATCAAGCTACTGGGTTCACCATGGACCTTCAGTATTTATCAAGCTACTGGGTTCACCATGGACCTTCAGTATTTATCAAGCTACTGGGTTCACCATGCACCTTCAGTATTTATCAAGCTACTGGGTTCACCATGCACCTTCAGTATTTATCTATCTTAAGACTACAACTTGTTGTACCTCATTCTTACATCAAAATAAACTAAAAATATTATGTGCTAACAATTTTAAAAAGCCACTCTTATGCAGATTTCTCCACTTATCCTGAAAGATAACTTTATGTTCCTAGAGCCCCTCCTAAGATAACTTTATAATCTCACAGCCACACATAAGATAACTTTATATTTTCAGAGCCCCACATAAGATAACTTGATATTCTAAGAGCCCCATGTAAGATAACTTTATATTCTCAGAGCCCCACATAAGATAACTTTATGTTCCTAGAGCACCACATAAGATAACTATATTCTTAGAGCCCCACATAAGATAACTTTATATTTTCAGAGCCCCACATCTCTTAAGATAACTTTTCGCCTGCTGAAAGAAGGTGTGAACCTTAGCCTATCGCAGTCACTGTGCACTGAGTACAGACTGACACAGAGGTGTGTGGCAGACCTGGATTTCCATGAAGGCATTCGAGCAGGTACAATTTATCTTACTTTAACTGCAACTTTGTGCAAACAAGATTAAAGGTCAAATGTTTTACATTTAGTCAAATAGAAAAGCTAACTATAGCTTCACTTAAAGTCCAGTGTTTAGATTCTGTCTGACTCTATCCAGATGTAATGAGTACCAGAATTAGCAAATGTTGACAGCTGGCCATTCAACTATCTAAAAACTGAACCAAACACAAACAATAACCTGAGCTTTAAATGGATTGGCTAACAAAATGTTCCTGTTGTGACAAAATTTGAGACAACAATTTTTTTTCCCACAGTTATATTAGATAAAGACCACTGCCCAAGCTGGACACCTTCAACATTAGAGGAAGTCACTGAACAAAAACTGGATTACTATTTTTCACCCTTGTCACATGACAAAGAACTGATATTGCCAGAAACAGTTTCTTGACTTCAATAGTTTTTAGTGCCAGCATTTTATAAAATCAAGTCTTGGAAACCCGTAGCAGTTTACTACTAGAACTTTTGTACATATCTTTAAAAAAATCAGTTTGCTAAAATTTCAGTGCAAGTTCAATCAATTGGTAATTCCACCTTTATTTTTATTTATTGTTGTTTTACTGATGAAAATTTCAGTTGAAACTTTTCATGACATAATTATGTTGTTGCTGCCCAATATGTCCCAGAGGGTGACTTTAAAAATGACAACTTTACTTTGTTTAGAGTAGCTGCCCATGTCTATGAATGATTGCAATAATCTTGAGACATTGTTATCAACTATTTAGTACAAAGAATTTGTTGAACCTTGTTGATGTTGATCTAAGGGAGGCTACTGTTCAAGATAGTGCGTAGCTTCCCCTGTCTATGAATGATTCTATTTATCATGAGACTTAACCTTCAACCAAGAATGTATCTAGGTTAATTTTTAATTGATCAAAGGGACGCTATTCTAAAATGTTGTTAGTAGCTTCCCCTGTCTATGAATGATTCCATTAATTGGCCTATCATGAGACATTCATTTATAAATTACAACCTTTTATTTAGATCTGGCAGTGCAATTATTAAAACCAGAAAATCAATTTATAATTCAGATTTTCAAAACCGGTGAACAAACTTTTTAAGAATTTTTTTTATCTAAATGTGTGCCATATATTCATCATTTTGAATTTACTTTGTTGGACTTTTATTTAAAAATAAAACAGCTGGTAATTTTAAAAACCTTTGACCATTTGTTGATCCACACATTCAAGTAATCTTTTTCCTGACTTTTTAAAAATCTATTGTCATATGAGATTTCTACACATATTTTTTCTCTCATTAACTTATCCTAAAATTGTATTGGGTTGATCACAAAAAATGGTTGCAAATTAAAGGTCCTCATTATGTGACAAAACTCTGCCTGGCTGAAATCTCTCCACGTTTTTTTGATTGGCCAACTAGGCTTGACACACGGGTCCAACTCGGCTTGCTACATTGGCCCTACTAGTTGCTTGTTATTACACACCGGTGCAACTGGATACACACTGCTATGTTGTTGACTATGATGCTTACATTCCCCTAGATTTTTGTTTATAGAACTCCCTTTATATATAAAAAAACATTTTTTTTAGAAACGATCTTGTGATGAAGTCTAAACATTCTATAAACAAACAGAATTTATTTATCAAAGAATATTACTTTTTTGAAGTGTTTTAATTTATTTTAACCAACGTATTATAAAGATATTTTAATAAAATTGAGTAATCCTGTTTTCACCATGTATTTGTTTTCTTATGTAATATTTTAGGTGAAAAATTCAGGAAAGGTTGTGTAAGTTTATTTCGTTGCTGTGACTGCACCTGTATGCCATGGTGTTGATGTAACTTGATCTATTGATGATTTGAATTTTGTTTTGCTGCATGTTATAAAGTAAAAAAAAATTTACAAGGCTAAAATTTTTGTTACGGGGGGGGGGGGGGGGGGGGGGGGGGATAGGATTGAAAAATAACAAAAACAGTAAGTTTGTTCATATTTTATTTTATATATAAATTATCTCCCATGTGTTGTGAATACAAACATGGGAGGCAACACTCTTTTCATTCAAATAAACACTCGCTTCTCTTTTAAAAAGGACAGACATCGTATCCAGACATTTTTTTCCACAGGATGCCTTGTAACATGAACTTATTCTGGCAGTAAAGAGCAATGTTGGATAACAAACTCTCCCAACACAATTTTCACATTTCAAACATTTACACCAAGAGCAGGGCTGGGTAGCAAGGAGAAAACAATCCATGGCCCCAAACTTTGTTTCTATTACATGTATAGAAAATGTATAGCAAGTCAATCAAGTGAATGTCAGTCCCAAACTTTGTTTCTATTACATGTATAGAAATGTATAGCAAGTCAGTCAAGTGAATGTCAGTCATATAAATAGTGAGATGATTTAAAATGCCTTGCCACACAGTCCCCATACAGTCTACACAAAATGGTCCAGTGACTTAGTAGATACAAAAAACTCATTTCAGTAGAGACCACTTGATCTGGTCTTTGGCAGACTGCAGCACCTGTGGAGAGATGATGTTTTGGTGAGTGCTGGGACATCAAGATATATTTTGAATACATTGATATTACTATACAGCTCAGCAAACCAGTGAGATGATCAAACCAGCAGAAACTTTTTTTTACTGCTATTTTGGTAGAGTTCAAATTAGTATTAGGAAAACATCTTCTGGCCTTGAATGTATATAAGTGTTCTCAAATAATTGAGTGTTCAGAGAACATTAGAAGCCATCTATTTCTGCTTCTATGTTCTCTGTTAAACTCTTTGACAAACTATGTGCTTCTACTTATAAAACATGTAGTCAGTCAATGGCAATACTACCCACCATACCCCTAGACATTTCTACCAGACAATGCTACAACAATGTATGAAAAATGATGCATGTCATCAGATGATTAAATTACCAGATTTCACATATTGTCAGCAGCTAAACCAAAATTTAACCCACATTTCATCTATAAGTTATCAAACCAATAAAACAAAAATGGTCAAATAAGCAAGGCCACATACAAGGCAAAATTCCCAGCTCAATTCACATGCAATATTTAAGTAAAGAAAAAGATACGATGATAAAAATACACAGAGACACAGGGTACAGATGCACTAAATGGGTGATTATGTTCTGAGCTATGGGGTCATGCTGTTCTAGTCACTTTAGGATGACTGGCACTAGAGTTTTTGTCAACTCTATTTGATTCAAATGATTTGTGATTGGATAATTTTCACAGCAGATTTTAATTAAAACATATCGGGGAAAAAATAGTCCTGTACAAAGTA
Source organism: Physella acuta (assembly GCF_028476545.2). Classification (NCBI taxonomy): domain Eukaryota; kingdom Metazoa; phylum Mollusca; class Gastropoda; family Physidae; genus Physella; species Physella acuta. The sequence continues at coordinate 20,483 of NW_026732489.1, forward strand.
AATAAACACTCTTGTGCTAAAACCCATTTCTGTTGCCGCAGCTCTTGATGTTTGGTAAGGACTTAAGTGCTCAAAAAAAAAAACATAAAACAAGTGGCAGCAAAATTACATTTAGGGCTAATTCTTCAGCCTTAAGCAACTATACACAGACAAATATAGAAAACAATTAGCATCTGATGAGAAAAACCTGGGCCATAGGAACACATTCAATCTGGGCCCTAGCAACACATTGAACCTTGGTCCTAGCAACACATTGAACCTTGGTCCTAGCAACACATTAAACCTGAGCCATAGCAACACATAGGACCTGGGCCATAGCAACACATTGGACCTGGGCCATAGGAACAAATTGAACCTGGGCCATAGCAACACATTGAACCTGGGCCATAGGAACACATAGGACCTGGGCCATAGCAACACATAGGACCTGAGCCATATTGAACCTGGGCCATAGGAACAAATTCAACCTGGGCCATAGGAACACATATGACCTAACAATACTTACCTCCAACTTTTTTGTCAATTGCTACAACAAAATGTTAGCCTTAAAATCTCATGACATAAATATTCCAGTAGAAAGTCTCCTTCCCTGGAGGACTAGGTACCATTGTGTTTTATGTTCACAGAAAAGCTCAAGTGCTAACCCAAGTCTTATGAGAGGGATGAAAGGAACTCTACAGACCACTGAGTTGAATGGGGCAATGAATGAGATATCAGAGAAACATATCAACATCCACTCTACTACACCTGTACTAAAAAAACAGCTTTTAAAAAACACCTTTAAAAAAACAAAACCTTTCAGTACCCCAGACTTTGATCAGGAATTATTCATTAACAACAAATATCCTTACAAGAAATGATGTTAGTTGTATATATACTCCAACCATAAATAATTTAATCAAACCACTGTTGAGATAAAGTAGATGGGATCAAATAAACCTCCAGCTAAAAACAGTAAGCTGTACATATGAGGTGATAAGTTATAGAAGCAAGGCTTAGATTTTGGGAAGATTAAAAAAAATAGATCAGCCTCATGGGGGAGAGATGAACAAGGATATGGCAGATGGAGCATAAAGTACCATGGCTGGCCCCACTTAACGCTCGTATACTTTACCCTATCCGTGGCTGCGGACACCTGCTGGCTATATTTGGCCGTAATCTTAAAAACATTTACCAAATAATCAGTTCATTGCCACTTAAAAACATTTACCAGATAATCAGTTCATTGCCACTTAAAAACATTTACCAGATAATCAGTTCATAGCCACTTAAAAACATTTACCACATAATCAGTTCATTGCCACTTAAAAATAAGACACTCTAAATTGGCAATAACTTTCTCATCCTAATGTGAATGTATATAAACATTGTTAGAACGTGCTGTGATGAGCTTGTATGTAAAACTGTTGTAATGTAACCAGCTGTGTTTAAAAACTCACCAGTGATGGAAATAAAATTATTCTAGAAAAGTCTGGGTAGTGTTTTTAAATTATCAACTGATAACAAAGAAAAAGTGCTGATGGGATGAGTAAAATCACACTTGTAGTTGTAAGCTACCCCTAACTCTGCTAGCTACTGGCACTGTTGAAATTAGAAAGCAAACGAACCTGTGCCATCGTCTGTTCTCCCAGTGGAATATCTTCATTTCTTATTGCAACTTTCTGTACAATGGCGTTACTGTCTGCCTCCAATACAATCCTGGGAGAATAAAATATAATAATTATTCTGTGCCCCACATCCTCAACCAATCAATGATCTTCCATATACAAGCAATACATTTTGTGGGAGCTGCCTAGAAAAGTCATATAAGCCCCCCCCCCCCCACCACATCCCACACAGACCTACTTACCCCCCATCACAGAGTTCATCAGCTGCCAAGAACACAGCATCTAAATTGTCCAGCAGTGCCCTTTTCTCAACATTCTTCCGCAATATTTGGCTGATTGAGTCATAGAATGCATTCAGAACACTGGCTAGAATGAGCTGCAATAAAGAAGAAAAAACTCTAGATTCGAGGCAGTGTTCCATCAATCCACACAACTGATTTGTAGTATGTAGCTACTCTCATGTCTCTTGTTTGTTCTCATATCACCAAAATAATAACATTTTCAACTTCATGGATCACTTCCATGGTAATCCTGTATTAGAAAATGTTTCACAATCATAGCTGTATTTTAAGTGGAAAGAAAACATGGCTATTATGAATTTATCTAACCCACAGAGTAGTATAATGATGGTGGCTGAAGTAGATACTTGAAACCTAAGCTTGGAGCTAGGATTAAATTGATAAGTGACACAATATCAATAGTTACATGCTAGACAGTAGCCCAGAGGCCTGACACAATATCAACTGGTTGCTTACCTCATTCTCCATGGAGGAGCCCACAACATAGAAGAAAAGATCCACATTGCTCTTGTACACACAAGTCAGGCCTTCAAACATGATGATTTCAGCTGCAAATTATCAAACTTTAGGATTTCAGCTGAACAAAAAATGGCAAACATGGAAATAATGGCTGCTAAATACACACTTATCACTGGGGTTTTGTGTGTGTTTCTACAGGTAATTTGACTGAATAAATTATTGGCTGGTTTACCATTTGCTCTGTGTGTCTTGTTGAACAAATTCTTTTCAAAAGCTTTTTGATCTTTTGCAGTTGGAAATGTTTCATCATAGTACTTGAAAATAAGAAGACAAGACAACATTTTAAAAATCTTGTTTTGAGTTTAGAAAAGCTAAATAGAATACTAGCTCAATAGTCTATGAAACATCACAAAAAATGTAATTACAAGTTTCCAGCTAAGTCTGCTAAGTATTTGAAAAATTAATATAAGAATACTAATAGCTAAATCTGCTGTATATAATATTTATAATTTGGTTATTCAGTCCTTACCTTTGCCAAGAGTCTGTTACCGTCATTGTCAAGAATGGCAATAGCCTTGATAGAGTAAAGAGATGGTTCCTGTAAAGAAAGGCAATACTCTAACTAATAAAGTGACTGCTGGGAAAAAGATTTTTTGCCCCAGCGTCTCCACCTTGTCGGCAAAAGACAGTTCTGCGCATGCGCAATGACCTTAATAGCTGAGCTAGTGTTAAGGATAGGGTTAGGATTGGGGTTAGGGCTAGGGTTCTGCGGTTGGTTTTGTAAACAGACACATGCACAGTACCATCAAAAACATCGCAGTGAAGGCAAGTCGTAGTTTCTCTCCATTGCATGTGTATCTATTTCCTGCTAGACGCTAGAATAGGGCTTTTTTTCTGATTCATTTTTTAAATTTTATATTTCTGTCGTAATTTAGATCTAGATCCCAAATTTTTTTAGAAAAAAAAATCTACCTGCTACAGCACTACACTGATTTTATGATTGTTACTTGTAGATTCTACAGTAGAATTTCAGACTAGATTTCACTAAATCTCGATGTAGATTCTAATTCTAGATCGAGAATTTGACTCATCCATCACTCGATCTGAGAAAAATCTTCCTCGATGATCATCATATGCCTATGCCTCCGAACACGCCGATGAGGGAAAATTGCTGAAAACTAGTCTAATTAACGCCAGAATATTTTTGTTTTTAAAAATAAATATGATTATTTTAGGAATGTAGATAATTTAATAATATTTAACATTTTCAGTTAATAACTGTTACTTACAAGTAGACCACCGTCCATGTTGATTGTTGTTAGTTTTTGACGTGTAGTATCGGAACGGAGTAAATAACAGAAGAGCACTAACACTAATTTGTAGTATGCCTATGTAAATAATATTGAAATAGCTCTCTCTAAAGCACCATTTTAATGAAGAAATAATTTAAAATAAATTACTATGTTAAGATGTTTTTAATATCAATAATAAACAGTTCTAAAGTGACGAGAGAGAAGGAAAGAGGGAAGGGGGGGGGGGGGGGGGGGGAAGAGAGAGAGAAAGGGATGCAAATGTTGCCGGTGGGTTTTTAAAAATACAGTACCTCGTCAACTATTAAACAAAATAAAAAATCTTTCGGTTTAATAATAAAATATTATTATTTTTACTTATCTAAGCGTTGAATATAATACTTAATTATGTCACTGCAAAAAAATAAATATTTACCAACGTATAGGCCGAAGTTTTCTTTAAAAATGAATTGCGTGTACTGTTCTTATGCTACAAGTTCTGCAGATAGGTCACTATGTCATCAATTAGTTTTCAGCTGGTTTGACCAACAAACAGGCTCGTCTCTCTGATTGTGATGTATCAACAATTTAACAAATAAACATAGATCTACCCGGATTAAAAAAAAATCTTTATTTGCTTGTAGAACAAAACCTTTTTTTTCATGTGTATCAACCGAAGCGATTTGTAATACTAAGAGATGACGAGCAGGCAATTCAGAGTTTCTTCCAAGGGAGGAGGGGGGGGGGGGGGGGGAAGAGAGATAGGGGGGGGGGGGCGGAGCTCCGAACGAAATAGAATTTATATAGAAATGATATACTTTTACTAGTGTTCGCCCCCCCCCCCCCTCGAAAAATTCCAAGTGCTCCCCGCATTCGGAGAAAAAAGTCTGAAAGAAACACTGAGGTCACTGCATACAAGTGAGTTAATTTAGTTGTGTGGGGGCGAAAATTCCTAACGACCCTGCAGTCCCATTCAAATAAGCCTCGTCAAACACTTCAACTCTAATCATTAATTAAACTGGCAAAAAGCATTTATCTTAGATATATTTTGCAATTTTTTGTATTGGTGTCACCCCCTAAATGGTGTCACCCGGTGCGGCCCGCACCCCTGCCCCGCGACACCCTATACTAAGGGGTTAATAACTGAACGATTTTACTCCTTAATTTATTAAAGGGACGTAACATCGTCAGGAATTTAAACTTTTAATTTCCTCCCTTTTTCAGCTTTTTATAAAAATTCTTTATTCTAATAAATATAGCACCAGATTAAAAAAAAATAATTGTTTTAACTCTACACAGTGAGATTACACAGTGAGATTACACACAAACCTGCATGGGGGGAGTTAAGTTTAAGTTTTAAGGTGATTTATTACAATCCGCAAACGTTTATTTTTAAATCAATGTTTTTCTGTGTACTCGTGTGGTTAACTTATGAGACGGAAGTCGAGCACTGGCCCAGGATGAACGAGCCTTTACGTCTTATGTGTCCGGCTAAGTCGGAAGTAACGAACGGTGGTCGATGGCGCGCAGATCGTGTCCGGGTTTCCCCGCTGCGACTGTGAGGTTGTCAGACGACAGCCTCACATTTGTGTCCTACCTGTGGCGACTAGGTTTGGGATTACCTGTTGAGAAAAATTTTGTTTACCTCATTGTAGCGGAGAAATAAAGTAACATTTAGTCGATAAATACAGTTAGGGTGTTAAACTCTCAGAAAATGAAAATTTTAAAATTAATTTCTTTGATGAGCGTGATTAGTTTAGTGAGGTGTGACGAGGGTTCAGAAACAGGGCGGCTGGATGTGTTTCATAAGGTGTTAGCTGTATCAGGAAACAGCGATGTGTTGTCTGTAAGTGATCTCGCGAGTTTTGTGGATAAAATATTTCAACACTTGGAGTGCGCTGACCACGATCATCAACATCAGGATAAATTACCAGGGAATACACACTCATGCGACACCGTTTTGGTGAGTTGTAGTTTTACAAAATTATCAGGGAATACAAACTCATGCGACACCGTTTTTGGTGAGTTGTAGTTTTACAAAATTACTAGGGTATGCATACTCATGCGACACCGTTTTGATGAGTTGTAGTTTTACAAAATTACTAGGGTATGCATACTCATGCGACACCGTTTTGATGAGTTGTAGTTTTACAAAATTATCCGGGAATACACACTCATGCGACACCGTTTTGGTGAGCTGTAGTTTTACAAAATTATCAGGGAATACAAACTCTTGCGACATCGTTTTGGTGAGTTGTATTGTTATAAAATAACATCGTTATTTCGTTAAAAAATAAAAACAGAATCAAATTCTGTTTATCGTCAGGCTGAAAAATTAAACCACAGCAATGATTTATTATATTCTATGATTGTTTCTTAAAGATGTATTGATAATGCTTAAACAGAGTAGACCTGCATTAACTATATAGAAATATGCCTACATTTTAAAATTTAACGCAATATTTTCACCAACAGATATTAAGATAATTTGCTTGGAACCTGACACTTTGGTATACTTTGATTCCAAATTACGGAAGACGATTCGTTGCGTCAGTGAAAAAAAAAAACAACAACCGAGAGTTATTTTAAAATTTGCACCGACTCTACACCCCCACCTGACCGTTGAGAGGAAGAAAAGATTACAATTTGAGGTGGCGGGAAGTGTCGGCTGAAGATAAATATCGTCTGTCAGTGAAGATGTCGTCTGCAGAGTTTAACGTCTTAAACGTCAGCGCGGCCAGTAAGGGGTCATCCATAAATGACGTCACACTTTCTTTTTTGTCAGCTTTAAACATTACTTATGGAAAGAAAATACAAAAGTGTGACGTCACACTTTCTGGAGCTCTCCCCTCTTCATCACACATCGTCACAAAATTCCGAACCACCCCACCCCCTTGGAGTGTGACGTCATTTATGGACGACCCCTAACTCAGAGAGGGCTCAGTGCGGTCAGTAACTTACAGGCAGAATACAGTTAAAATGGTTGCCACCCCCCCTCTCCATCAATTGATTGTCAGTTCACGAACACGGTCATATGGTGCATAACCCATAGCGGACTCAGCCCTAATGGATACCTGGCAACAAACAGAACCCCAATGTTTACGGTTAATGCTGCTCTTTGATCAAAAGAGCAGAACAACATTTGTTTGTTGTGATGGGTTTCAGATGTTTGGACGGACCGGGACAAATAAAACAGGATACATCAGTTCCGTGAACACCGCTTCCTCAGATCAAAACACAAAGGCCTGGGTCACTTGAAACTTGTGGGTCTGGGTTATTTGGAGTTTGTGGGTCTGGGTCATTTGAAACTTGAGGGTTTGGGTCATTTGATGTTTGTGGGTCTGGGTTATTTGAAAGTTGAGGGTCTGGGTTATTTGAAACTTGAGGGTTTGGGTCATTTGATGTTTGTGGGTCTGGGTTATTTGAAACTTGAGGGTTTGGGTATTTTGAAACTTGAGGGTTACGGGCAGGGGCGAGGGGGTCGTCTATCAATGACGTCACTCATATTAAGGGGTAGGCCTAAGAGGTTCAGACGTTAAGAATGATGTGTGACGTATGAAGCTTGTGTAGGGCGAATGGAAAGCGAAGCTTAAAAAGTTGACGTAGAATTCATTTTGTTTAATGAAATGAAAATTTAGAAAACACTAATCATCTGTCAATGTGTATGGTGTGTGACCTAATTATGGGTTGGGGTCTTGGGTTTTGTGACGACTTGTGACGGTTGGGTGGGGGTATAAAGTGGGTTAAATTAAAATAGGAAACACGACGTAGCATTTATTTAAAAAACACGATTTTAATGTTAGTCGTTTAAAGGGGGGAGGGGTAACTTCTAACGTCTTTTTTAGGAAAGGGGGGGGGTAACTTTTTGAGATAAGTGAGGAAGGGGATTCGAAATAGGTTAAAATAACGTCACGTGATTTGTGGATGTCAGGTAAAGACATGAATGTACACACAATCAAATCTTACGTCAAAGACGAACAACAATATAGAATCCGTTTACACACACAATGGGTCTTTCAAGTGTTTATTTCAAGTATAAAAAACTAAGGAAACAGTGCAAAACAAAATATAGATCACGTGACGATTGTTGTGAATGTAAACTCGAATAATAGGAGAGTTCCGTGTCTCATTACAACACAATGGGACAGGAGAGTTTCTCCTGAAATCTTCTGTTAGGGGCGGGTCAAACCAACTAGCACATAATACCCTTGAATTACATCCCCTAGACGTAGTTGAAGGCTTTACCAACATGGATAATGACATGCCGAAGTTAAGGCTGACGGAATGACAGCACAAGCTTATCTCTGAAAGGCAAACTGTTTGGCAAATTGTTGTCAGCAAGAAAACGTTGGTCGGCCCTTGTTGTTTCATTTTCTGTTGTTTATTTTTAAACTTTAAAACTATACCCCCCTCCCCACCCCCCAACACACCGCCCTCAACACACGAATTTTAATTAGCTCGAGCTTTTGTTTACCTTTTGTTAAACGTTCTGATTGTGGGCGTAAAACCTAACCTAACGACCTACTCATGTTGGTTAATTGTGAAGGTCTTCCCTGGTTGACTATAGAGTTTTTTTTATAGCATAGTGGTCATCCATAAATGACGTCACGCTTTTTTGGGCGATATTTACCTCCCCCCTCCCCTCCGTCACACATCGTCACAAAAAGCCAGACTCCCCCCCCCCCTAAAATTACGTCACACCTCATCCTACAACCCCCCTCAAAATTGCAGTTGATTTTTTTTAAACATCGATATTTTTTCCAAAATCTTGTCTGAACTCTGTCAAAATAGAGTATTTTAATCAATTCCTATTACAATTTATTACAGTTTTCTAAAACGCGAAATAACATCTAAAATTCGTTTTCTAACATTGTTTTTTTTATAATGCAAAAGTGTGACGTCGCACCATCTGAACCCCCTCCTCCCCCACATCACACACCGTCACAAAATTACGGACCCCCCCCCCCCACCCCCCTACGAGTGTGACGTCATTTATGGACGACCCTATTTCTGTTGATTCATGGACTTTTGCGTCTGTCTTTAACTGTCTTGTTTCAAATGTTGACCCCCGTCTTGTCTATAGACACGCGCCAGTTGTACTTTGTTTATTGAATTGATTGGACAATTAAAGTACTACCATGCCGCCAGACCCCGCAATGCGGGGGGAGGGGGGGTGGGAATGACCTTTAGGGGACTCAATTCCAACCAAAAAAACATTCAATTTTTTCTTTTCATAATTAATGGGTTTTTTTTTTCGTGCACCATAATAGTGGTTTAGTCAAAAAAAAAAAAAAAAACAGGTCTACTGTATCGGTGATTGTTCTACAGTAGCTAACATGCACGGTTGCGTATAAAAATATTTTAAAATCTACAAGAGCTGTAGTTTAAAAGATAGGCAGACATTCACACTGCTTCCATAACTTACTGCCCTTATTTAAAATATTAGTTCCCATAAAGCTTATTTAAATAGTTTTGTACTATGTAAATTAAAAAGAAATTCTTACTCTTAATTATTATTTAAATAAGACAAACTAAAGAATCGTTTAGCAATAAAAATAAATGTATTCGAAAATAATAATATACATACAAAAAAATCATAAAAATAAACATAACGCGAGAAACCATTGCACAAATCAAGCTTATATGTGTTTATATATTTTTTGATCACCTATCTATATAATGTATACTTCATTTTTCATATTAGTGGTGATATTGTGCCTATTTTAAACACATTCATTGGTGTTTGCCTCTTGGCTTTAAATAAATTAACTAATAAATAAAATAAATAAATGCAAACGATTATAAACACGATTATTTCAGGCTCAGAATGAGTTTGGACATAATTTTGTCAGGTTGGTTAAACTATATATATATATATATATATATATATATATATATATATATATATATATATATATATATATATATATATATATATATATATATATATATATATATATATATATATATATATGTATATATATATACAGGGCGTAGCGAGGGGGGGGGGCGGGGGGGGTGCGGACCGCACCGGGTGACACCATTTAGGGGGGTGACACCAAGGCAAAAAATAGCAAAATATATAGAGAAAAACTTGAGGGGGGTGCAAATCGAAAGTTTGAGGGGGGGTGCAAATCAAAAACTTGAGGGGGGGGGGGTGCAAATCAAAAACTTGAGGGGTGGGGTGCAAATCGAAAGTTTAAAAGTTTGTCCCTGGGAAGGGTCGCTACGCCTCTGGGGGGGGGTGACACCATTAAGTGCCGCACCGGGTGACACCCGACCTCGCTACGCCACTGTATATATATATATATATATATATATATATATATATATATATATATATATATATATATATATATATATATATATATATAGGGAAGCACAAAAACATTTGTTTGCGAGGGAGCCTTTTTTTCTAGCCCCCTCACTGGCGGGCTCTATTTGTTTACACCTGTACCACAGGGGCGCCCTCCTCCTAACAGCACCCCGGGCGGGCTCTATTCGTTTACACCACTACCACAGGGGCGCCCTCCTCCTAACAGCACCCCGGGCGGGCTCTATTTGTTTACACCACTACCACCTAGCTAACCCCACTGCATTAAATTATGACGACATCTAATGTCAAGAGGACCCAAGCAGCGTTTAGATTTACATTTGTCTGACGTTTGAGAGAAGAGAATGACACCAAGTTTTCTCCCTGCTCCAACATGAGACACTAGAGTTCGCCCCCTCTACAGCACATCATTGTTTAAAGTTAACTCAGCGGGGGACATGTGTAGGGGGAGTGTAACCCAGGCTATATCCATAGCTATAATTCAGTACACAATTGTAGGTAAAAACGTGAATAAGATTTTCACAGAAACTAAAGACTGATGTTTTTAAGGAAAGAAAGTACGGATAATATTTTACAATACATCGGCACATTTCAAAGAAACAATCAATGGCGCAGGCGGATTGTTTATATATATATATATATATATATATATATATATATATATATATATATATATATATATATATATATATATTTATATATACATATACAGAGGCGTCGCGAGGCGGTGGGTGCGGACCGCTCCAGGTGACACCATTTGGGGGGGGGGGACAACTAGGCATGACAAAATTGCGAAATATGTAGAAAAAATATGTTTCTTGCCAGTTCATTGAATGATTAATTAGAGTATTTTGGGTACAAATTGACGATCCTCACAAGGGGGTGGGGCGGTGACATTGTGACATAAGCCTACTAAAGAGAAAATAGTGCTGCTTCTAGCTATATTAATAATCTACTATAGATAAATATCTTTACTATTAACTGAGAACCCTTTAAAGCTATATATATATATATATATATATATATATATATATATATATATATATATATATATATATATATATATATATATATATGCTTAAATGGGATTTAAAAAAACCACTTTACATGAAAACATTATGCGTACTTTGAAAAAAATAACCAACAACAATATATGCCATATTTGTGGAATGTAAAATGTTTATTCATAAACTCGTCCGGTATTAAAATTATTCTTTAAAAATACAACAATTTGATACATCACGTTGTTGTTTTTCTGTGATTCTATTCACGAGTTTAAGAAGGATATTCCCTTTAAAGTACTCCTTTCAAGATATGCGCAGATGTTTGTGTAGGCTATGCAGGTATGTTGAACATAGATTTCATAAACAGGACACACCTAAAGCCCTCCAAAAGTGACCTTTGTCCCTGCTTGCCCACGTGGCTATGTCTGCGCCAATCAGAAGAGCGCAGGTGAAAACCAGTTTTTTCACCTTTCAACTTTACCACACACGGACTCAAATATTTTCCTGTCCGGCACGAACTTGGTATTTAAAAAAAAAATAAAAAAATTCCCCTAATTATGTGTCCGCCTGTAGATCTTTAAAAATAATACAATTCGTCTTGGTTTAGGGTGTTGCAAGTTGTAACTTAGTAAAGTTTATCTTTCCATAAAATATCTAAAATGTCTATCACCCCAGCACCAGTGATCGACCCCCCCCCCCCCCCACACACACATTAAATCAGGGTTAAAGAAAAACTTTGACCTATCAAAGGTTACCTACATATTTATTGACAGACACCAAGTCCGACCTTGACCTTGAGAAAACTGTTTTGACCGGGTAGATGAGGAAGGTTCCGGGTTGTGGGACGGGAAAACAGGGTGCTGTACCTGCTGACGTCATATTGTGGCTAGTCTGGTGAAGTTGTGGCGGGGATGGGGGGGGGGGGGGTAATGTATGCGTATGTGAGCCTGGGCTAAGTGATGTTGGCGCCATTGTATGTGGGTGGATATTTAATTGGATTAATTGCACTTCCAGCACTGTCCCCACCCCTCCTCCAGAACTGTCCCCACCCCTCCCCCAGCACTGTCCCCACCCCTCCCCTAGCACTGTCCCCACCCCTCCCCCAGCACTGTCCCACCCCTCCCCCAGCACTGTCCCCACCCCTCCCACAGCACTGTCCCCACCCCTCCCACAGCACTGTCCCCACCCCTCCCACAGCACTGTCCCCACCCCTCCCCCAGCACTGTCCCCACCCCTCCCACAGCACTGTCCCCACCCCTCCCCCAGCACTGTCCCCCCCCTCCCCCAGCACTGTCCCCACCCTTCCCCTAGCACTGTCCCCACCCCTCCCCCAGCACTGTCCCCACCCCTCCCCCAGCACTGTCCCCACAGCTCCACCAGTACTCCCCCCCCCCCCCGCCCTCATGAGCACTGTCTACCAATAATATCACCCTAACAACACATGACAATCTGTATCACCAGCGATAACACTGCAGTGGGTGTATACTAATTTGTCACGTGATGTTGACTTAAAAATAGTGCCCTATATTTACATTGATTCGGGTATATATAAACCAGAGGTTAGAGGTCAACTATTTCGTCTCAACAATTAATGTTGACAACTACACTGCCGGCATAGGAAACATGATCACTTTTACAACAATGACAGAAACATGATCACTTTTACAACATTGACAGAAACATGATCACTTTTACAACAATGACAGAAACATTATCTAGTTCACAACATTGACAGAAACGATCACAATGTTGACAGTTATGTTTTCCGTCAGATTTGAGTCATTTCACTTGACTACAAATCTCGTCAAATTTTTGCTCCTATAAAAATCTTCTTAAAAACTCCAAAGATTGCTACAATATAAAATCTTTTAAAAACTCCAAAGATTGCTACAATATAAAATCTTTTAAAAACTCGAAAGATTGCTACCATGTAAAAACTTTTTAAAAGTCAGATCAGTATTGTAGTAAACCAAAAGCCTGTGAATTTCTATACCCCCCCCCCTTCCAGTTTATACCCCTCTCCTACGAGAATGAAACAGAATTAGTAAACATCGAATCCTGGCGTGCTACAGTGTGAAACAGACTCTAGAAGGTCTGTCTGTTGTGGGGATAGAAGCGAGACCCCAGCCTTGACAGATGTCAGGCAGAGGCGTAGCGAACCCTCCCGGCGCCCGGGGCGAACTTTCAATTTGGCGCCCCCCAATTTATATATATATATATATATATATATATATATATATATATATATATATATATATATATATATATATATCCAGGGTAACGAGATCGCAGACCAGCTGGCAAAAATTGGGGGAAAGAAACCACAACCGGAAATTTCGCTACACCCAAAAGAAATAAAAAGAATAATTAAAAACAAACAAACGCAAATGTGGTCTGTCACACACCCTCACTACATTAAAGACGACGGCTATTACAATTTAACACGAAAACAACAATACATAATCTTTCGACTTAGAACAGGCCACAACAGACTAAATCAACATATGCACAAAAAACTGAAGGTTGGGTGTAGCGAAATGTGCCCTTGTGGCAAGGCCCCGGAAAACACGGAGCACGTACTCCAGGAATGTACTCTGTATAGCCAGGCAAGAGGCAGACACTGGCCCCAGCCCACCCCACTCAGGGAAAAATTATATGGGACACCTGACAAACTGGAAACCACAGTCCGGTTTGTCCACGAAGTTGGACTTGTTGTCTGAATCCTCCACCATATTCAAAAATTAAGAACGAAGAAGAAGAAGAAGATATATATATATATATATATATATATATATATATATATATATATATATATATATATATATATATATATATATATATATATATATAAGACTTCACTGGACGCCAAAAAAATTCCTCTTAAGGCATTATCCTTTAAAAATCATGATTAGTAATGTCAGAAAAAATTAAAATTGTAGCGGTGCTAATTCGTTTAGCAGTCTTTTTATGATTCACGATCGGATTTTGTCTGTGTGGACGATACAACTATTAAGAAGGGTTCGGTGATTGCGCATATGAAACTGGTTGGGTTCGGTACTCCAAGAAGTAAAGAACCACTGCTTTAGAGTGTATTTTGTAGAAGGTACAAACTTATTTGGTCTACTTTTGGTCGTGTCTTTAGAACAATTTCAATAATTGTAGGCCTATATTACAATTTTGAATTATCAGTTAAGTTGAACAATGTAATAATCAGTACAATATACTAATTTTCTTCTCTCTTAAAATTTTGGCAAAGAGTGTCGCTTCCCACCCACTCGCTCCGACAGTCTGCTATTTTACTGATCGGAATGCGATACAAGAATCCGTGATATTTATTTCTCTTTAATGCAGTGATCCAGGCAAGATGTAATGCAATCAAGTAAAGGTATCTGATATCTCATGATGAAGTTGAGAGAATCGTAAGAATCGTACAAAGAACTAGTCGCGTTATTACTTATCAAAACTGGGTAGTGAAATCGTACATTAAGTGTTAATACAATTGATTTCTTTTCTAAGTGTTAAAAAAGTTATCTAGTAAGCGATCTAGTATAAGTCCTGCGGTTTTTGTTGGTGAAAAAGCGCCCCCCCCCCCCTCACCATCTTGGATAAAAATAGTAAAAAAAATAAATGTAAACGTCACTAACTGTTTTTTTAATGTTACACAATCGTAAAATACGCTTTAGTTCAATGGGTTTCTTTTCTGAGTAGTATGGGTTATTTATTCCTTAATCCGGTGTTAATTTTTCCGATTTTAGTCTTCGAAAAAGCGCCCCCCCCCCATCTAGGAAAGCTGGAAAGCGGTTTTTCCGATCACTATGTCTTAAGGATATGCGTTTTACGGTTACACAATCAAGGTAGAAAACGGTTAAATCAGTATGCAAGGGTTCTCAGTCGTTAAATTTCTTTACTTTGACTGTTTATAATTCAAAACTGCAGCTTAAAATGAACTTTAATAATTTTTTTCTACCCCTTTTGGTGCCCCCTAGGGTCGGCGCCCGGGGCGGCCGCCCTCCCCGCCCTCCCCTAGCTACGCCTCTGATGTCAGGTGATTGACGGCTGTGTAAGGTCGGGGAACATGTTGCTTCTGGTGTGCGTGTGTGTGTGTGCGGGGGGGGGGGGGGGTTGAGGCTCCAGGTACTTTTTCTTGTCAGGTCAGAAGGCACACATGTTACGTAAGACAATTAATTTCAGCAGACGACAGGTGTGTAGACAAGGATGATTTTAACATATCGGCCATCTTACATGGGTCTACGGGTCATGTGCCCTGTCCCTGGGTCTACGGGTCAATTGTCCTAGGTCCACGGGTCATGTGTCACTTTGTCCACGGGTCATGTGTCCCTGTTTAAGTGGGTCATGAGTCCCCTGGGTCTACGGGTCATGAGTCCCCTGGGTCTACGGGCCATAAGTCCTCGGGTCTACGGGTCATCATTTGCTGGGTCCCGGAGTCGTGGTATTTCGTTAACTGTTGGTCCTACACTTGACTGAACTATGACGCTGATCTTTGACTTACAAGTCATATCTATCTGATTTTAAAGTAGTTTCTATGTCTCTGACTTAGAATTCTTCACTATTTAGCTGAAAAAATCCACACAGAAAATTGTGCTTGTACATTTTGTGTTTAAAAAATCATAAAGAAATAAAGCAACCAATTAAAACACGTTTTTTGAACAAATCCGACATATTAACAGGATTAAAGTTGACAGCATGTCACAACCTGCCCGTGTGATTGACATCCTGCCCCTCCCCTGTCCGTCAGGGTGACGTCATGTACTCTAGTCTGTGTACAATTGGCCTGCGTTAAAAGCGGCCCTAAAGTTGATTGGATTAACTCCCTTACTCTGTTGTGGTGGAGTGAACAGGAAAATGACAATTGTCTCCCGTTACAGTTTATGGATATTTAAATTCGACCCCCCCCCCATTGCCCCCCCCCCCCAATGACAGTTGTCTCACGTCAGGTTATAGTTTTCTAAAATCGAAAATACCCCCCCCCCCCTCCATTAACCTATAAAATGACAAGAAAGAGAATGTGTACCCGGATAGATACTGTCCAGTGTGTGTGTGTGGGGGGGGGGGGGGAAAGCTTAACACCAAACAGATCAAAACACTGGATGTTAAAACCATATCGCCAAAATGGTACACGTTAAAACAAACGTGTTTCAATATTTATATTTATACTACTAGCGTACTCGTCCCGCGCGTTGTTTCGGCCGCAGAAGAAAAACTTACGCAATATTTTAAGAGGATTTCATCACTGCATTACCAATAGTGTATTTTTAGAAACGTGACTTATTTTTCTAAAACTGAGTTATTTAAATGTAAAAAAAGCAGGCTCTATATGTTTTGGATCATGATGTTGGGGAGAGAGTTTGTCCATAAACTTATCACATTTTTCTAGACCTGCTAAAATATTTTCCCCAGTGTGTGGACGTGGACGGGCTGGTGTTGGCTGTCCAGACGGACAACACCACTGGCCTGACTGAGGCGGAGTTCTGGGACGCCTCCACCCTCCTCCTTCATTACGTCACAGAGGTCAAGCAGACGTGCCACAAGCACGTGACTCCCGGCCAGCAGTCCCTGCCACAGGCAACACAACACCTGCTTTCTCTGACGTCCGCCGGCGGCCCTGCAGGTATCACATCGGCAGGTGTCAGCGCCCTCCTGCAGACGTTTCAGGTGAGTTGACGCCATCTTGTTGGAACTTTCAGCAGACGGCAAGAATACTGGGTGATGCTGATTAGGTCATTATTTTTGATTCGATTAATGATTAAATATTGATTTTGTGATTATTAGATTAACTTTTATTTTAATATGGGTGCTATATATTCGAGAAAGTCAGATTTGAATACAAAAGAGTAAAACTGAACAACACGTTGAAAATGTCCTGCCTAAAATAAAACGTTTGCCAAAATGTGCAAGAGATTTCTCGAGTGATCAACGTTTTTACTAAAGAAATAAAAATTCTTTTATGATAAAGTATTTAAAAATTTGGCTTCATTTTCTTCTTTAAGTAATTATGAATATAAACATTTAAAAGTCTCATCGGAAATGTCGGATTCTGGGATGTCTGAACGAAATCACTGCATTAGAAGTAGGTCATGATAGAGTTAATGTAGGTCATGATAGAGTTAAAGTAGGTCGTAATAGAGTTAAAGTAGGTCAGAATGGAGGTAAATTAGGTCTTGATAGAGTTAAAGTAGGTCATAATAGAGTTAATGTAGGTCATGATAGAGTTAAAGTAGGTCGTAATAGAGTTAAAGTAGGTCAGAATGGAGGTAAATTAGGTCTTGATAGAGTTAAAGTAGGTCATAATAGAGTTAATGTAGGTCATGATAGAGTTAAAGTAGGTCGTAATAGAGTTAAAGTAGGTCAGAATGGAGGTAAATTAGGTCTTGATAGAGTTAAAGTAGGTCATAATAGAGTTAATGTAGGTCATGATAGAGTTAAAGTAGGTCGTAATAGAGTTAAAGTAGGTCAGAATGGAGGTAAATTAGGTCTTGATAGAGTTAAAGTAGGTCATAATAGAGTTAAAGTAGGTCATAATAGAGTTAAAGTAGGTCATATTAGAGTCAAAGTAGGTCATACTGGAGTTAAAGTAGGTCATACTGGAGTTAAAGTAGGTCTTAATGGAATTAAAGATTTTCCACAGACAGACAGACAGACATCAGGACAGACATTGTGAGCTAACAATACAGAAAATATTGTTGAGCACAAAAACCCAGAGACTACCCCCCCCCCCCCAAACACACACTAATTATGATGTGACGTCATTAACTAACCGACATTCTCTCCGCAGCATTTGATAGCCGAGGAAGATGACAACCACGCTGCCCACAACCATAGTGACAACCACCACAACCACAGACACAGACGGCACGACCACGACCACAAGGATGACCACAAGGATGACCACGACCAAGATCAAGAGCATGACCACGAGGATGAAGATCTGTCCCCCCTAATTATTCAAGAAAAGGTAAATCTGTCTGACCAGTTGGTCGGTGCTAGAGTCTACAGTCTGGGTCAGGTCATAGCTGTCTGTGTGTGACTCATGTGACTTGTGTCTTGTCAATGTTATCTTAAAGTCATATGACTTGTGTGTCATCATCTTTAAGTTATATGACGAGTGTGTCATCTCTAAGTCATATGACGTGTGTGTCATCTTTAAGTCATATGACGTGTGTGTGTAAGACATTTAAGTCATATGACTTGTGTGTGTCACATTTAAGTCATATGACTTGTGTTGAGTCATGTTGATATCACGTGACTTATGTCTTGCAGTGTATGAGCAGTGATTCGGTGATGTACTACCTCAGGGGAGACGACTCTGGTCACGTGAACAAGTCCAGGCTAGGAGAGTTGTCGGCCCTTGTCTTGTACCTGATCTCACGCGGTATGTTCGTCACACCCATCTTTACATACTGATCTTTATACAGAGAGTTTACACCAGGATCTTTACACCAGGATCTTTACATCAGGATCTTTACACCAGGATCTTTACACCAGGATCTTTACACCAGGATCTTTACACCAGGATCTTTACACCAGGATCTTTACACCAGGATCTTTACCACACAATCTTTACACCAGGATCTTTAAACAAAGCACTATAATATTTAAGTATCATCAAGATCTTAAACATACGCAATTTGCACACTGATCTTTAGACACAAAAGTCATTGGTTCACATAGCACCAAGATCTTTACTCCTTGACTGACGTTAACCTTGACATCTACAGGGTCAGAGGTCAAGGACAAATGTCGTCTGGTGCCCAACAAAAATGAATTCGTCCAACACATTTTTACAGTCTATGGCACGGGAGGCAATTTAACAACTGATGGTAGGTTTTGTTGTGGACAGTAGGTTTTGTTGTGGATGGTAGGTTTTGTTGTGGATGGTAGGTTTTGTTGTGGATGGTAGGTTTTGTTGTGGATGGTAGGTTTTATTGTGGATGGTAGGTTTTGTTGGGGATGGTAGGTTTTGTTGTGGATGGTAGGCTTTGTTGTAGATAGTAGGTTTTGTTGAGGATGGTAGGTTTTATTGTGGATGGTAGGTTTTGTTGGGGATGGTAGGTTTTGTTGTGGATGGTAGGCTTTGTTGTAGATAGTAGGTTTTGTTGAGGATGGTAGGTTTTGTTGTAGATGGTAGGTTTTGTTGTGGATGGTAGGTTTTGTTGTAGATGATAGGTCAATTTGTTGTGGATGGTAGATTTTGTTGTGGATGGTAGGTTTTGTTGTGGATGGTAGGTTTTGTTGTAGATGGTAGGTTTTGTTGTGGATGGTAGGTTTTGTTGTAGGTGGTAGGTTTTGTTGTGGATGGTAGGTTTTGTTGTGGATAGTAGGTTTTGTTGTAGATGGTAGATTTTGTTGTGGATGGTAGGTTTTGTTGGGGATGGTAGGTTTTGTTGTGGATGGTAGGCTTTGTTGTAGATAGTAGGTTTTGTTGTGAATGGTAGGTTTTGTTGTGGATGGTAGGTTTTGTTTTGGATGGGAGGTTTTTTTGTGGATGGTAGGTTTTGTTGTAGTCTAATATGTTTTATTGTAGTCATTGGGGGTTATCTTGAGGTAGCTTTTTGTGATTAGAGAGAATGAAAACTGACCTTGACCTCCCAGGCTTGAAGACCTTGATGGGGAAGTTGAACATTGACCCAAACAGCACGCACGCAGACGAGCACAGTGGTCACGTGCACAGAGAGAGGCGTCACGCCCCAGCTGAGCACCCGGGGGCACGGGACCGCCGCCAGGCTAGTATCTCTCAGGTGAGACCCGACTTTATCAAACGTGGGTTGGTGTCAGGATCCGTCTGTCACGCCCCCATGTCTGTCTGTCCCACCCTCACATCTGTCTATCACGCCCCATATCTTTCTGTCCCACCCCCACGTGTGTTTGGTCACGCCCCATATCTTTCTGTTCCACCCCCAAATCCGTCTGTCACGCCCCCACATCTGTCTGTCTGCAGGAGCTGACCAAGTGCTACACCGCCCACCAGATCGCTGCCCTCTATGAAACAGACCGAGCCATCGACAAGGCCAGCTTCGAGCAGCTGTGCCCAGCTCTGCTCAGTCAACAGCTGTTCGCGGACTGCACAGCTGCAGCCGTGGGGCAGAAGGCGGAGGTCTCTCTGGCAGAAAGTAAGAATATTAGCACCAGGCACCAGCTACTTATGGCTTTAGCACCAGCTACTTATGGCTTTAGCACCAGCTACTTATGGCTTTAGCACCAGCTACTTATGGCTGTAGCAATAGCTAGTTTGGCTGAAGCCCCAGCTAGTTTGGCTGTAGCCCCAGCTAGTCTGGTTGTAGCCCCAGCTAGTTTGGCTGTAGCCCTAGCTAGTCTAGCTGTAGCCCCAGCTAGTTTGGCTGTAGCCCCAGCTAGTTTGGCTGTAGCCCCAGCTAGTTTGGCTGTTGCACAAGCTAGTTCTAGCTAGACAAAAACTGTCCCACCCCTCCCACCACAGATGTAAATTTGATGTTGTTGATAAGGCCACTGTAAATGTGATGTTGATAAACCCACAGTAAATAAGATGTTGATAACTTACTTACTTACTTAATCCTCATCACTCCCTGTGGAGTATAGGGCAGCAACAAATCTCCGCCATTCCACCCTGTCCTGGGCGAGCCACTTTAGTTCATGCCAGGTTTTGCCAGTAGCCTGTACTTCTTCTTCCATCTCCCTCCTCCATGTTCCCAGTGGTCTTCCTCTATTCCTCTTTCCGGGTGGGTTCCACTTCAGCGCCATGTTGGGGAGTCTTTTTTTGCTCATGCGTAGGACATGGCCCAGCCATCTCCATCTCCTCGTTCTAACTTCTGAGACAATGTCGTTTAATCCTGTCCTTCGCCATATTTCCTTGTTCGGGACTTTGTCGTCCCACTTTATCCTGAGGATGCGTTGGAGGGATCTTCTTTCAAAGCCTCTGAGTCGGCTCTCTCCTTTCTTGTTTAGTTTCCATGACTCTGCAGCATAGAGGAGTACAGAACGTACATTTGACTGTTGATAAAGCCACTGTTAATATGAAGTTAATGAAGCCACTGTAAATATCATGCCGTTTCCCCAGAGTACGGCTACGGGAGTGTGGCTATTTTTGTCATCTGTCTGTGCGCCATATTTGGTGTGGTCGTCATCCCCTGCGCTTCCGGTGCCGTGAAGAACGTCATCATGTCCACCTTCGTCGGTCTGGCCGTGGGCACGCTGTTTGCCGACGCCATCTTGCACCTGATACCCATGGCAAGTCACGTGTCTGTCATGTGTGGGGGGAAGTGTGTGGTGTGGGGTGAGCTTTGAGGGGATGTGTGTGGTGAATTGTGTGGTTTGGGCGGCCTTTGTGGTGATGTGTGTGGTGCATTTGGTGTTTGTCATTTATATCATTTTGTGTCATCAAATGAATGTCATTGATTGATTGTTCTGGATTTATTGTCATTGATTGATGATCACTGATTGATTATCAGCGATTAATTGTTATGGATTGATTGTCATGGATTAATTTTCATGAACTTATTTTCATGGATTGATTATCATTGATTGCATGTCATGGATTGATTGTCATGGTATTATTGTCATGGATTGATTATCATTGATTGCATGTCATGGATTGATTGTCATGGTATTATTGTCATGGATTGATTATCATTGATTGCATGTCATGGATTGATTGTCATGGTATTATTGTCATGGATTGATTATCATTGATTGCATGTAATGGATTGATTGTCATGGTATTATTGTCATGGATTGATTGCGATTGTTTCAGGCAATGGGCGCCCACTCTCACGGTCCAGACGAGCACGCAGGTCACCAACATGGCGACCAGATCGTGGTCGAGAAATATGTTTTCTACGGGCTGGGAATCATGGGAGGTAAGAAAGTGGCGGAAGCAGGGGAGGTGTGGCGGGGCGATAGTCCCCCTCACGCATGTATAACCAATGTATATAGTTTAGCTTGTTAATGTTTCTAATGGAACCTGTTTTGTTGTATCTTACCTAGGTCTGTACCTGTTTTACCTGCTGGAGACAATGTGGTCACGGTGTGGCAACCATACGGTAGGTTTTTATTCTGGTGGTCCGCGGGCCCTAGGCGGCCCACGGTTGCAGCCCTACGTTCAACTGTGGTGTTCGTTAAAGATCGTGGCCTTCCTTTCCCAAACGTCCATTACAGTTTCATGTTTCTGAAATTAAGATAATTTTGAAAATATTTTAAACAGGGGAGGGGGTGGGGGGAGACATGTCATTAAATAAGAGACGAAAGCAAATTTAAAAAAAAAATATTGATTTAACGAATTGAATGTTCCCCGTAAAAAAAAAAAGTAAAAAAAAAAAACGCTTGGTGTGAAAATATTCAACGTAAAAGAGTTTCATGTGAAAAAGTTTGCTATGAAAATGGTCCATGTAAAAGTGTGGAACATTTTCTTGTCAAAAATTTCATGAGAACTAAATTGAGCTGACACCGTTTTTATTGCAGCACAGTCATGGAGGAGACGATACGACTGACGCCGACATGCAGATGTATGCCAGTAACTTCACTGTAGGTTTTGTAGGTTTTGTAGGTTTCACAGTAGGTTTTGTAGGTTTCACAGTAGGTTTTGTAGGTTTCATAGTAGGTTTTGTAGGTTTCTTGTCTGTGGATTGGGCAGTCGAAATGCCGAGCTTTTTAGTAAATACTCCATACTTTACCCAGTCTAAATGCCGACCTAGTTTAGTTGACCTAGTTTAGTTGACCTAGTTTAGTTGACCTAGTTTAGTTGAGTCCTATTTAAATGACCACTTCTTCTAATGATTCCTTGTTTTTGTACCTGCAGAAACCTGACCAAGATGAATCCAGCCTGTACACAGGTAGACAGTCAGGTAAGACAGTTCGTCCTTGACATTACACACACTCACTTCTGCTTTAAGAAAGCCAAACGGTCGTCTGCTAGCTGTCCAGTAGTTGGGGAATGTCGCCATCCAGCCTGTCTCAATACAAGGGAAGCAACTTGTTCGTCGCTCGTGAGAGTTAGATCTTAATTATAAATAAATGATGAGTTCTCATCAATGACTCAGTTTTAAACGATACCGTGCAGGAGTTGTACAACACTTCCCCTGTAATACACAGCCTGCAGCGACGTAACCCCTGCATGTTCAGTAGTCTTCGTATATTCACATTCTACCTTTGTTAGTTTGTAGCATGAACCAACCTGTTGTTTAACAGAAATTTGTTTTCTGCAGTTCTTTCCCTTTAGTCTGTTTTTAAAAAAGACACAAAATTTAAGTGAACAATATTTGCATGTGTGTGCAGTGGTTTCTAGATTGAGTTGTGTGGGGTGACGTGTTTGGTGGGTGCTTTAGGGAATTACAATAAACGAAATAATTAAAAAATGAATACATATTTTTAGAAATAAAAAATCTGAGGTGAAACGTTTTAGAGCTGTTAAATAAAACCACTTTATGTAGTTTTTAAGTTAAAACCACTTTTTGTAAAATTCAAGTTAAAACTACTTTTTGTGTGCTGTTAACTAGAACCACTTTTTGTGGTCTGTTAACTAGAACCACTTTTTGTGGTCTGTTAACTAGAACCACTTTTTGTGGGCTGTTAACTAAAACCACTTTTTGTGGGCTGTTAACTAGAACAACTCTTTGTGGTCTGTTAACTAGAACCACTTTTTGTGGGCTGTTAACTAAAACCACTTTTTGTGGGCTGTTAACTAGAACAACTCTTTGTGGGCTGTTAACTAGAACCACTTTTTGTGGGCTGTTAACTATAACCACTTTTTGTGGGCTGTTAACTAAAACCACTTTTTGTGGGCTGTTAACTAGAACCACTTTTTGTGGGCTGTTAACTAGAACCACTTTTTGTGGGCTGTTAACTAAAACCACTTTTTGTGTGCTGTTAACTAAAACCACTTTTAAAAAAATTGTCTTTGTCGCCTGCTGATTCCTACTCTGGAGATTTGGGTTGGTGAGCATGTGAATTATTTACGAGCACGGTATGATGACATGACATTTACCTGCATCGTGGGATGACATGACATTAACCTGCATGGTGTGGTGAGGTGTTAGATGCCTGTTAGCATGTTATATTTTTATTTATTTTCTGATGACATGTCATCTTCCTGTACCTTCTGATGACATATTTTCTACCGGTCAAAGGCGTATGCAGGTTTGGAGGTTAGGGGGAGCGGCGAGTCGATAAAAGGCGCAAAGCTGTAAACCATAGAAAAACATAATGTAACCTTACTTTGAAGTTAGTGTGTCTGTGAATAACGCAAACAGCAGATGTACAGATGGTAAAGTGGGTTGACATTGGGACGTATACTTACGACGAGTAAATACAAATGTTGAAATTTTGACTACATAACATCGGAATTTTAAATTGCAGTTTCTGTTAGGTGGGTCTGTTTGCCGTGTATTAAAAAAAAATATTTTGTGAAACTTATTTTAAATTTTATTTAATTAATCTCCAAAAAAGGCGCCACTATCCTAAAAATGATCGTAGGGGGAGCAGCCGCCCCTGCCCCCACCCCTGCATACGCCATTGCACCTGTAACTAGTGTAACAGTCTGGTGACATGTCATCTACCTGTATTTACCTGTACCTGCATGCCACATATTTCTCCCCACTAAAGGAAGCATGTACGTCATCAATGAAGAGAAGCAGACGATTGTTGGACAAGAGAAGGGCAATCTTATTTCTGGTAAATATTTCTGGGCTAGGTAGGACAATCTTATGTCTGGTAAATATTTCTGGGCTAGGTAGGACAATCTTATTTCTGGTAAATATTTCTGGACTAGGTAGGACAATCTTATTTCTGGTCTAGTTAGAACAATCTTATTTCTGGTAAATATTTCTGGGCTAGGTAGGACAATCTTATTTCTGGTAAATATTTCTGGGCTAGGTAGGGCAATCTTATTTCTGGTAAATATTTATGGGCTAGGTAGGACAATCTTATGTCTGGTAAATATTTCTGGGCTAGGTAGGACAATCTTATGTCTGGTAAATATTTCTGGGCTAGGTAGGACAATCTTATGTCTGGTAAATATTTCTGGGCTAGGTAGGATAATCTTATGTCTGGTAAATATTTCTGGGCTAGGTAGGACAATCTTATGTCTGGTAAATATTTCTGGGCTAGGTAGAACAATCTTATGTCTGGTAAATATTTCTGGGCTAAGAGTGACCGAAGGGCTATTTTATTTCTGGTAAATATTTCTAATCCTTAAAGGTAAAGTAGAGTTTTAAAGCCTACATTGACCTAGTTAGGAGCCCACTCAAGTGACCTGTTGGTGATGGCCCTTGTAATCCCGATGATGTCCGCTAAAAATAGTTCATCAACAGACCTCAAGGGGCCCCACGGATTTTGTCAACCGTGACCTCCTTGTGTTGGATAGTTTGGCCACTCATGGTTGGGTAGGTGAAGTAGAGTTCACATAAAGCCCAGACACTTGAGGGAGTCACGTGACCAGTACAACACAGTCACTTGAAATTATCAGACGGCTTTATGTCAGCTCAGAGATAGGTAAATCGTGCAGACAGGTAAACCCTGCAGACAGGCAAATCATGCAGACAGGTAAATCCTGCAGACAGGTAAATCCTGCAGACAGGTAGATCCTGCAGACAGATATAACTCGCAAACTCAATTCATAGTCCTGATTATTCCCGGGATTCGAACCTATCTATTGTGCCAGTCTATAATTTAACCACACCTTAGGCACATACATGACTAGATTTTCTTACGTTACTTTCTGCTCATCTGTCTGTGGTGGAGGGAGCTCCATATAAGATTGTTTTATTTCCTACCTGCCTATTTTACATGTTCCCACCCTGAAATATTACAGTTTATTTTACC
Organism: Physella acuta; assembly: GCF_028476545.2. Lineage (NCBI taxonomy): Eukaryota > Metazoa > Mollusca > Gastropoda > Physidae > Physella > Physella acuta. The sequence goes on from NW_026732489.1 coordinate 46,283, forward strand.
AGAAATATTCTGTCATTTTCCCTAAAACTTTCATATAATGAGAACAACGGTACCTAACTAAGACATTTTCTTCTACCACCCCAGGCATCAAACCCGTCGTCTTCATGATCGTCATAGGGGACGCCATCCACAACTTCGCAGACGGCCTTGCCATTGGCGCGGCCTTCACCGCCAGCGTGTCTGTCGGCATCGCGACCTCTATAGCTGTCTTCTGCCACGAGCTGCCTCACGAACTAGGTCAGTGTCACACTCAGCCGGAAAATTCCGGCATCTTGATCAGAAGGGCTGGTGAAATGTGCACGTATTAAAATTATCCTTTCAGATCCTAAGTAAGATCATGGTATATAGAATATAGATTACCCAACCCTGCGAGAAGTGGTTCGACGGCAACTAACTGTATTGAAGAGGTTTAAATTTATCCAGTACCAATAAACCAATATGTCATTGGTAAAAGAGTATGACTATCTTAAGTACTATCTTTTAACTGTATAAAACATCTATTGATTGAGAGGGGGGAGGGGGATGTTGGGTTAAATTTCCAAGGTAAATGACGGTCTTGGAGTGGTCCAAAGTTTACAATTTTCGAGTCCGGAGACTGGCGTGAAACACGTCCAATTGTGGCTACACTCCAGCTCTAACGCATGTTGCTTCATGTGGTCCCAGCACCATTCCACGCAGGGGAGTCTGGGTTGGGTTAGGTCAGCACGACCTGACCTTTTACCACCCACCTGCAGGTGACTAGAGTTTAAGTTAGGGTCAGCATGAGGTCAGCACGACCTGACCTGGTACCATCCACCCCCCCCCCCCCACAGGTGACTAGTTTAAGTTAGGGTCATCATTAGGTCAGCACGACCTGACCTGGTACCATCCCCCCACAGGTGACTTTGCCGTGCTGCTCCAGTCCGGCCTGAACTTCAAGAAAGCCTTACTGCTCAACTTCCTGTCCGCCCTGACGGCGTTCATTGGCCTGTACGTGGGGCTGGTGGTGTCTACAACAGACGAGGTCAGGAACTGGATCTTCGCGGTCACGGCCGGCATGTTCGTCTACATCGCCCTGGTCGATCTGGTAAGGTGGCTTTTTGGATGGTTTGTTTTGGTGGGTTTTTGGGTGGTTTGTTTTGGTGGCTTTAAGGTGGTTTGTTTTGGTGGGTTTTGGGTGGTTTGTTTTGGTGGGTTTTTTTGGTTCTGTTTTGTGGTTTTGTGGTTTGTTTTGGTGGGTTTTTGGGGTTCTGTTTTGGTGGGGTTTTTTGTGGTTCTGTTTTGGTGGGGTTTTTGTGGTTCTGTTTTGGTAGTTTTTGTGGTTTTGTTTTGGTGGTTTTGTTGTTCTGTTTTGGTGATGTTGTTTTGTTTTTTGTTTGATTTGTTGGGTGTGTTTTGTTGGGATTTTGTTAGAGCTGCTGACATGTTCATCTACATCATCCAAAGCTGGTTTTTGGTGAGTTGTTTGGGATATGAGCATTCTATTCTAATTTGCTAACGTTGATGTATCATTTATCAACATGTCATGTGTTGTCACCCCTGTATCAACATGTTGATGTCTCCAGCTCCCACAGCTGATCAAGACTTCCGGGTCCTTGAACTTTGTCCTCAACAATGTCGGCATCCTGCTGGGTTTCGCCATCATGTTGCTCATCGCAATCTTTGAGGAGCACATCAAAATCTGAGTGGCTGAACTTGACAGTGGAAACTTGACATTGGAAACTTGACAGTGGAAACTTGACATTGGAAACTTGACTTTAGAAACTTGACAACACAACCTAGACACATCAAGATCTGAGTGGCTGAACTTGACATTAAAATCTTGACATTGGAAACTTGACAACCTTTACACATCAAGATCTAAGTGGCTAAACTTGACAGTGGAAACTTGACATTAGAAACTTGACTTTAGAAACTTGACATTAGAAACTTAACATTAGAAATTTTACAACACAACCTAGATACACCAAGATCTGAGTGGCGAAACTTGACATTGGAAACTTGACATTAGAAACTTGACTTTAGAAACTTGACTTTAGAAACTTGACAACCTAGACACATCAAGATCTGATTGGCTAAACTTGACATTAGAAACTTGACATTAGAAACTTGACTTTAGAAACTTGACATTAGAAACTTGACAACCTAGACACATCAAGATCTGAGTGGCTGAACTTGACATTAGAAACTTGACATTAGAAACTTGACAACCTAGACACATCAAGATATGAGTGGCGAAACTTGACATTAGAAACTTGACATTGGAAACTTGACTTTAGAAACTTGACTTTAGAAACTTGACAACACAACCTAGACACATCAAGATCTGAGAGTCAATACGAACATTGTGATACTTGTCAAAAAACGCAGACGAGCGAGGAACTCGCCTTAAAGAAAATTAAGAAAACGAAAGATGATCCCGGTTTTACGAAAACGTTTTGAGATTCATTGCATGGTATTGAAAGATTTAATATTTTTAATTTTATTTTGAAAAATATGTACGTACATTATGTACAATTAAAGTAAATTAAAGGGTAATATTATTGTTTAATATTGTTCTAAAGTATTTTAATGTATTTAAAATTATTCCATTAAAAATGTTTTGTTAATAATAATCACAAATGAATTACGTTTGATTACATTTATTGTCTATAGAAATGTTTTTTTAAAAAAATTAGATTTATTTCAAATAATTTAATAATATTTAAACAATTTTTAATATTTAAAATAATTGACAATGTAATTATGTTTATTTAAAAAAAATGCATTTATTTTCTAGAACTGTTTAAAACTTTAAAGTCCCAAGTTGTGAAACGAAATATTTAAAAATGTCTTTCTGACATTATTTTTGTAGATTACTACTGTTTTCCCGTTTTGTTTTGGTTATTAGTATAACCCAACTCGTGGGTTTTCTAGTTGGCGCTCAATGCTTCAACTCACGGCGTGTTGTGAGACATGTTTTGATCCCATTTAAGTGACTGGCCTCTGTCAAAGGAATGACTGGGTCGGGCGGTGGAGTACGAAGATAGCTCGACTCTACTTTACCTGCCCTGAAAGGGTAGCTTTAATTTTTCTTTCTTCTTAAAATGATTGTTATTCCGTTTTCGTAATTTATTTTTAAACAGTAAAATGTTTGTACATAATACATTTTTGTAAATAAGAATGTACATTTATATTTCCAGATAGTAGAAATAAAGTTTGTTAAAAGAAATATTTTGCCAGCAGTTTCTTATATCAATTGTCTTGTGTAGTGTTGTCGTGTCCTGTTGTTGTGTCCTGTTGTTGTGTCCTGTTGTCGTGTCCTGTTGTCGTGTCGTGCTGTTGTGTCGTGTTGTTGTGTCGTGTCGTGTCGTGTTATGATGTCGTATTGTGTTGTTGTGACCTTACTTCTACTAATCCACCTGATCTTAATTCTACTAATTATACTAATCCACCTTTTGATATGGTAATTAAACCAGCAAGTGACCTAGGCGTTACTAATCCACAACAAACACCTGTATGGTATGTTTCTCACTTAGCACACCCGGTCCCGGTCTAGCACACCTGGTCTAGCACACCTGATCTAGCACACACGTGGGTAGCTTGAGTTAAAAGTACATGGTAAACAGGTGTGTTGGTAGACCGGGACACTAACCGTTTGTGAGTGTGTGTGGTGTGTTGTGTGTGGCTGCATGTTCTGTGTGTGTCACACCCCTGCCACCAACCGCCTCCACCCCCCCCCCCCCCTTTGTTTACAGGTGTCAGAAGTCGCACCCTGGCGTCATTGAACACACGACAGCAGATCCTGTATCTGTTGTTTTCCCAGCGTTCACTGGGGCGTGACGACTTTCACTTTCAGCCACTAACTGGTCGACACGGAAGTTATTCAACCTTGACTGTTGACCTCCCCGGTAGAACGAGGCCAACCGAAGAAGTGAACAGTTAAACACACGTGACTTAGTCTAGGTGTAACCGACACCTCTCTGACTTGAGAGTCACCCATGTGTGACGTCCACGCCGAGGTAGGGATACGGTCGGTACACGTGACTTTTGTTCAGCGGTGCGGTAGGGTCACCATACTGAATGTAAACACCAAAACATTTACACAATAGAGCATACACAAAATGTATGGGATAGAGAACAGATCAGGAAAGGGATAGGGATAATGAAATGGGATAGGGACAGAGAATGTGAAAAGGATATGTTTAAGACAGGGATAGCGATAAAAATAGGAAAGGGGATTAGGATAAAAATAAGGATGGGGATATGAATAGTGACATGAATAATTATAGGGATAATTTTAGGGTAAATGTTTTGTATATTAACACGTTTTTCTTAACTCAGCTTCGCGTTTATTTGTTTGTTTGTTTGTTTGTTGTTAAAATTGACATCGAAAATTAGCCCACTTCTGATTGCTCTAGAGATCTGAAATTTGGCATGCAGGCTATTTTCGCCTAACAATTTCAGATGCAATCATAAAAACTAGCAATTAGAGACCTAAATTAGCTTAATTAAATTACGCCCCAAGGACCCTAAAATTGAGGACATGATTTCTAAAGATACCGACAAGACTGGAGGCCTATTGACACAGTTACTTCGGCCCCTATCGATGTGAGCGCGCTGGCCGTGATCGTATAGTGGTTAGTACTTCGCGTTGTGGCCGCGACAACCCAGGTTTGAATCCTGGTCACGGCATGTAGGCTTAATTAAATTACGCCCCTTCTCTGTTTAAAGCGTATCGGTCGCTCGAGATTTTTAGTCCGTGTATTTAAAAACACTTAGTCAAGTCATACTTAATCAAGTCATTAGATAAAGTAGAAAATAAACTATATAAAAAACTTTTTAAAAACCACGTTTTTCATGTGTAGCAACGGACTAAAAATGAGAAAAAATAAAATACTTAAAAAAACTTTTTAAAAAACCACGTTTTTCTTGTGGACTAAAAAGTAGAAAATAAATTTTTCTTCCGACCCTAGGGGATCTACCAATGACTGCTCGTAGATTTTGTTCATACATTTGATGACAAAAAACGTGGGTCGGGCAGATGGGTCGGGAAATTTGATGGTGAACGTACCCACGTTTTTTGTCATCAAACGAACGCACTTTGTTCAAAGTAATACATTTGGTATAACAACCGAGACACGACGGCTAAACAATATAACAACCGCAGCACGTGACAATATAACCACCACGTGACAATATAACCACCGCAACACGTGACTATATAAACACCGCAACACGTCGGCTAAATAATATAACAACGGCTAAACAAATTGCTCAAAACTTGAATCGATGATGCCAGAAGTTGAAAATCATGTTGGAATAAAATACTTAAAAAAAACTTTTTAAAAAACCACGTTTTTCTTGTGGACTAAAAAGTAGAAAATAAATTTTTCTTTTGTGCTTCCTCGAGCTGTGCAGGTTCTTATGATGACTGACAAAAAACGTGGGTACGTTCACCATCAAATTTCCCGACCCATCTGCCCGACCCACGTTTTTTGTCAGTCATCACAAGAACCTGCACAGCTCGAGGAAGCACAAAAGAAAAATTTATTTTCTACTTTTTAGTCCACAAGAAAAACGTATTTTTTAAAAAAGTTTTTTTTAAGTATTTTATTTTCTCCTTTTTAGTCCGTTGCTACACATGAAAAACGTGGTTTTTTAAAAAGTTTTTTATATAGTTTATTTTCTACTTTATCTAATGACTTGATTAAGTATGAATTGACTAAGTGTTTATAAATACACGGACTAAAAATATTGAGCGACCAGGATTCGAACCTGGGTTGTCGCGGCCACAACGCGATGTACTAACCACTATACGATCACGGCCAGCGCGCTCACATCGATTGGGGCAGAAGTAACTGTGTCAATAGGCCTCCAGTCTTGTCGGTATCTTTAGAAATCATGTCCTCAATTTTATGGTCCTTGGGGCGTAATTAAATTAAGCTAATTACGGTCTCTAATTGCTAGTTTTTATGATTGCATCTGAAATTGTTAGGCGAAAGTAGCCTGTATGCCAAATTTCAGATCTCTAGAGCAATCAGAAGTGGGCTAATTTTCGATGTCAATTTTAACAACAAACAAATCCATCCACAAACGCGAAGCTGAGTTAAGAAAAACGTGTTAATAAAATACTTAAAAAAAACTTTTTAAAAAACCACGTTTTTCTTGTGGACTAAAAAGTAGAAAATAACTATTTACATACATTTGATGACAAAAAACGTGGGTACGTTCACCATCAAATTTCCCGACCCATCTGCCCGACCCACGTTTTTTGTCATCAAATGTATGTAAATAGTTATTTTCTACTTTTTAGTCCACAAGAAAAACGTGGTTTTTTAAAAAGTTTTTTTTAAGTATTTTATTTTCTCCTTTTTAGTCCGTTGCTACACATGAAAAACGTGGTTTTTAAAAAAGTTTTTTATATAGTTTATTTTCTACTTTATCTAATGACTTGATTAAGTATGAATTGACTAAGTGTTTATAAATACACGGACTAAAAAAATCTTGAGCGACCAGGATTCGAACCTGGGTTGTCGCGGCCACAACGCGAAGTACTAACCACTATATGATCACGGCCAGCGCGCTCACATCGATTGGGGCCGAAGTAACTGTGTCAATAGGCCTCTAGTCTTGTCGGTATCTTTAGAAATCATGTCCTCAATTTTATGGTCCTTTGGGCGTAATTAAATTAAGCTAATTACGGTCTCTAATTGCTAGTTTTTATGATTGCATCTGAAATTGTTAGGCGAAAGTAGCCTACATGCCAAATTTCAGATCTATAGAGCAATCAGAAGTGGGCTAATTTTCGATGTCAATTTTAACAACAAACACATCCACGCGAAGCTGAGTTAATAAAAACGTGTTAAAAAACATGTTCTGTCTACTTGCACTCGATAAACATCACTAAGGTTCACCTTTCAGTCTAATGTTATAAAAGAAGAATGCTTTTTTTAAAAAAAAACAGTAATTTCTCAATTTTCAAAAAAAAAAGGTAAATTAAAAAATATATCTTTAATTAACAAATGTTTATTATGTGTAGAATTTTGTTATTATCAAAAGGTGACATTAAAATTTATTATTACAAACGAACCTTCGGCAATTGTCCGTTCGGGCGTTAATCGCATTTGGACAAGCGTCTTTCGACAAAACGTCCGGCTTCCTATATATATATATATATATATATATATATATATATATATATATATATATATATATATATATATATATATATATATATATATATCTATAATATAAGCGGGCTGAGCGTGTGTCAGTCCTTCCTTCCTTCTGTCATCGCTATAGCTTTTGGAACCATAAAAGTAAACATTCGCACCATGCTGTGCTTTTCAGTGCACCGCAGTGTCTTATTATAAGTATTAGAGTAGGGTTTGTTTATATAACGGCATAGAGCAATTTTATAAATGACACTGTGTTTACGTTTTTGCATAACGTTATGAAAATATTAAATATTCGCACATTGCTAAAACATATTAAAAAGATCAACGTCAAATATCATTTTAGTTTATATTCCTAGAAAAAATGGATACATTTCCATAATAGTAGGTAGAAAAAACTAATTAATTCAACTTATTTTTGTGGTAATTTTTTTCAAGGGAGGTAATTTGAAAATATATTTAACTCAACAATAATTTAAGTTAATCTTTTTTGTATTACTACCGCATTGATTAGTATATGTTAATGTTCATAATTAAAAGAGAAAAATGTTAAGATTATTTATATTATTTTCTAATTAGTCTATGATTTCTCAAAATCACTATTTTTTGTTTTTGTTTTTTGGTGTTAACAGATGGTGAAATTTTATAATTATAGTATAGAGAATGCTGGAAAGACTCTCTCTAGGCGCGGACGCCTGGGAAAAGCGTGTTTTTCGGTGGTAATTCTAATTACATTGCCAATGTGTTTTCTTAGAACCATAAAAGTAAACACCACTTGCCTTACATTCATTTGCATCGCATTGTTTTATTGTAAGTTATGGAGTAGGATCTATTTATGTGACTTAAATTTTTAATGTTGGAAAGGCTCTCCTTGGGCGCGGACGCCTAAAAAAGCGTGTTGTTTGGTGGTGATTCTAATGTTATGGTTGTGTTGTTTTTTTTTTGGTTGAGTTGTGGTTGTGTTGTGGTTGTTTTTTGGTTGTGTTGCGGTTGTTTTTTTGGTTGTGTTGTGGTTGTGTTGTGGTTGTGTTGTGGTTGATTTTTGGTTGTGTTGTGGTTGTGTTGTGGTTGATTTTTGGTTGTGGTGTGGTTGTGTTGTGGCTGTGTTGTGGTTGTGTTTTTGTTGTGGTTGTGTTGTAGTTGTGGTTGTGGTTGTGTTGTGGTTGTGTTTTGTTTGTGGTTGTGTTGTGGTTGTGTTGTGGTTGTGTTGTGGTTGTGTTGTTGTTGTGTTGTGGTTGTGTTGTGGTTGTGTTGTGGTTGTGTTGTGGTTGTGTTGTGGCTGTGTTGTGGTTGTGTTGTGGCTGTGTTTTGGTTGTGTTGAAGTTGTGGTTGTGTTGTGGTTGTGTTGAAGTTGTGGTTGTGTTGAAGTTGTGGTTGTGTTGTGGTTGTGTTGTAGTTTTGTTGTGGTTGTGTTGTGGTTGTGTTGTGGTTGTGTTGTGGTTGTGTTGTGGTTGTGTTGTGGTTGTGTTGTGGTTGTGTTGTGGTTGTGTTGCGGTTGTGTTGTGGTTGTGTTGTGTTTGTGGTTGTGTTTTTTGTGTTTGTGTTGTTTTTGTTTGTTTTGTTCTGTTCCAAAGTTGGTACATTTAAAAAAGATTTACCGTGGCGGAGCACGGGATGCAGCTAGTATATATATATTCTCGCAAACGAGAACACCAAAGGGCAAACTTTTCAAGTATTGGTGATCTGTTACATAAGTAAGGGATTTGGTGAGCCGCTGTACCACCATCATGGTGTTGGTACAATGGTGCTGAACATGAACGTCGTTTGTCTTGGGCTATTGTTGATCTATGGAAGAAACACTTGGTGTACTCTATAGATTGACCAGATTAGTCCCGCCACTAATGCAAAAAGTACACGGGCGAAAAGTTAAGCCCCGCCACTACTGACCTATTTCTGATGTCCAGACATTTGAATATTGAAACGCACGTCAAAAAAAAAAAAAACCAACGTGTCCACGTTTAGGTTTGGTGTTGGGGTTAGGGTTGGGTTTAGGTTAGGGTTGGTGTTGGGGTTAGGGTTGGTGTTGGAGTTAGGGTTGGTATTAGGGTTAGGGTTAGGGTTGGGGTTAGAGTTGGGGTTAGAGTTGGGGTTAGAGTTGGGGTTAGAGTTGGTGTTAGGGTTGGTGTTGGGGTTAGGGTTGGGGTTAGAGTTGGTGTTAGGGTTGGAGTTAAAAGTACCAAAAACGCTGAATTTTTCACGCAATTTATTAATGACATGTACAAATGTCGCCCTCTTCAATAAAATCTAAAAATCTAAAATTACAAAATAATACCCTCTTTTTTTAAAAAAATCTTTGTTGGAGGCAGTAGCGTAGGCAGGGTTGTTAGTGGGGGTGGGGGAGTCATAACCCCCCCCCCCCCCCCCCCGCTAGACTCCTCGGTATATATATAAAGTTAAAAATCGAAAAGTTTGAGAGGGGGGGGGGGGTGCAAATCGAAAGTTTGAGGGGGGTGCAAATCGAAAGTGTGAGGAGGGGGGGTGCAAATCGAAAGTTTGTCCACGGGTTATATACTGCTGGAAAATAATTTGAACCCCCCCCCCCCCCCCCCCACGAGACGATCCTGGCTACGCTACTGGTTAGAGGGGTTATCTGTTTTGCGGGACGTATCTTGACAAGATCCACAAACTCCATTGTTGTTATTTTAGTTTTAGAGTTAGCAAGGATACGACTAATTATTTTTTAAAAAGTTTTTATAAGCATATTCACAACATTATTCACAACATCAACTAAACACGTCACCAATCATACGTAGGGCTAACGATATCATAGAAAAATTGTGCGAGTTTACGACCACTAAGTTATTTAAGTAGGCCACCAACTAGATCTAGTCTAGTAGTTGAACCTCTGATAGCGGCGCGCGCTGGTCACAATGAGGCTCGTGACGCGGAACTGCTGTGTAGGACGCCGCCATCTTGCCTTTCACCTTGCACACGAGTCTAGCCGTTGCACACGACACGACAGCGGTTTTCATCAAATCAACGTTCGTCCGTTAATTAGCGCTCAATAATATTTTTTTTTAAAACAACCGAAAGCTTTATTCGTAAACAATAAAATAATTGAACGTGATAAAATGTTTAAAAACAATTTAATTTTGGATTTAATGATTTTTGGATTATTGAATGTAGGCCATTCAAGTGATACGGTCTTAAAATTTAAAAATTACCGTTTGAATGTTTTTGATGCTGTTTTGGAAAATGAAGATTCAACAAATAGGACGCATCTTTCAGTGAAAGGGTTTGAAAAGTTTTTTTCGTCTTTGGTGAAACGACTTGTGTGCAAAGATAACGTGTCAGCCATTGTAACTTGCAATGGGCCTTTGGTAAGTTTTTTAAAATAATTTTTTAAAATAATACTTTTTAAGCTGCAGACTTAAAAAAAATTGCAACTATCCATTTTTGGTCTAAACATGTTTTAGTAAGAGAGGCGGAGTTATAAAACCGCAACAGCTAAGACATAACTAATTATTAAGCCCCTAAAATATTATAAGACTTTGTAGTGTAGTGACTTGACGCTTCTACTACGTGACAGTTTGTGTCAGAAATGGCATGCGCAGAAGGTCTGCTGACGCCAGCCATGGCAGTGGACGGGGTACAACTGGGCATATCTGATATGGGGGTGGGGGTGGGCCTCTCTGTTAATGGCTGAAGGGGTGGTACCATAAAGAAACATATATATATATATATATATATATATATATATATATATATATATATATATATATATATATATATATATATATATATATATATATATATATACCGTTTTAGGAAAGTGGTATACACTTTGAGATTTAGCAACAGGTGTTATAAAGAAAAACACCGCCATTTAAAATTCGCGTTTTAAAATTATCAATCTTACTTAACTTTCTTAATCAAATGGGAGCACTTTGATGGTTTCTGTTTAGTTTTATTTACCTGTAAATTGTTTACCAACGCCCCCCCCCCCCCCCTTACTCCACTGACCCAGAGCTCTATGTACTACAAGAAAAGTGTGAATATTTTTACCTTTGTTAGCACCACTAACTGTCACGTGATCATAATGTCACGTGATCACCTGCAGACAGTTCACGGTTGGTATGTTAGTAGCACATCATAACCCGAAATTTAGCGAGAACAAAAACCAAATCTCACATTTAGAGAATGTGAAAGTCAGCAACTTCTTTAGGTATCAATTTGACAAAGTGGGCGGGTGGTTAGAGAGGGTTGGGGGGGGGGGGTTAAGTATGGCTACTTTGAACACACAAATAAACATATTTTCAAGACTTTTTGGTGATAACTTAACATATTGCAAAATTACAGACCGTGAGGTCAAGGTCACATCTAACTGAAGGTCGTCCTGGGTTAAATCTCCGCCATCAGTTGACATGTCAAAAATCTGGCTCTAGTGAAAGCCTACCTGCATTTTTAAATTGTTTGTGTTTTCAAATATTGACGCGCTTCACGGTCTGGCTGTGACAGTTGGACACGCCACAGCCAGCGATAACATCAGTTGACTGTTATCTGTGGAACATATACCTGCATTATACCTGCCAGTTACCTGTGGCATATCTGTAGCACATATACCTGAATTATACCTGCCAGTTACCTGTGGCATATCTCTAGCACATAATTATACCTGCCAGTAACCTGTGGCATATCTGTAGCACATATACCTGAATTATACCTGCCAGTTACCTATGGCATATCTGTAGCACATAATTATACCTGCCAGTTACCTGTGGCATATCTGTAGCACATATACCTGCATTATACCTGCCAGTTACCTGTGGCATTTCTGTAGCACATATACCTGCATTATACCCGCCAGTTACCTGTGGCATATCTGTAGCACATATACCTGCATTATACCTGCCAGTTACCTGTGGCATATCTCTAGCACATAATTATACCTGCCAGTTACCTGTGGCATAAATGTAGCACATATACCTGAATTATACCCGCCAGTTACCTGTGGCATATCTGTAGCACATATACCTGCATTATACCCGCCAGTTACCTGTGGCATATCTGTAGCACATAATTATACCTGCCAGTTACCTGTAGCATATCTGTAGCACATATACCTGCCAGTTACCTGTGGCATATCTGTAGCACATAATTATACCTGCCAGTTACCTGTGGCATATCTGTAGCACATATACCTGCATTATACCTGCGTCTACTGTGTCACTCAAGTGTCCAGTCTACTTGTTGTTTAAAATGTCCAGTCACCATTCATGCCCCTCTGTGGAACTTATCACTCAAAAGTTTACCCCGCCCCCCCCCCCTTCCACACACATACAACGCGGTATGTCACACCACCTACTGATTTGTATTTTTTATATTTTAACTCGCCACAGGTGTGTTGTTTAACATCTCTACTCCACAAAAAGTTGTATGATCATTGTTGAGACTTTTACTCGATAAAATTTTTTGTAACGTGACAACTCAGAGCAGAGGCGTAGCGACCTATTACTGGGGGGGGGGGGGGGGGGGGGGTTCGTTGACGAATTGTCTATCGAGCGTACGCTACTTCTGGAGCAGAAAGGAATTAAAAAAAATAGAAAATCAGAAGTTTATAAGATAGTTTCCAGAAGTATCACATTAATTTGGTCCATTTTCGTTACGTCTTTTGAACAATCTCAAAAATAGACTATTACAATTTCTGATGATCTATAGCAGACGAAGATCAAAACAGTAGAAGTGTTGTAACGCCTTAGGGGTCGTCCATAAATGACGTCACACTCGTAGGGGGGAGGGGAGGTCCGTAATTTTGTTTAGCCGTAATTTTTCGTTTTAGAAAACGGTTTTAATAAATTGTAATAGGAATTGATCAAAATACTCTATGTTGACAGAGTTCTGACAAGCTTTTGGGAAAATATCTATGTTTTAAGAAAAATTCAACTGCAATTTTGAGGGGGGGGGGGGGGGGGTTGAAGGCTGAGGTGTGACGTCATTTTAAGGGGGGGGGGGGTCTGGCTTTTTGTGACGTGTGACGGAAGGGAGGGGGAGGTAAAAATCGTCAAAAAAGCGTGACGTCATTTATGGATGACCCCTTAAGTGTACCTTAAGTGAATGAGAATGATATGAGTTAAATGGTGATATAAACAATCAAACCTATTCAGTACAATTTACTTTTTATAGTACAAAAACATTTCTATCGATAATTTCAGATAAAGAAATTCTGGTCAAAATGTTCGTACATTTTTACAATTTCGACCCAACTGTATCATCGTTCACCCATCCAAACCTACGCCATTTGATTGGTCAGGTTGCCACATATGATTATGTGGCATTTATTTTCCTTATATTTATCCAGGCAAGATGTATTGCAATCAAGTAAAAGTCTCTGATCTCTCTTGTTGAAGTTGACAGAAACGTCAAATGTAACTAGAAAGGCTAGTCGCGTAAGAGGCGTAGCGACGGGGGGGGGGGGGTACATATGTCCCCGGGCGCCGACCCCAGGGGCTCATTTTAGTAGTATATTAGGTCCCTTTTGGAGCGAATGGGTGAGGGGGATGCGGATGCGGATGCGGATGCGGAACAAAGGCTATATAGGAAAATACTCCCCCAGCCTGGTACAATGACATATAGCAAAATACTCACCCACCTGGGTAAGTGGGTGAGCAGCCTGGTACAACGAGATATAGTAAAATACTCCCTGGGGGAGGTGGAGGTACATCCTCATATAGTAAAATACTCACCCAACTGGGTGAGGGTGGGTGAGGGTGGGTGAGCAGCCTGGTACAATGAGATATAGTAAAATACTCACCCACCTGGGTGAGGGTGGGTGAGGGTGGGTGAACAGCCTGGTACAACGAGATATAGTAAAATACTCACCCACCCTAGGGTGGGGGATGCGGAGTAGGTCAGTAGGTCACCACCGGTGACCTTGTGACGTAATCAGTGACCTTGTGACGTAATCATTGACCTAGTTACGTAATCAGTGACCTAGTTACGTAATTTTAAAATGTTTATTGAGTAGTTACGTGATTGGATTTTAATTTTTTAAATTTTTAAATTTTTTTAAAATTTTTAAATTTTGTAATTTTAATTATTTTAATTAGTTTAATTATTATTAACTTATTTTAATTAGTTTAATTATTATTAACGAGTTACGTAATTGGAGTTTAATTTTTTTTTTTTTTAATTTTTAAATTTTTTAAATTATTATTTTTTAATTTTAAATTTTATATTTGTTTATTTGTTTACTTGTTGTTTAATTTAATTACTTTGTTTATTTTGTTTTGTAATTTTTATTGACGAGTTACGTAATTGGATTATTTGTTTGATTTTTAATTAATTTGATTTTAATTACTTTGTTTGTGTTTTGTCTGTTTATTTTTAATAAGTTTAATTAATTTGATTTTTATTTAAATTTTTAATTTTTTAAAATTTTATTTTATAATTAGTAATTATTTTAATTTGATTATTAGTTTGAAATTCATTTTATTTCTTTGATTTCAATTACTTTGTTTAATTTATTTATTTGATATATTTCTTTTCTTTGTTGTTTAATTTGTTGGTTTGTTTATTTTGTTGTATGTATGTTTTAAATTCTCCCCTACAACGACCGTGTACAAAAAACAGGTTAAATTCTCCACCACAACGAACGTTACAAACATAGAACATTCATTAAAGATAACGATTAACAACACCTGTTACTCGCTAATGGCACCCGGCACGTATCGATTCACCAGCGATCCTTTGTTCTTATCAAGCACCGTACAAGGGTCAAGTTCATATCGATCGCACCCACTGACCATCAGACCTAATTAATTTGGTCACGCCTCGTGGGTTTATGTGTTGTTCACTAAAGCGAACACAGCAGGGGGTATGGTAATTAACGCGAAGCCAGCGTTAAGTGTGGGAACACCTGTTACCACGTTAATGGGTTTTACCACTCGGGTTGACGGCTCATAATGATTAACGACGTACATTAAGTGGCTTTCCGCGAAGTACGTAGGTCATTATGCAACAGCTGTTGTGCGACAGCTGTTGCTGTAATTAGGCTGAGCAAACGTATAAATGACTGCGAAAATTGTGTTCTAAACACTTCAACTTCGGACTTCAAACCAATCATCACCGCGACTTATCCTGCCTGCGACCTCCGTTGACTCCAGAGACTAACCCACGCCAGCTTAGGACTCAACCAATACGTCCACCTAACCCTCCACGGGCCACATCTTTTGTGCGTGTTTATTCGATTAAAGGTAAGCTTAATAGTACGTATTGTTTTATGGGAGCTAACCATATTAAAATACCCTTTAATTATTTTCTAAATAAGTAGTCACATGTATTAACTTTAATTTTGTATCGTACACCTGGGTAAGTTTAATATTACGTTGTTTTAAGGGAACTAACCCCATTAAAATATCCTTTAAATAAATATGTATCTAAATAAGTCGTCAACTGTATTCCTTTTTAGTGTACAACCGACCCTACGAGACAGACTAGCCATCCATTGACCCTATTGAGCTACCTACCCATCCCCGAGGCATCCACTGAACCAAACGTTCCATCCACATCCAACTACACCACTTCGGATCCGGCTTAGACGTTCAAACCCATAGGTAAGTTTCATTTTCAATCTAGTTTTAAGTATGTTTTTTATTTTATGTATTTTATTTCATGTAATTACTTTAATTTTTATTTATTTTATTCTACAGCCACCAACCTATCCAGTCATCCAACTACTAGACACTTCGTCAATAATGGAAGCCGCCCAACCTACCAGCCACCCAGCCATGACTCGCTTCACATGCGAGATCTGCGACCGAGTATTCAGCCGTAATCAACTTTTCATACGACATCAAGAGACGGCACATGGTCGAGGAAGACATCCCTGCACAACATGCGGGAAAGTATTTACAAGAAAATATAATTTAACGAACCACTATAAGACAGCACACAACAACCAAACATCACCGACCGACACCCCATCAGCAACCAACAGACAAACACACCAACCCACATTAGTGACCGACACACATACTGTCCAACTCCCATCAGCGAGTCAAACAGACCACACTGCGACCAACACTAGCCCCTTAAAACGACATACGACGTATGACGACATAGCAAACAACAAACGCGTAAAGACTAACAATGACAGTAACATTAATTCACACACCACTATTTATCCTGTAGACGACCTTAGGGGAGATGCAGTAGACTTACACCCGACCACAGACAAAGCTTCACCCACATGCCTTTTTACAGACATTCCTGACTTTATTAAACATAATCACGCCATTAATATGTTACTACAGGATTCACAGTCAAAACCCTACACAGACAATTTCTCCTTTTTTAGATGTTTAGCCAGACATTTAGGGTCACCCACAAGAGATCTTAGAATTCCAACATTACATCTCGCGAAACAGTGGCAAGCACACCAAGGTCTCGGGACCTTGGCTAATTTTAGTGGGGTTAGGTTGGTCGAAATTCCCCTCTTAGAGTCCTGTTTTAGTGTAAATATTGAGATTTTTGAATTTGACGAAAACCAGATCCTTTTTCCGAAACTTAGAAGTAATGATAGGTTTAGGGAGACCATGTATCTTTTAGTTTTTCAAAATCAGTTTATGTACATTAATAATATAGGTGGGGCGGGTCACTCTTTCGCGTGTTCTGTGTGTAACAAATTATGGCCCACCGTTAAACAATTAAACAGACACGTGAAAGGGTGTAATGGGGGGAAACCCGTTGATAGGTATAAGGGAGGGGTTTATCAGACACACCAAACAATCTGGGAGTTTTTAGCGTCCTATGGGGTAGTTGTAAATAGTAACTTTGTTTATCCCTTCCGAGCAACTTACGATTTCGAATGCTATTTCGACCATACCGAGTTACCCCCGTTAGGTAGAGTTACAAAAAGCGTAGCCAAACACGTGCCTTTGTCTTGCTCTGTCGCCTCAAACGTAGATGGGTTCGTCGAACCCATCTGTTTTATTTCGACTGGTGACCCTCAAGAATTAGTGACTAGAGTTATTGACAGACTCCACATAATCGCCGAGGCAGCTTATGGCATTTTGAAAAAACAGTTCGAGCCTGTTTTTAAGCAAATCAGGAAGTTATTTCCACCTAAAGCTAGGGGTAGTGATAATAAGTCGAACGACAAAGGGTTTGATAGCTTTCTTAGCGGTAGATTAGACGAGTATTTGCGACAAATGCCGGTTATAGGGTTTAATTCAGGAAAATATGATATAAATCTCGTTAAGCCGTATTTTATTCAGTACTTTTTAGCTTATTCAAACACAGAAGAGGGGTTAGAGGAGGAACCTAGAGCTAGTTGTAACGATGACGAAGACGACGTAGAAGATAAACAAACACCTTTTAAAATATGTAGTTAAAAGAAATAATAATTTTATGTGTATATCAACAAATAAATTAAAGTTCTTAGATATAGTTAATTATCTAGCACCAGGGTTTAGCTATAGTAAATACCTCGCCGCATATAATGTTAAAGAGACCAAGGGATTTTTTCCGTACGAATATGTCAAAAATTTAGCCGTCTTAGATGAAACGTCTTTACCTCCGCATTCGGCCTTTTTTTTCATCATTAAAAAATTGTAACATTTCAGACGAGGAGTACGCGACGTGTAGCCAAATTTGGGTAGAGAAGGGGATGCAAACGTTTAAAGATTATCTTATTTGGTATAACAATATCGATGTAAAACCGTTTATCGAAGCGCTCGAGCAGCAAACTAATTTTTACAAAAATTTAGGGGTTGATATTTTTAAAGACGCGATTTCTGTCCCGGGGGTAACCTTAAAATACTTATTCAAAACACTTCCCGAAAACGTTTCTTTTTCTTTGTGTTCCGAGCGCGAATCAGAGTTACATAAAACAATCCGAAATAATATCGTAGGGGGCCCCTCCATTATTTTTCATAGACATCACGAAAAGGGTGAAACGTTCATTAGGGGGAATAGTAAAAAGGTGGTACAGGCAATTAAGGGGTACGATGCGAACGCGCTTTATTTATGGTCTTTAATGCAAAAAATGCCGACGGGATTTCCGATTATTAGAAATAGTGAGGAGGGGTTTAGACCGCGTAAAACGAATCATTACGGGGAACAGGCTTTTCAGTGGTTATCGTGGGTTTCAAAAACAAAGGGGGTAACTTTAAAAACCGCGTTTAACGGGGGCGAAGTTAGCTTAGGATCTCGCCATATAAGAGTAGACGGGTGGGACGCGAACACTCGAACCGTTTATCAGTTCCATGGCTGCCTCTTTCATGGACACCCTGACTGCCCTTTAACTAAAGACAGAACAGTAAACCCCATTAGTAACAGACCCTTGACTGAGTTATTTAAAAAGACAAACGAAATTACGAAGTACCTTACCGAGACTGTTGACGTTAAAGTCGTAGAAATGTGGGAATGTGAGTGGGGGAACCAGAAAAAAATGAACCCAACTATTAAAGACTATTTAAACTCTATTGACAAATCACAAAAGACACCGACACCGACCTATGGTAAGAAATGGCCCCTGACTGAAAAACAGATCATCGATTCTGTTTTAGACGACTCGTGTTTTGGACTGATAGAATGCGACATTAAAGTACCGGATAGTTTAAGAGCACATTTTAGTGAGATGACACCTATTTTTAAAAATACGGACGTTACGCGCGATGACATCGGACCTTTTATGAGACAATACGCGATCGATAACAACTTATTAACTAGCGGTAGACGGACTTTAATCGGTAGCTTTACAGGGGAGAAAATTTTATTAGCGACCCCCCTTTTAAAGTGGTATTTAAATCATGGGTTGGTAGTCAGTAAAATTTATCAAGTTGTTGAATATAATCCAATTGCATGTTTTAAGACATTTGGGGATACAGTTTCAGACGCGCGAAGAAAGGGGGACATAGACGACAAATACGCGATAACTAGTGAAACAATGAAATTGTTAGGAAACGCGGCATACGGTAAAACTTTGACGGATAAAACACGAGATGCGGACATGACCTACTGTAGGGCTAGGGATATAGAGGATTGTATTAATAATCCGCGATTTAAAAAAATGACAAAACTTACCGACGATGTTTACGAAGTAGAAACGTTAAAAAAGAAGATAGTTTGGGATCTCCCTCTTCAGATAGGCTTTTTCGTTTATCAGTACGCGAAACTTAGGATGTTAGAATTTTATTATGACTTTATAGACAAATATATAGATAGAACCGACTTTCAGCTATGTGAGATGGACACTGACAGTTTATACTTAGCCTTAAGTACCGATGACTTGTTAAAAGCCGTAAGACCGGGACTAGAACACGAGTTTTTTGACATTTACGACAAATGGTTCCCCTCAGAAGTATGCGACTCACATAGACCACAATTTATAAGCGGCAAAGGCACGGTAGATAGTCATTGTCTAGAGTGTAGGGCTAGGAAAATTTATGAAAAGAGAACACCGGGGTTGTTTAAATTAGAATATGAAGGGGATGGGATGGTATCTTTATGTAGCAAGACGTACCACTGTTTTGGCGAGTATAATAAAACATCAACCAAGGGATTATCTAAAAATCACAACACACTAGGCAAAGAATCTTTCATGCAGGTCCTCACAACAAAGGAACCAAGTGGTGGGACAAACACAGGGTTCAGAGCATACAACACGGGGATATATACTTACACCCAACACAGAAACTCACTTTCTTACTTTTACATTAAAAGACGAGTAGACGCAGACAATGTGACAACATCTCCCCTAGACATATAACTCCTTTTAGTTTACCAACCGTGACTTTAACGAGACTTTACTGTAAATATGTAAATAAGACAGAACCATGACGGTATGCTGATGGGGTTGTATTTATTCAATAAAAACTTATGATATAAACGGTCTTTTTTTAATTTTTGATGTGAATTATTGTTTTGTTACTTGTCCCTGAAAGTTAGGTAACTCGGTATCCTGTATAAGATGTATGACTGGAATCAAAATGAACCATTTAAAATACTGGATCCGAGTTGGAAATATCCCTTTACCGCTCTGATCGGTGCCCCAACCATTATCACAATTCGCCCTTCCCCTTCCCTTTGTCAGCAACCCCTTCCCCCTTCTCCCATCCCTAAGCTCAATACCAACCGATAGATAAACAGATCGTACCACTACCCACACTATTCCTTGGACAGACAAAGGATGTAGGACAATCTTACAGACAAGTGTTTATTCAATTAATGTCACAACCCCCTAGAAACCACTCCAACAGACTGGGATACATAACTTGTAGACACCACTCCCCAATGAATATCCCCTTCCTAAACACATTGACATTTACTCTCAAAAGTGACAATGTTCCCATCCAAATTTTTAAATCTTTCCATATACAAATAAAAACATCCACATCCAACTTTGAAATCTACCTCGGTGAAAACTTCACCGACCCTAGTATGAACACGGCCCCTTAATCAATAAAAAAAAAAAAAATTATTGATTTGTACTTTAGAATGATTAGATTGAATGATATGTATGCTAACGTTATATCATATTTAGTTTATACATCATTATTTTGGTGAAATTTAAATGTAGACATTTTAAACGGTGTGTCATTTGACACGACGTACTATAACGTTGTTGATTTTTAAAACTTGAAGTTTATAATCTTAAGCAAATTTACCACCACCTTACCACCACCTTACCACTACTACCTTACCACCACCTTACCACCACCACCACCACCACCACCACCACCACCACCACCACCACCACCTTACCACCACCTTACACACACACGTACACACACACACACACACACACACTCAAACACACACACACACACAAAGCGAACTTGTAAAGACAAATAATATTGCATCGTTGAAAACTTCACCGACTCTAGTATAAAAACCATCCACCAACCCCTTCCAAAACATACATGTAACAACTTTGAAACCTACCTAGATGAAAACCTCACCGACCCTAATATAAACTCGGCTGCCAACAATTCCAAGAACATGTATGTACCAACATGTCTCGGTGTTATCAAAACTCCCCCGACCCTAGTATGAACTCTGCCCCCTAACAATTCCTAAACATACATGTAGCAACTTTGAAACACGCCTCGGTGAAAACTTCACCGACCGTAGTATAGACTCTACACCAACCCCTTCCAAAACATCCGTGTACCAACATCACTCGGTGAAAACAAAATCCTTCCCACTCTAGTATGGATTCGGCCCCTAACACTTCCAAAACATGCCTGTATCAACTTTGTAACCTGCCTCGGTGAAAACTTCACCGACGCTAGTTTGAAACCTACCAACTCCAAAGCATACATGTAACAACTTTGAACCAATCCATGGTGAAACCAAAACCACACCACCCTAGTATAAACTCTACACCTAGCAATTCCTAAACATGCATGGTTCGAGTTCAAAACCAACCTCGGTGAAAAC
Source organism: Physella acuta (assembly GCF_028476545.2). Taxonomy (NCBI): domain Eukaryota; kingdom Metazoa; phylum Mollusca; class Gastropoda; family Physidae; genus Physella; species Physella acuta. Next base: position 67,801 of record NW_026732489.1, read on the forward strand.
TTCACCGACCCTCGTATAAACTCTACACCAACCAACAACAAAACATTGCCTAGGTGAAAACAAAAAAACCTATGATACTGTCCGTATAACTGTTAGTGAAAAGCACGGGACCCAACCGGGGGAAAAATCGATTAACGTGGTAACAGGTGTTCCCACACTTAACGCTGGCTTCGCGTTAATTACCATACCCCCTGCTGTGTTCGCTTTAGTGAACAACACATAAACCCACGAGGCGTGACCAAATTAATTAGGTCTGATGGTCAGTGGGTGCGATCGATATGAACTTGACCCTTGTACGGTGCTTGATAAGAACAAAGGATCGCTGGTGAATCGATACGTGCCGGGTGCCATTAGCGAGTAACAGGTGTTGTTAATCGTTATCTTTAATGAATGTTCTATGTTTGTAACGTTCGTTGTGGTGGAGAATTTAACCTGTTTTTTGTACACGGTCGTTGTAGGGGAGAATTTAAAACATACATACAACAAAATAAACAAACCAACAAATTAAACAACAAAGAAAAGAAATATATCAAATAAATAAATTAAACAAAGTAATTGAAATCAAAGAAATAAAATGAATTTCAAACTAATAATCAAATTAAAATAATTACTAATTATAAAATAAAATTTTAAAAAATTAAAAATTTAAATAAAAATCAAATTAATTAAACTTATTAAAAATAAACAGACAAAACACAAACAAAGTAATTAAAATCAAATTAATTAAAAATCAAACAAATAATCCAATAACGTAACTCGTCAATAAAAATTACAAAACAAAATAAACAAAGTAATTAAATTAAACAACAAGTAAACAAATAAACAAATATAAAATTTAAAATTAAAAAATAATAATTTAAAAAATTTAAAAATTTAAAAAAAAAAAAATTAAACTCCAATTACGTAACTCGTTAATAATAATTAAACTAATTAAAATAAGTTAATAATAATTAAACTAATTAAAATAATTAAAATTACAAAATTTAAAAATTTTAAAAAAATTTAAAAATTTAAAAAATTAAAATCCAATCACGTAACTACTCAATAAACATTTTAAAATTACACAATATAAACAAAGTAATTAAAATCAAATTAATTAAAAAACACATTAAAATTACGTAACTAGGTCAAAAATTAATTAAAATTTAAAAATTAAATTCAAACTAATTAAAAAAACTCATTAAAATTACGTAACTAGGTCACTGATTACGTAACTAGGTCAATGATTACGTCACAAGGTCACTGATTACGTCACAAGGTCACCGGTGGTGACCTACTGACCTACTCCGCATCCGCATCCCCCACCCTAGGGTGGGTGAGTATTTTACTATATCTCGTTGTACCAGGCTGTTCACCCACCCTCACCCACCCTCACCCAGGTGGGTGAGTATTTTACTATATCTCATTGTACCAGGCTGCTCACCCACCCTCACCCACCCTCACCCAGTTGGGTGAGTATTTTACTATATGAGGATGTACCTCCACCTCCCCCAGGGAGTATTTTACTATATCTCGTTGTACCAGGCTGCTCACCCACTTACCCAGGTGGGTGAGTATTTTGCTATATGTCATTGTACCAGGCTGGGGGAGTATTTTCCTATATAGCCTTTGTTCCGCATCCGCATCCGCATCCGCATCCCCCTCACCCATTCGCTCCAAAAGGGACCTAATATACTACTCATTTTAGCTGCAGTTTTGAATTATAAATTAAAAAAAATTATGGGGGGGGGGGGGGGGGGGCGCCAAATTGAAAGTTTGTTCCCGGGCGCCGGGCGGGGCCGCTACGCCTCTGAGTCGCGTACAATATTAGCTATAGAAATCGAATATTATTTGTTAATACGCTTGGTTTCTTTTCTAAGTGTTAAGTGATTTATCTACTCACCAATCTGGTGTAATTCTAAATGAGCGAAATAGCCCCCCACCCCCACCCATCCTCCACACCCAACCCAGGTGGTTAGCAGTTTTACCGATCATTGACCTTTATTGACCTTTAAGGGTTTTTGTTTTACTTTACACAATCAAGGAAGAAAACCGTAAAATCAGTGTGCAAAAGGTAGAAAACTGTAAAATCAGTGTGCAAAACCTTGTAGCCGTTTCTTTTCTGAACTTTGACTGTAGTATTCAATACTGCAGTTTAAAACGAACTTAGCATTTTTAGCGCAATTTCCATACGGACAATTGCGATTATTAACTCGTCATTTCTGGATGTATGAATAAATGGATGGATGTGTGTCCGCAGCTTTAAGTCGTATCTCCTCCTCAACGAAGCAATATCGAGGACTAGTTCCAAAAGCAAATATGTTAAGCAAGTTCCGAGGATGATTGTGGGCCAAAAAAATTCCCGGAATTCCTTCCTGGATTTTCCGGAAAAGCCAAAAAACCTCGAAAAAATGCAGTTTTTGGCCCATATGTCGGCAACCAGACCACTTAGCGACTTGAAACATTTACCAATCGATTCCTGCCATAATTTAGACCAATACTGCCGAAGAAAGTTTTCAAAAATATCCTTTCGTCGGTCACAAAAAAATAATTAAGAATTTTTAAACTGAGCATCGTGTAGACCTATAGGATGATATTTTTAATTTAAACTGAGCATCGTGTAGGTTTTTAGCGCAAAAAAAATCCTTTCGTTCGGTCACAAAAAAATTAAAAATTGTTATGGATAACATAAGGAAATTGCGCTTAAATTGTCATTAGACTTTTTATTTACTTGTTTTTCTACCCATTAGGTTGGCGCCCTAGGTTGGGGTGGGTGGAGGGTATGAACTTTAGGGTTGGAGGGTATGAACTTTAGGGGTGGGGGGTATGAACTTTAGGGGTGGAGGATATGAACTTTAGGGGTGGGGGTATGAACTTTAGGGGTGGGGGTATGAACTTTAGGGGTGGGGGTATGAACTTTAGGGGTGGAGGGTGTGAACTTTAGGGGTGGGGGTATGAACTTTAGGGGTGGGGGTATGAACTTTAGGGGTGGGGGTATGAACTTTAGGGGTGGGGGTATGAACTTTAGGGGTGGAGGGTATGAACTTTAGGGGTGGGGGTATGAACTTTAGGGGTGGGGGATATGAACTTTAAGAATCGAAGAATGTGTCCATTGGGTGGAGAGTAAGGGCGCTAACTCTAAAGTTAATTTGACTTGCTGTGTATGTAGGACACTGGTGTGTCACGTGCCGAGAGTATTAACTTAATCCTCCGACAGCTGATGGAAAGGGTAAGCGCTTTGGGAGGTAAATCCGCTGTTTCTCGTCAAATAGCCGCTAATACGCCGGCCTTTTGCCGGTCCAATTTTGCCGGCTGATCTGTTGGCGCAGACGGACAAATCCGTTTGCTGACGTCGTCTGCAGTTTGTCTCCGCTGGCCGCAGGTGAGACCTGGGTTGTGGCCCTTGTCAGCGGCCTCGGTCAACAGCTCGCTACAGACAGACGTGCTACAGACCAGCGGGGGAACAGCCCGGCGCCCTGTGCAAGTTTCAATTTTTAACCCTTCATATATATGTATATATATATATATATATATATATATATATATATATATATATATATATATATATATATATATATATATATATATATATATATATATATATATATATATATATATATAATGGGGGCCCGAAAAAAATTTGCGGGGGGAGGGGGGGGGGGGAAAGGGACGACGTATTAATAAGTCTATGGCGCTAAATAACCTGGCTTGAGCACTGCCCCTAGGGTCGGCGGCCACCCTACCCGCCCTCAACTAGCTACGCCTCTGGCAGTGACTGGGTCGTTGGGGAGCCAAAAGTGGCTGCTATTTATAGGGTGAACGGAAAAAAAGTCACAGGAAAAAAAAACACAGAAAAAAGTCACAGTTTTTGCTAGGAAAAAAAGTCACAGAAAAAAAGTCACAGTGGAAAAATTTTATCGAAAAAAGTCACAGAAAAAAAGTCACAAAAATCTTTTTAGAAATATTTTTATTAATTTGTTAAGAATTGTAAAATTTTGTAAGTTTATTGTTGTGGGTTGTATTTTTTTTATAGCATAAATTATTTATAGACGTTAAAAGCGTTATGATTTATAACAATTGTAAGTAAAAAATACTCTAAGATAATTTACACAGCAATCTCAACTTTTGTTACGTATTTAGTTAAATACGCGGTAGAAAAGTTAATTATAAAAGAAATTTAGGCAAATTTTGCCGTAGGCTATTCTCTTGTCGGCCTCTCCTCAGTAGGCATTGTCCGAACATATTTTGTGTTGTTGACGCTATGCGTCAATGACAGCCTTTGAACCTTGTCGGCTTTCTGTTTTGATCGTAAGTTTTGTTATGTAATGAGCGTGATAAATGTGGGCAGTAAAGGTGGTTGAACTAAACATAACTATTGTTGCCATGAGTTGAGGGCAGCAAGTCAGATGAACTTACCATTTCACGGTAATTTAATATTGGTATTTTTAAAAAAAAAAACACGATGAAAACCGTGGACTTTGCAGCATTCTATTAAATGCTTCTAATCTTAAGTTTAACATAATTACAATCTACATACTTAAATAATAAATATTTTTAGATGAATTATAAAAATTCCTATGCGTATACAGCCTACACACATCACATTACATTTAATTAATCCTAAGTTAATTTGCACTCTCTAAATATTTAATACATACAAGTATTAACAAATATCATGCAAATGTATATTTGTGACTTTTTTTCCTGTGACTTATTTTCCTGTGACTTTTTTTCCTGCGACTTTTTTCTGTGTTTTTTTTCCTGTGTTTTTTTTTCCTGTGACTTTTTTTCCTACAATCATTTATGGCTGGGTATAACAGCCTATACCTCGGTTAACGGACGTCCCGGCAAACGAACGATCCATTGAAAGAACTTTTGTTTGTGTCTCTACTTAGATGAAAATCTGTATAATTTTGTTTTGTCCGACACCCCTGTATTGCACTTATTTTTATCCTTGAAAAAAAAAAACATTTGAATGCACCTTCAATGAACTGTTACGTGTGGATCTATTTGAAGCACGGCCCGCGGCATGGTTTGAAAAGTTGTTGAGTTGTGTGCAACATTAACAGACACAGAACGGTGCTTGTATAGGGAAGAAAACATCGGATAGAGATTTAAACAACGATTACAAGTGATTTCAGATTTAGGCTGCTAACTCGAAAGTCTCACCTTCGAATTTGGGTTCCAGTTAGTACAACGTCCCTGAGTCTACTCAGCCTAGATGGGTACCTGACTCGTGTTAGGGTAAAGTAAAGTCGGCGGGGGATAGGCTAACAAGTTCGAATAGGGAACTACATTCAACACTGTATAATTCTTGCTAAAATTCCCCTTTGTTTACAATGTATGATTCTTGATAAAAAATTAACATGTTTGTTTACAATGTATGAATCTTGCTAACAAATGCACGTTTGTATACAATGTATGATTGTTGCTAAAGATTGTATGATTGTTACTAAAGATAACACATGTAGTTAAACTCCTTGTATTGTTTGCTGTTCCCAGTGTATGAACACAACTCAGCTCACTGATTTCTACAATGACACGCTGGAGAATGGTCTCGATAGGGAGCAGTTCTACACTACGTCATCACTCCTGCTGTACTACGTCACTCAACTTGAACACACCTGCCCCGCCCACATCGAGCTGTCTCGCGAGAAGCTAAAAACAGCACGTGCCTTCCTGCAGCCAATGAGGAACAACACTGAATCTTTATTCGCTTTACTTGAGGTTAGGGCTATTTTTAGCACTTTTGTTTGTCACGACATTGTGATACAACAGATTTAAAACTTTGAGATCATATCTAGATGTATTGTCACCCCCCCCCCCATTTTTTGGATCATATCTAGATATATTGTCCACCCCCCCCCCCCACCCCCCAATTTTTTAATCATATCTAGTTATGCTGTCACACACCCCACCCCTCCTAAATGTTTGTCCTAGATCTATTGAAAAATTAAATTTGAGGGTAAAAACACATTTTATTTTTTGAAGATCGACAACCGCATTCCCATCACAATCATTTCACAACACAATCATGTCACATCACAATCACTTCCCACCACAATCACTTCACACCACAATCACTTCACACCACAATCACTCGCCTACCATAGATATTGCAGGATTGTATTTTATCGTCTGATGTATGGCATACTTGCCATACATCGTCCTTTTATCGTCCCACCCCCACCCCCCCACCCTGTCAGACTTATGCCGTACCCCCATTCTCACCCCGTCAAACTTATACCATACCCCCACCACTATCCACACACCAGCAACATGACAGCAACAACATACTCCCCCTTAGCTAATGTAGGCCTGCTGTCACCTGTATCCCGCCCCAGCTTTTAAGCTTGGTCTAACCCCGCCACCATTCTCTTACCCAGACTTCCCTAGATTAAGCCTAACCCTCGCGTTAACCCTAACATAAAGCAAATGGTGAAACATGATAACCGACTCTAATCCTCTCCACGAGAACACAAGCCGTCTGTTCATGACGTCATCATGTGTTTCAGCCGAGTATTGCAAGCCAAGATCAGCCAGCCAATCAGATCATAGATGACCATTCCGCCCTGCCCAGCCTAGTCGTCAAACCAAAGGTATGCTCGCTGTAAATGTCAAGGTACCTGAGTTACAGTATAGGTACACTAACTACACTATAGGGTAACCTGCCCAATGGTTTAGACCAGAGTTAGTATTATGATATCCATATAGTGCAACTGGTAAAACACTGTCTCATAAAGTTTCCATATATAATGTTTGTACCTTAGTGAATGTTTGTACCTCAGTGTATGTTTGTACCTAAGTGAATGTACCTCAGTGAATGTACCTCAGTGAATGTTTGTACCTCAGTGAATGTTTGTACCTCAGTGAATGTTTGTACCTCAGTGAATGTTTGTACCTCAGTGAATGTTTGTACCTCAGTGAATGTACCTCAGTCAATGTTTGTACCTCAGTGTGTGTTTGTACCTCAGTGTATGTTTGTACCTCAGTGAATGTACCTCAGTGAATGTTTGTACCTCAGTGAATGTACCTCAGTGTATGTTTGTACCTCAGTGAATGTTTGTACCTCAGTGAATGTTTGTACCTCAGTGAATGTTTGTACCTCAGTGAATGTTTGTACCTCAGTGAATGTTTGTACCTCAGTGCATGTTTGTACCTCAGTAAATGTTTGTACCTCAGTGTATGTTTGTACCTCAGTGAATGTTTGTACCTCAGTGAATGTTTGTACCTCAGTGTATGTTTGTACCTCAGTGTATGAGCCCGGACGCTCTGGCCTACTACATGAGAGATGATGAGGATGCTGACCACTTGACCAGCGAGGATGTCGACCAACTATCCGCCATGATGCTCTACTTTATTTACGCAGGTAACCTAGCAACCGAGTCACGTACACACAATCAGAGCTAGATGAGACTATATTCTTGTCCCTCTGTCTTTGATGTCGCTCCCACAAGTTCTCCCTTGGGTGTCTTCGCGCCCACGCTGACCTACCCTGACCACATTGACCTATTCTGCCACGCATTGACATGTCCCGACCACACCCTGACCCACCCTACCTAGCCTCCCCACACCCTGACCTACCCTGTCTACACCCCGACTTACCCTGACCCCACCCTGACCTATCCTGTAACTGACCCTGACTTGTGATATATTCCCACAGTACAGAAACCCTCATCCTCGGTCATCCAGCGGCCAGTGAGTCCCGATTGATTTGATCCGTTCGATCTAGGGGCCGCACGCATACATCAATAGCCGTAACTTGTTAAACTCGGACCTCGGTTTGACGTTTATTTTTCTCACGTGGGTTGGATGGGTTCATGTTTAGACAGCTAGCGTTGTTCGAACCTGTGGGGGGGGGGGGGGGGCGTCTTGCTGCACCACCTGGGCCCCAGGATCTGCTAATTAAAGCACTAATTAAGCGACCACGAGCAGTGTGTTGTCCGGGGTGAATCCTTGATTAAGTCACCCTGTCATCTGATTTCTGTTTTCATGGCGTCCTAATCTGTCGACAGTGTGTTAGGATTACCTACAGAGATTAAAAGATAATATGCTATCCCCACCTACATCAAAGGGGAATATGCATCCTCCTCCCCCCCCCCCCCCCCCTCCACACTCACACTTCGACTCCTATTTTTGATTTATTGTACCATTTTTGTTGACGAAATGAAAAAAAAATTGTGATGAGTGGAGCTTTAATGAACCTTAGCCTTATGGTTTTGAAAAAATGGACAAAAAATTCAATAAAAACGTGAAGAAAACTGATCGTGTTTCCACGACCAGGATATTTTGAAATAATCAAATTTTTAGCTTCTTATTGGGATGTGCCCAAAATGTTTTAAAAGAAAGCTTTTGTTAAAGTTAGAAAAGGCGAGCATCTTCCCGTAGAAAATGGTCACCAGCAGTGGCGTCACAAGGCGAAAGCCGGTGTGGGGGGGGGGGGGGGGGGGTGGGGGGGGGGGGGTGCTGCCCAAACCGGATGACACCCGACCTTGTGACGCCACTGGTCAAGAGCTATGCTGAACCAGCGAGTGCTATTGTTTAACCAAATGTATATAATCAGTGAAGCTAGTCACGTTTATAGAAGTGTTATATATCCTCCCCTTCATGTATCTCACTGATGTTAATGGTGTACAATCGTCCACTTTATTTAATAAAATATTTCAAAATTATAAACCACCCCTACTCTATATAACACAACATAATTTTTAAAACCCCATAAAACTTCAATGCCGTCAAATTTATGTGTACACGATTATTTGTACAAGTTTCCTTTTAGAAAATCTCTCCTTGCTGTACCTGTCATTTTGTTTTCATGTTTAAATTAGGGTTTAAAAGAAAAATGTCGAATTCAATGTTTCCTTAAATTAGGTTTTAAAAAAGAAGAGAAATGTCGACTTCTACCGACCAAGTCGGCTTTTGTCAAGCACATAATGCAGCACTTCGGAGACGGGGAGAAGATAACAGATCTCGGTAAGTAGCCATTGTTTACATTGTCCAGATTCGCACTTGGTGCTTCTCGTTTGAGAGTTGAACTGGCCAGATTTTTCACGAATAAGTGGGTTATCTTCATATTAGCATCATGCTAAATCTACCTTCACGAAAAGCCTCTGTGTCTACAAACTTAAAAAATAAGGCTTGGAACTATCACGATTTCACCCCTCCCCCCTCCCATTATGCTAATGTTTAATTTTTAGTTTAACTTTTTTTTTTTACTTTGGCCGGAGATAAGAGCGTGATCGTCATCCAAAGAATTCAAATTGTTCTTGTGTCATCTACACCGCTGACATGCATAATATTTGAGATTTGTTTCCGATAGTGGAAAAATGGGACAAAGCTAGTATAACCCCTTTATTAAATGGATCAGTAGCACATGTAAGCAAGAGAGCAACAGCCTGCATTATTTTCTTTACGTAAGAAGTAACACAAGTAACATCTGAAATGGGGGGGGGGGGGGGGTCCATAGATAAAGTTTTTTCCCCCACGATTTTTAAACCCGCTACCCCAATAACAGTTATTCATTTTTTTTTCACCAAGAAATGTAATTCCCATGTGCTAATGACATTAAAAAATTATAAATTTAAAAAATTTTAGAATGCTATATAGTTGCAAAAATTCGTTTAAAAATTTTTCTGTGCTAATGCATGTATGAGACATTACATTTTTTAGCCATTCGTTCCTCTGGTCAAACACCCAAAAGTGCATCCCCTCCCTCCCCCTCCCCCAGGTATTGCTTTAAGTCACCCACATCACGTCGATTTCTTACTTTTTTTTGTAACAATTCAGGCAAATATTTGTGATGGTTGATATTTGTGGAGGTTGATATTTGTGGAGGTTGATATTTGTGGAGGTTGATATTTGTGGAGGTTGATATTTGTGTAGGTTGATATTTGTGGAGGTTGATATTTGAGGAGGTTGATATTTGTGGAGGTTGATATTTGTGGAGGTTAACATTTTGGAGGTTGATATTTGTGGAGGTTGATATTTGTGGAGGTTGATATTTGTGGAGGTTGATATTTGTGGAGGTTGATATTTGAGGAGGTTGATATTTGTGGAGGTTGATATTTGTGGAGGTTAACATTTTGGAGGTTGATATTTGTGGAGGTTGATATTTGTGGAGGTTGATATTTGTGGAGGTTGATATTTGTGGAGGTTGATATTTGTGGAGGTTGATATTTGTGGAGGTTAATGTTTGTGGAGGTTGATATTTGTGGAGGTTGATGTTTGTGGAGGTTGATGTTTGTGGAGGTTGATATTTGTGGAGGTTGATATTTGTGGAGGTTGATGTTTGTGGAGGTTGATGTTTGTGGAGGTTGATATTTGTGGAGGTTGACATTTGTGGAGGTTAATATTTGTGGAGGTTGCCGTTTATACTTTGAGCCGGAAATGACACGTATCCTTTAACCCCCAGGGCTCCAGTCTATGATGGAGCTACTCACCATCCTACCAGAAGTCACCACTGAGACTGCTCACACCGACCACAGAAGGCGGCGCCATGTGGCAGACGTGAGCCACGACCAAACGTCAGGACACACCAGGAGCAGACGACAAGCCACTGATGTGAGTTTCTAGCAGACGTGAATCATGTTTCATGCGGACACAAGGGCTTAATACTTTCACCAACATCCTAGTCTGCTTGCTACCAACACAATCTTGACAGCAAATGTTGGCTTTGAAGTAGAGACAGCTTTTTTTCAAATTACTGAGTACTTGTTGTGTAATCTTTTAGAGTGAGACTAAAATACCATGAATAATGTCTCTAAATTAGAGTGAAACTAAAATACCATGAATCATGTCTCTAAATTAGAGTGAGACTAAAATACCTTGAATCATGTCTCTAAATTAGAGTGAAACTAAAATACCATGAATCATGTCTCTAAATTAGAGTGAAACTAAAATACCATGAATCATGTCTCTAAATTAGAGTGAAACTAAAATACCATGAATCATGTCTCTAAATTAGAGTGAAACTAAAATACCATGAATCATGTCTCTAAATTAGAGTGAAACTAAAATACCATGAATCATGTCTCTAAATTAGAGTGAAACTAAAATACCATGAATCATGTCTCTAAATTAGAGTGAAACTAAAATACCATGAATCATGTCTCTAAATTAGAGTGAAACTAAAATACCATGAATCATGTCTCTAAATTAGAGTGAAACTAAAATACCATGAATCATGTCTCTAAATTAGAGTGAAGCTAAAATACCATGAATCATGTCTCTAAATTAGAGTGAAGCTAAAATACCATGAATCATGTCTCTAAATTAGAGTGAAACTAAAATACCATGAATCATGTCTCTAAATTAGAGTGAAACTAAAATACCATGAATCATGTCTCTAAATTAGAGTGAAACTAAAATACCATGAATCATGTCTCTAAATTAGAGTGAAACTAAAATACCATGAATCATGTCTCTAAATTAGAGTGAAACTAAAATACCATGAATCATGTCTCTAAATTAGAGTGAAACTAAAATACCATGAATCATGTCTCTAAATTAGAGTGAAACTAAAATACCATGAATCATGTCTCTAAATTAGAGTGAAACTAAAATACCATGAATCATGTCTCTAAATTAGAGTGAAACTAAAATACCATGAATCATGTCTCTAAATTAGAGTGAAACTAAAATACCATGAATCATGTCTCTAAATTAGAGTGAAGCTAAAATACCATGAATCATGTCTCTAAATTAGAGTGAAGCTAAAATACCATGAATCATGTCTCTAAATTAGAGTGAAACTAAAATACCATGAATCATGTCTCTAAATTAGAGTGAAACTAAAATACCATGAATCATGTCTCTAAATTAGAGTGAAACTAAAATACCATGAATCATGTCTCTAAATTAGAGTGAAACTAAAATACCATGAAACATGTCTCTAAATTAGAGTGAAACTAAAATACCATGAATCATGTCTCTAAATTAGAGTGAAACTAAAATACCATGAATCATGTCTCTAAATTAGAGTGAAACTAAAATACCATGAAACATGTCTCTAAATTAGAGTGAAACTAAAATACCATGAATCATGTCTCTAAATTAGAGTGAAACTAAAATACCATGAATCATGTCTCTAAATTAGAGTGAAACTAAAATACCATGAATCATGTCTCTAAATTAGAGTGAAACTAAAATACCATGAATCATGTCTCTAAATTAGAGTGAAACTAAAATACCATGAAACATGTCTCTAAATTAGAGTGAAACTAAAATACCATGAATCATGTCTCTAAATTAGAGTGAAACTAAAATACCATGAATCATGTCTCTAAATTAGAGTGAAACTAAAATACCATGAATCATGTCTCTAAATTAGAGTGAAACTAAAATACCATGAAACATGTCTCTAAATTAGAGTGAAACTAAAATACCATGAATCATGTCTCTAAATTAGAGTGAAACTAAAATACCATGAATCATGTCTCTAAATTAGAGTGAAACTAAAATACCATGAATCATGTCTCTAAATTAGAGTGAAACTAAAATACCATGAAACATGTCTCTAAATTAGAGTGAAACTAAAATACCATGAATCATGTCTCTAAATTAGAGTGAAACTAAAATACCATGAATCATGTCTCTAAATTAGAGTGAAACTAAAATACCATGAATCATGTCTCTAAATTAGAGTGAAACTAAAATACCATGAATCATGTCTCTAAATTAGAGTGAAACTAAAATACCATGAAACATGTCTCTAAATTAGAGTGAAACTAAAATACCATGAATCATGTCTCTAAATTAGAGTGAAACTAAAATACCATGAATCATGTCTCTAAATTAGAGTGAAACTAAAATACCATGAATCATGTCTCTAAATTAGAGTGAAACTAAAATACCATGAAACATGTCTCTAAATTAGAGTGAAACTAAAATACCATGAATCATGTCTCTAAATTAGAGTGAAACTAAAATACCATGAATCATGTCTCTAAATTAGAGTGAAACTAAAATACCATGAATCATGTCTCTAAATTAGAGTGAAACTAAAATACCATGAATCATGTCTCTAAATTAGAGTGAAACTAAAATACCATGAATCATGTCTGTACAATTTGGCAGGAAACGTCCGCCTGCTACTCCCCAGACCAGCTTCTGGCACTGTACGAGGCTGACCAGGGGGCGGACAAGACCAGCTTCCAGCAGCTGTGCCCAGCTCTGGTCAGCCAGAAGCTGTTTGGGTCATGTGCTCATCAAGATTCTTCCAGTCAAGTCACGGACGCTGAAAGTTAGTGCATGTGACCTTCTTGTTGTTGTGTCCTACTTGTTGTGTCTTACTTGTTGTGTCCTACTTGTTGTTGTTGTGTCCTACTTGTTGTTGTGTCCTACTTGTTGTTGTTGTGTCCTAGTTGTTGTTGTGTCCTACTTGTTGTTGTTGTGTCCTGCTGGTTGTTGTGTCTTACTTGTTTTTGTTGTGTCCTCCTTGTTGTGTCCTACTGTTGTGTCCTATCTATTGTTGTTGTGTCCTTCTTGTTGTTGTGTCCTACTTGTTGTTGTTGTGTCCTGCTGGTTGTTGTGTCTTACTTGTTTTTGTTGTGTCCTCCTTGTTGTGTCCTACTGTTGTGTCCTATCTATTGTTGTTGTGTCCTTCTTGTTGTTGTGTCCTAGTAGTTGTTGTATCCTAGTGTTCTCCAGATACTAAAGATGTTTCTTTGTATTTTTGCCACCTAGTTTTACATAGATTTAAAAAAAAGCCTCTACCATTAAAATTCCAGAGTTTGGCTACGGCACCCTGTCCATCACCGTCATCTGCCTGTGCTCCCTCCTGGGGCTGGTGTTTGTCCCCTGCACGTCCACCCGGGTCTACACCGTCGTCATGGCCCTGTTCCTGGGGCTGGCTGTGGGGACGCTGTTCGCAGACGCCATGTTGCATCTCATCCCCATGGTAACCACAAAACACTGCATTCAGTGTTGTATTTTATTGTGGCCATTAAACATATTTTTTGTAGTAATCTTTTCTTTTTGTAATGAACTGTAGTATTAAACGAGAAAAAAATAAAGTACTTTTTAAAAGCCTGATGGTCCGTGGAGCAGGTGAAGTAGAGTTTGTCTGTTAGCGTGAATAGATAGCAGCACTTTGCCTAGCATGAGTCAGGTAGCCACCAGAGCTGGGTGGGTACAGGAACATCCCACGTCAGTATTGACAGGAACATCCCATTGACAGGAACATCCCATTGACAGGAACATCCCACGGACTCAAGTCCACGCCAGTAGTGGCAGCTTGTGTCAAGCAAGTGAACTAGGCTTTAAATTTTGTTGTTTTAGGCTATGGGCATCCACGACCATGGGGGTGACGAGCATGAACATGAAGGTGGGGGCATCGTGGTGGAGAGCTATGTCCAGTATGGGCTGGCCATCATGGGAGGTGAGTGCTTGACAGGTGGGGGAGGTTTGGGAGGGGTGTGGTTGGGAGGTGTGAGGTTGACAAGTATGGGAGTATGTTGTAAAACTACAACATTAAGTGTAATGAATGCATTGTAAAACTACAATACTTAAACTTAGATTTGTGTTTCTCAGCTTAAACTGGAGTTTTGTATTTTTCAGGGTTGTATTTTTTCTACATCCTTGAGACAGCCATGACAAGACTTGGTGGTCATTCGGTGAGTTGGTCGATCAGGTGGTGTAGACATGTGGGTCAGTCAGGGTAGCTTGGGCTGGTGGTTTCACCATTAAAACATTGACGTCCTTAAACACTGACGTCCTTAAACACTGACGTCCTAAATTGTTGACGTCCTTAATCATTGGCGTCCTAAAAATTGATTTGATTTCAAAATTTTACAGCATGGACTAGATCATGGACACAGTCATACTCACAGCCATACTCACAGCCATAACCACGACCACAGCCATAACCACGACCACAGCCATAACCACGACCACAGCCATAACCACGACCACAGCCATGATGATCAACAAAAATCTGAAATCTCAACCACATCTCTCTCAACTGTAAGTTTTGTCAGCCTGGTCTATTAGTCAGGGTTTCTTCCAGACTTTTCTCGGGGGGGGGGGGGGGGGGGGACACTGTTGAAAATAAATATTTTCTATATAAATTCCATTTTGTTCTGGGGGGGGGGTAGACTTTCTTCAAGTGGGGTTCGAGCCCCCTGAAGAGATGCCTGGAAGAAACGCAGCTGGTAGCATGGAGATAAAATTAGGCAGTGTTGACTAACATTTTAAATAAGGCTAATAATTGTGTCTAGAATACATATTGGGGGGGGGTGCATTTTGTCTAAAAAAAAATAATTTAAGACCATGCCGGTGATTGCCTTGTTTATTTTCTAACAGCTCGATGACGAAGAGAAAAAGCTGAAAAAACCAAAACCAATTCAGGAGAAAAAAGGTAATCAAAATATCCCTGATAAATGTTCTTGTAAGAATTATCTAATAGGTCAGGGGTCGGCAACCTTTTGAAGTGGAAGAGCCAAAAGTTACAATTTTCAAAATTTCCCTGGTTTTAAAGAGCCACTAACTATTTTTTAATTTCAAATATTTTATTTTTTATTAAGATTATTAGTATTTGTTCAAGGAGCTGGAGAGCCGCATCTTGATATCAAAAGAGCCGCATGCGGCTCGCGAGCCGCAGGTTGCCGACCCCTGTAATAGGTAGTAAATTTTGGGTTTTTCTGAAATTATTCGTGTAAAATTGAATTTGTTTTAAAATGGAACAGGTTGTTCAACAATTGTTGAATGGAACTGATTCAACAGATGTTGAATAGAATTAGATTCCCCACCAATTAGCTGTTTACACACCTTCCCCTCCCCACCCTGAGAGTATGTCACTTCTGTTGATAACTCTTCTAACATGGTTCCCCACTAAATCATTGACACACACAAATGAATGA
The DNA here is from genome assembly GCF_028476545.2 of Physella acuta. Classification (NCBI taxonomy): domain Eukaryota; kingdom Metazoa; phylum Mollusca; class Gastropoda; family Physidae; genus Physella; species Physella acuta. The sequence goes on from NW_026732489.1 coordinate 83,637, forward strand.
AACAAATTATTCCAGGTATTTCTCCTGTGGTCATGTTCCCCCACTAAATCATTGACCCACACAAATGAATGAAACAAATTATTCCAGGTATTTCTCCTGTGGTCATGTTTCCCCACTAAATCATTGACACACACAAATGAATGAAACAAATTATTCCAGGTATTTCTCCTGTGGTCATGTCCCCCCACTAAATCATTGACCCACACAAATGAATGAAACGAATTCTTCCAGGTATTTCTCCTGTGGTCATGTTACCCCACTAAATCATTGACACACACAAATGAATGAAACGAATTCTTCCAGGTATTTCTCCTGTGGTCATGTTCCCCCACTAAATCATTGACCCACACACATCAATCAAACAAATTATTCCAGGTATTTCTCCTGTGGTCATGTTTCCCCACTAAATCATTGACCCACACAAATGAATGAAACGAATTATTCCGGGTATTTCTCCTGTGGTCATGTTCCCCCACTAAATCATTGACCCACACACATCAATCAAACATTATTCCAGGTATTTCTCCTGTGGTCATGTTTCCCCACTAAATCATTGACCCACACAAATGAATGAAACGAATTATTCCAGGTATTTCTCCTGTGGTCATGTTCCCCCACTAAATCATTGACCCACACAAATGAACGAAACAAATTATTCCAGGTATTTCTCCTGTGGTCATGTTTCCCCACTAAATCATTGACCCACACAAATGAATGAAACGAATTATTCCAGGTATTTCTCCTGTGGTCATGTTCCCCCACTAAATCATTGACCCACACAAATGAACGAAACAAATTATTCCAGGTATTTCTCCTGTGGTCATGTTTCCCCACTAAATCATTGACCCACACAAATGAATGAAACGAATTATTCCAGGTATTTCTCCTGTGGTCATGTTTCCCCACTAAATCATTGACCCACACAAATGAATGAAACGAATTATTCCAGGTATTTCTCCTGTGGTCATGTTCCCCCACTAAATCATTGACCCACACAAATGAACGAAACAAATTATTCCAGGTATTTCTCCTGTGGTCATGTTTCCCCACTAAATCATTGACCCACACAAATGAATGAAACGAATTATTCCAGGTATTTCTCCTGTGGTCATGTTTCCCCACTAAATCATTGACCCACACAAATGAACGAAACAAATTATTCCAGGTATTTCTCCTGTGGTCATGTTCCCCCACTAAATCATTGACCCACACACATCAATCAAACAAATTATTCCAGGTATTTCTCCTGTGGTCATGTTCCCCCACTAAATCATTGACCCACACACATCAATCAAACAAATTATTCCAGGTATTTCTCCCGTGGCCGTCATGATTGTCCTGGGGGACGGGTTCCACAACTTCGCAGATGGCCTGGCCATTGGCGCCGCCTTTGCCAGTAGCACCTCCATAGGGGTCAGCACATCCATCGCAGTCCTGTGTCACGAGCTCCCACATGAGTTAGGTAGGGGCAGTCGTCTGTAAAGAGTAATTGTCTGTAGGGCAGTCCTTTGTAACAGACTTGCCATTTTCTTTTAACAGAACAGTTATTCATTTTAATTGCCATATGTAGGCCTAACTAAAAAAATCAGTTTCTGTCTATCACTGATCTGAAACAAACGCAACAAAATTTTTAAAATTCAGCTAAATTAAACCAAGTTTGTGACATTTTAAAAAATTCTGAGAGTTTTAAAAATTACATCTTTTAGTTTGAAGTTAAGTAGCAAAAATTAAATCTGCTCAAAACTCTTCACAGGGGACTTTGCAGTGCTCTTAAAGTCTGGCATGTCGTTTAAGAAGGCGCTAATTTTAAACTTCCTGTCTGCCTTCACGGCTTATGTTGGACTGTATGTGGGGATAGTGGCATCAACAAATGAAGTGGCTAAGGCCTGGATATTTTCTGTCACAGCCGGGATGTTTATGTACATATCATTGGTGGACTTGGTGAGGGGATTTTTATTTCACACACACGTCACACACAACATTACATACATGTCGCACAACACTACACACACGCCACACAACATTACACACACGCCACACAACATTACACACACACCACACAACATAACACACCTGCCACACATACACATGCCACACAACATTACATACACATCACACAACATTACATACATGCCACACATTACACACATCCAACAACATTACACACACATCACACATGTCACATAGCATTACACACACGCCACACATTACACACATCCAACAACATTACACACACATCACACAACATCACACACGGCACACAACATTACACACACCACTCACTTTTTGCACAACATCACACAACTTTATCTTTATTTTTCTACATACAACACGCTTTGTTTGATCAAGACAAAAGTAAAAATATTTCTTGAATGTTTTTAAAAAATTTGTTATTGAAAACTTTATCCTGACACCTCTACAGCTGCCTCTCCTGATTAACACCAAGAGCAGACTGGGGATTGTCCTCAACAACTTTGGGATTCTCCTGGGGTTCGCCATCATGCTGCTCATTGCTATTTTTGAAGAGTACATTAAAGTATGAGATTAAAAAATGTTCATACAGCACAAATTTGATGTCACAAAATTGTTGGAAAAATGTCATGCTAGGCTGCATAGAACTAGCGTTATGTTATGAAGAACAAAAGAATTTTTTAATGTTAATTGTTGATTTATACAACCATACAAAGAACTGTATACATCTTTGTGTCAATATTTTTATAATACTTATTAAAGATACCTGTCAATTTTTTTGGTTTGAACATGTAGGCCTAATTCCTCAAAAAAACTTTTTTCACAGCTGAATATTGTTAATATGTTTCCAATTTTTATAAAGTTTTTTAAGCTCAGGAATGTGAAGAAAGTTTAAAAATGATAAATATAACTTGAACAATTCTCTAACAACAACTGTGTCAAGGTGAGCATCATATTAAACTGACATGTCACCATGACCCACATTACTGTCAAAAAATTTATTGATTTCATCACTTATTGTAGCATCATCACAGTTCTCAATTACTGTAAAAAAAAAATTTTAAGCACTCCATATTTACAAGTACACACCTAACTACATGAAGCAATATGTTGGTACCCTCCTATCATTTTGATGCAAAATAAATTGTTTACAACTTTAAAAGTAAACTCTGGTGCATTTATTGAAATAGAGTATCCAGCCTTGACATTTTATTGTGGTCATTTTTGTGTGTGGGTTATCACTCAGCCAATCATAAACTTTTGTAATAAATGTAGTCAAGATTTAAAAAATTTAAAAATAGATCTAAACATAAACTTTTGTAATAAATGTAGTCAAGATTAAAAAATTTTAAAAATAGATCTAAATGAAACCCAATCATTAATTAGCTTACTTGTAAAGTGTGCAACTGTCTTCTTACACTTACAAACATTGTTAAATATTTATACAAAATGTAAATCTAATATTACTATGCTGACTCAAAATATTGCAATAATTTGTTTTTGATTGCATAATTTTTCATACTTTGAATAAAAATTTGAATGTATATATCTTTGATTCCTTTTGTAGTTTAATAATTCTGTAGACAATTTTTATCACAGGTTTCTTTTATCAAATTTGAACCTCCATATTATGGGTCAGTAGATATTTTTATGACAAAAGGACATCAGATAAAGTTCAGATATTTTGTTCAATCACCATTTAACTCAACACACCAACCATTTTAAGATTGAAGTTCTATCTTCTCAAAACAAAACAGAAAGTAATTAAACATCATTAAGATAATTGACTAATTAAGAGCTCAGCCAAAATTCGCTAAATGAGTTTGCTTATGAGGTTAGAGTAAAATGAAAACATCAGAAGTTTGAAACTAAACAGAAAGAGACAGATCAAAATATTATTATTAGGCTATAGGCCAATATAATAGAATGCTTACATTATTATTGTAATGCTGTAGTTTCAACTATTCTTATGTTTTTAGGAAAACGTGGTTAATAGGGTGGATTAATCCTAATTAAAAAAAATTCAGGTCCCAGATCTTTCATCTACACCTAAAATCCTAATCAACCATCCTCTACATATTAATTACTAATAATTCTGTAATAATAATGTAAATGTAATGTCAGGCAAATTCGGGATTAGCGCATATTTGAAATTTCAACTCCTTTTCTTGAGTATCATTTAATGCAGAAGTGCTCACATGTAACGTGCTTGTAAATGCTTGCTTTATCATTAACAACTGTCATTTTTCTTGTGTCCTTGATATTTTTCTCAAATAACAAGACACCATTCACGACATTTTTATTATTTTTTTTTGTTATGGTCAAAGTCATGGGGAGACAACAATGAAAATGTGTCATTTCTCAAGAACATTTTTTTACTTCCCCTAACTATATTTTGTTCTTTTAACGCCAAAATACATATTTTGATTTGCCATAAAGCTAAAACTAGTAAAACGTTTATTGAAAATTTATTTTTAAAATATACATTTCTATAGGAGGATTTTTATGGATATAGCTGTTTAAAAGAGAAGGATGATATGATCTCCCCTTTTTCCTATAACCTAATCCCTGACACCAAACAGGCAATTCAATAATTGCATTAAATAATTAAATAATAATAATTAAATAATTTCAAATTTCTGGTTTGATCAAATGTAAATTAACTACGTCACGCTATTTCATCAACGATTTTTACATCACTCTCTCCGTCATCACACATTGTCGCAAAAAGCTATAACCCCCCCCCCCCCCCCACACACACACCCCCTCTCAATCGACGTACCACCTCAGCTTATCACACCCATCAAAAACGTAAATATTGTTTTTCTAAAGCATTGATATATATATATATATATATATATATATATATATATATATATATATATATATATATAGGCCTTCAATTATAAATGAAAGTTTTTTGTGTTTATGCATTATTACACCTTTCAACCTATCGCTATGGTACTTTGGGGAGTTGATGATAATATTCCCGGGAAGTTTTTGCGAAAAAAACTAATTTAATTTCGGTCCCCAAGGGCTCTCAAGGGCCTCGTAGGACTCCATAATAAAATTTAAACCAGGAGTGATCTCCCCTAAACTTTCTCGAATATTCTAATATAACAATCCGGGGATGGCAACTCGGGACATAGACAATACTTTTAATCCATTTTTAATTACTTAAACTTTTTAATAATAGAGTAGAATCTCGTAAAAAAATAATTGCACACAAAGTGAATGCCAAATAAAATGTGCATAAAAGTGCGGGATATTATTAGTACTTTATAAATTCTCATGCGTTTTTTTTTTTTTTTGTTTTTTTTTTGAGAAATCAGAAATTACTCAAAATTTGATAGAAGGCAGAGGATTAGATTTTTTACTCACGTGTGAAATTTTATTTATCTATCAGAATTAATATAATACTTATATATGAATTTTCATCAACCTTGCTGTAACGGTTATCTTGTTTACACACATACACACACACACAGACATACGGACGAGATTGCAAAATTATGTTTTTCTGACTCAGGGAGCCCTAAAAAGTCGAGATTTGTTAAAATCTCGATTTTTTTTTTTTTTTTTTTTTTTTTTTTTTTTTTTTTTGCACGATTACAAGACTTTCTCTATAGTTCGTATATACGAGAAAGTAAAAAGGGAATTTTTTTTTAATTTTGAGTGATCAGAGGAGCTAATCATGCTTGAACTATTTTGCAAAAAATATTAACAAGGTTGTTTCCCTTTGTCCATAAAAAAATCTTCATCAAATTTAAAGCTATCAGGAAGGTTTCTGCGATTGAAAATCAATTTTGGAATATTTTTTTTTTAATTTTGAGTAATCAGAGGAGCTAATTATACTTGTTCCCCCAGAACACAATGACGCCTACATTCATTTAAAATAGCGCCATTCACAAGATGCACGGCGAGCTAACAAAATCATTAAGTGTAAAGTGTAACTACCGATAGCACCCCGCGTGGCCACTGGCACATAGATGGTCGCCGAGGAGTGTTCTATCTCATAAGGGTGATTAATGCATATCACTGTTTTCATGCAGCACACCCTGTGACGTATGGGCAGTAGAGTGGATATCCCCGCGCCAAAACTACCAGCCCTAAGATCCAAGAAATATAGCACGCCATGGCTTTGACAACATTTAAACAAAATGGTCACACGTCTAAAAATACGCGATTGGTAAAGTGTTGATGAAACCCTTAGGGGTCGTCCGTAAATGACGTCACACTCGAAGGAGGAGGGGGATCCGTACTTTTGTGACGGTGTGTAATGAGGAGGAGGCGGGGGGGGGGGGGGGGGTTAGATGGTGTGACGTCACACTTTTGCATTATAAAAAACAATGTTAGAAAATGAGTTTTAGCCTTTACTTCGCGTTTTAGAAAACGGTTGTAACAGGAATTGATCAAATACTCTATGTTGACAGAGTTCTGACAAGATTTTGGAAAAATAGCGATGTTTTATGAAAAATTCAACAGCAATTTTGAGGGGGGGGGGGTTGTAGGCTGAGATGTGACCTCATTTTAGGGGGGGGGTCTAACTTTTTGTGACGATGTGTAACGAAGGGGAGGGGGGGGGGAGGTAAAAATCGTCAAAAAAGCGTGACGTCATTTTTGCCACTCACGACGGGTACGTCGCTAGTCCTAACATAAACATTCTAAATCTATAAAACAGTTGACCTGGGTGTCGTTTGGCTTGTCATCTTAGTAGAAAACAAATAATCTTTATAAACGATATTAGATATTACATTTCCATTATAGATCTAGATCTACTCTACTAAGTAAGCGCATTAAAAATTTAAACCCAAGCATTTTTTTTATAGTTTTTTTTTTTTTTCAAATAGGGCCTAGATTCTCTAGATCTAGTCTAGATCTCTGGATCTGAAGTTTTGTTAGGTTTCGATATTTGGATTAACGTTGTTGGTAGGACTATTCAAGATGGCTGCCCACGAGCCTGGTGCTAAACAGATAGATGTTACAACGTTGCCGATTCCACATTTGAATCATTTATCTCAACAATTGGAACAGGTAATTCCCTTGTGGTTAATCCAGTACTTTTTATTTAGTTGAACCATTTTAAGTTAATGTTTTCAATATTGTTATTTTATATTCTTCCCAATCGCTGATCTACTAATCTACTCAGTCTGAGTCAGAGCTCAAAGTTTTTTACTTTTTTACTAGAATCTAGAATTCTAGATCTAATCTAGATTCTTAGAGTCTAGAGAGGAGTCCTTGAATACAGTGAATAGTCAGTACTCTCAGCACTGTAGTACAGTACTGTACTCAGTTGTTTGTATCCAATCACTAGAGCTACTTCTTCGCAAATTGACAACATTTTTTAAATCTAGATCTTAGGTTGAATTATGGATTTTTTAAAATAAAATATTCTGTTATTTCAAATACACCATTAAGTTCCTTACCCCTTAAGAGAACATTTGACACCACATTTAAATATCTAGCTTATTCGGTTGACGAGAAAAAAGAGAATTTGAAAATTTAGCTAGAATGGAAAATGAACGACAAAACAAGAATCTTGCTCCTGGACCGGCATAACATGACGCCGTGAACTTGTGTGCACGAGCTTTTAATTCCCGCCATGGTAATTGCGTCAGCTTAGGTCATTTACTCACCGGAAAATAACAAAAAGCAACTGGTTGATAATAAAACTTAGATCTAGTTATTTTATTATTTATTAAATTCTACTCTACATTTTATTCATACCATTTTAAGAAATAATGAACACCTACATAAATCAAACGACCATAATAAATATTTTTATTTCAAATTCTAATTTTAAATAATAAATATGCATAAAATAATATGATAGTAATAGTTAAGATAGTTTATAAATGCAAATACATTTTACACTCAATCACATTATATTGAGTCAACAGTGTGGCAGCTGAGGTTCATACATGGTATTAGTGTCTTTTTTTTTTTACATTACATTTTTTTCATCTTGAAAACATGACGTATGTGATTTTTTTTTTTCAAACATCGTCACTCGCGTGATTGCTTGCTTATGTTTACTATCCTGTGGATGAAAAATCCCACCACGGTCGCGGGGTCACCGTGACTTCAGCAGGCCTACAGTACACGTCATAGAATGAACACGCGTACACGAGATGGTCGGTGTCTTCACTTCTCTCCCCCCCCCCCCCCCCCTCCTCTTCTTCAAGCAAATTGAAAAAGAGACCTACTTCCCTACTTCTGGTCATTTTTTTTAGTTCGGTAATTTTTTTTTTTAAGTTCGGATATCAGGCATGCTAGACAGCCAGCTGTATAAAAAAAATATTTTTTAAACTAGATCTACGTCTAGCTTAAATAAAAAAAATAAATAAACGCTTAAAATGCCCGTAAACAGATTATTTAGCGCCAAAAAAAAGGCAGCTGAACGAGCATTTTTTACAATACGCAGCAATGAAAAAGGCTAACGGCCAATCAATTAAGTCTAAAAATCGCCCGTAATTAGGCCTAGCTCTGAAAAAGGCCACTGAACGAGCAACACTGATTATATAAACGAATAGGCCACGCGGCGTTGACGAGGTCAACCACCGGTCACGAATGCAGCAACGGTCGGCCCACAGTGAAGAAAAAATCAATATACTAATAAAATTACTAATACAATAATAATGTCTATAATTTTACTTTTTCCACACATGCTACAATTGATTTATAATTAAAATACTAGACTTAACAGTTCATTCCGTAAAAAACAAAAACTAGTTGTTTCAGTCTGGCAGCTAGCGTAACAATGACGTCATGATACTTAAAATAGCGGATAGAAATATCAGCGTGGGTACCTCATCCTCGAGGAAGATTTTAGAAAAAGTAATCAAAAATACTGTAAATATACATGATAAATATATCAATTATATATTAATGTACAGTTAGTCGAGCCGTTTTCCCCGTTAGTCGGTCGTTTTTGGCGGCGGTTCAGTTTTTACGGAGAGTGCTCCACTAGAAATCCTCTCATTATTTACAAACACGAATCTTGCGATTTTTTCTGGCATTCTAAGGCATATTATCCATTTTATTAGCAATTTGCATTAAAATAATGATGAGAATTTGCGATATAAACAGTTTTTTCATTTGTCGTGGATGGGACCCCTAAAATAAACGGAAAAACCGTCAGAAAACGATGCGTGACGTTTCAGGGTCAGAGGTCAATCCTGCCATCTAAGCAATGCGCCAGACTACTAGATCTCGATATCAATCTTAATTTAAATCCATCGAACGCTTAATAATTTGATGTTACAAGCTTTATTGGAGCTAAATTATTTTAATAATTTCATTAGGCCCTACTGTTGTTAGGAGAGACTAATCTATTTACTGTTGTTGATGGAATGTATGTTGACCATTTTTGATGTTATATGTTTAAACTACGGAAAGTATACAACACTAATGGTGTCACCTTCCAATTTTAGAATATGAAGAAATGAACTATTTAATTCAAATTAGATTTAGATCTACTTATCGTGAAGTTCGCTATACAATGTATATAATTTTCTCAGCCAAAACTAATAGTAATACACATTAGTTTAAAAAACAACATATATATTATTATATATGGCAGGAAACAGATTGGTACCGCAAAATGCATATTCGGTCTTCGCCGTTCATAAACTTTCTAACCAGACATCGTTCGGGGATTTTGTTTATACTGATAAATAGAGCAAGGTTTTTACAAGCTTCGTTAGCAACATTTTTGTGGAATTCGTCTTTATGACATTTTGTGCCGCGGCGAAGGATGCGAAGTATGCAAATCTAGACGGAATGGATCTACTTGGAAAGTACGTGTACTGCACTAATAAGGTAAGAAATAATATTTTGTAAAATAACTATTATTTTTTTATGGATTTGTCATTAGAAATGATTGCTGTAAATTATGAAAGTAAAAAAAAGTATATTTGAATGCGTTTTTTTCTTTAATTTGAACAAAATGACTGCCGAAAATTACGACACATCGGCGTCGCTGAAAGCGGGAATTTCAGTTAATTTTTTACAGATATAAAATTGTATTTTTTTACTCCGAAGCATGTATTTAAATAACAGTTAAGTTAAATCTATTTAATTCTGTAAAATATAATTATTATTTTGCCGTAGATACTTTTTAAAAATTTTTAATGATTTTCTGTCGCGGAAAATCGGTATTCGCACCATGCACGCACACGTAGTAAAACTAGACTTATCTTTAAAACACGAGAATCTTGAGTACACTGCGAATAACAAAGTTTTTAAATGTTAGTTTACTTTTGACTTTAAGCCATTTGTTTTAAATCGAAATTAATTGATAATGTAATTATTTCAAAGTAAAAACTTTCCGTCTCAAATTGGCTTCTAACCTTCGCCACTGAACCAGCCTACGCACGACATTCGCGCGAGTCTGTTTCTTCGCAATTAGTCTGTATAGTGTCGAGGGCTAATCCTAAAAAGAACCGAGTCCTCACTAATGTAATGTTTATTAAAATTAGGTACAATTGTTGGAACACATGAGAAAGAACAAATTTAAATGTCTTCAAATCTATAGCCAAAAGAAAGTAGAACTTTATAACTCTGTAAATTATGAATCGAGTGACGGCTGTCGTGAAAACGGGAGCCATTGTACTCTTTTTTTTTTTAGGGTGACCTACTTTTATTATATAAATTTAAAATTCGAAGATTTGATAAGCAGCTGAGTAGCTGAATACGCATGCGATATGGCTGGCACGTTTTGGGATAGGGATCGAGTACACCGTAGAAAATTTTTTTCTTAGAACTACGCGTATTTTTTTTTTAAATCAAAAGATACTTACATATTAGCTGTGGATTTCAATTTCATTACAGAACTAATCACTAACTTTAGTTTTTAAAAGTGATTTTGCTTCTAGATCTAGCGTATTTTCAAAATTACGTAGATTCTAGATCTAGATCGATTTTACTAACTATTTGACAAACGTGTCAGTAAAATGAGGTCACCGCTTCCAGATTCATTTTGTTCTATTATAAGTAGCATTAAAACTACTGCATCTATCATCAACATTGTTTTTATAGGCCAGTTCTAATGATACATTCTGTTCATTACCAATTCTAATGAAATCGTATCAGGCCCTAACTAACACCCTGTTCACTGACACCACACTATTTGAATGAGGCCACAGACAGTCGTAACTTTAAATTAATTTATAAAGTACTAAACAATTATAATTAGCCATGTAAATGCTGCAACTATAATAAAAATTGGCATATAGACATATTTTACTAATAATATTTTTTATATAGACCTTCTATATTTAACTCTGTTATTTTTTTCTTCCCCAGAGTGTTTTTAAAAGCCAGAATTTTGAACATTTTTTAAAGGGGATAGCGGTCGTTTTTTTTTTCAAGAATAATTATAGAAATAAGCTATAAACTGGTATATTTTGTAAAGTTTGACATAATTACAAATAAATTTATGCCTAAGTGACATTTCTGTGTAATTATATTGTTAATTTTGTGAATTTCGTGGATTTTAGACCTTACTACATTTAGATGTAAAAAAAAAATGTCATTTGGGTGAGTGTGGTTAATCTAAATTTTGAACGTGATGTAAATATCTAGTGCTATTAATTTTTATATTTTTGAATTCCTCGATTGTTAAGCAACAAAATTGATATATAATATGTCAATATTTGTTACTTTGAAAATTGGCGAAAATCGACCCTAAAATGTTTGAGAGTTGAATCTGTTTCCTGCCATATACCATTGAATTGCTGGGTTTTTAATGGAATCATTAGTCTCTTAACAGTGTGTGCATTTAATATGGTGTTGTGTTGACTATTAAGGTATATTTCAGTTTGGTTTAAATTTTTCTAATAGGTGTTAATATTATTTTAAATGTTTCAGATTTTTAGTTATTTCTTTGCTTTCTCACTAATATTGTTCAACATGTAGTAGTAAAGCACATATATTCATAAATATATTTTCCAAACAAGTAAAAAAAAATTAAAGTTTCCCTTTCAAACCTGACGGTCTATGGGACAAGGGAAGTAGAGTTCACTTGTTTCTGTGACCTCTGCATATGAAGAGATAATGTGGTCAGCACTATGCCCAGCCGCCTTTACTTTCCCTAATGTGAGTTAGGTACCCATCAGAGTTGGGTGGACTTAGGGATGGTCTACTGACTTGAACCCGGATTCAAACTCAAGACTTACGGTTTAGCAGTCCAGCTCTCTACCGCTAGACCACTCCGTCCCTAAACAAGTATAACATTAAAAAAATACATAAGTCTATAATTCACGTGAAGCGGATACCCATGGTTAATATACTATAAAGTCATTACCCAAAATTGTTTTTGAACCATACTTACATTATTTTTAAAAAATTATTTCTTTTTTAACAGGAAGTTGAGTTTCTGACAAATTCAATAAATCAGTTAAAAGTTGCCCAGGGAAAGTTTAATGAATCAGATGATGCAGTTTCACAACTTGGGGCATCTGGTGCTGACATACTAGTGCCACTTACAGCTTCTGTATCCTTTGAGATCAATGTTTGTTGTGTTACAGTCTTGCTTTAAATATTTGTACACTTGTGTATCAATGTTTGTGGTGTTACAGTCTTGCTTTAAATATTAGTACACTTGTGTATCAATGTTTGTTGTGTTACAGTCTTGCTTTAAATATTTGTACACTTGTGTATCAATGTTTGTTGTGTTACAGTATTGCTTTAAATATTAGTACACTTATGTATGGTCACAATGAGACTCTGATCAATGTTTGTTGTGTTACAATCTTGCTTTAAATATTAATACACTTGTGTATGCTCACATGCGTTTGATTTCTTGACCTAATTTTATAGATGTATGTACCTGGCAAACTTAGTGAAGATAATGATCTATTAATAGACATTGGAACTGGCTATTTTGTTTCTATGGTGGGTACTCATTTGTTTTAAAAAAAATTAATGTCTAAATAACTTTATTATTTATGGCACACTAAAATAAAACCCAATATTCTATTCTTACATTTGTTTTCACAGAGCAAAGTAAAGGCCCAAGATTTCTTCAAAAGGAAAATAGAATACTTAACGAAGAACATAGAGAAGGTCCAGCCCATTTTACAAGATAAATTTAGATCAAAGCAAGGTATGGTTTTATTTTTTGGTCAGTCTGAATACCCTCAGTTGTCCACTAATCATTTCTTAGAACTACTTATTTAATGTTGTATAGCTTTTTTATGAATGTTATTGATTTCAATTTCAGTTATCAATGAAGTTATGCAAGCAAAGATCCAAGCTCAGTTAGCTGCCATTCCTGCTGGAGCTAAAGCATAGAGTTTTCCACTCCAAGTTTTTTACTTGACCAGTATTGTTGGCTGCCATTTGAAACTATTTCTTTAAGGACTAGATTGTTTGAAAATATTTGCAGGGTTTAATTATTTCAAGCTTTATCATTTGGTCACCAGACAGATTTGTCTCATGATGGGTTGGCAAGCAACCAGTTAGCAAGTTCTGAAATTATCTAGTAAAGCTAATTACTGGTCTCATGATAGGTTGGCAAGCAACTAGTTAGCAAGTTCTAAAATTATCTAGTAAAGCTAATTACTTGTAAATAAACCTGATATATATTCCTAATGTGTGTGTGTGAGAGGTGCTTGGTCTATGTGTAGCTAATGCTGCTGCAAGTGGTTGTTTGACACTTTCCTCTGACTTAACTGACTTAACTTTTGTTTGTTGCAACAGTTTAGAACCTTGCTAACTAAATTAGGTACACTTACTGCCATTTTTCAAAATAAGCTCATTGATTACTGCCAATTTTTAAAATTTTAATTAAAAAAGTAACCAAAAGTTTTAATTAGAGGGAACAGAAATTTTAAAACCTGGTCAAGCAATGCATTGCTGGTTGTTTTCATGGGATGTTTTATATTTTAGAAGTTTTTCAAGATCAAATTTTTTTTCTTCCTTCCAATGCTTGCTGTCAGGACCTGTGACACAGTTTTCTACTTACACATATTGTGTATCTCTGACACGGTAAATAAAGAGGTGTATTAGGAGGAATTTGACTTTGTTTTCTTAATATGTCTGTGTCTTCTAATGTTGTAATCTAATATGTGCAGATAGTGCTAAACGGGGCGTCCATAAACAACTGACTTGCCTTGGGGTGGGGGTGTTCACTTGAGTGTGACATGGAGTGTCTAAACGGCAGCCAAATTAGAATGTTAGAAGTAGATTCTGGATTAGCCAACTCTCTGAGCTCAGCTGTTTGATGAGGCAACTTAATGAGATGATGAAACCAGTTTGATGTCAGTGCCAAATAGGTGAAGTAGAGTTCATGTTTCCAAAAACTCCAATACAACCAACACATTAAACTGCTATAGTAATAAGGTCTGGGTCTAACCTTTGTATGCTATATCAAAACAAACATGTCCTCTTTGCTGTGTAATCGATCCTGTTTTTGTACAGATGCTAATGGTATAGGACAGAGGATCTTTGGTTAGAGCTCCAGAAGGATAAAGGGCCCTTGAGATCTTTAATTAGTGGCAGCTGTTAAACCGCTCTATCATTCAACCCTGCGGTCCTAGGCAGCTTAATTCTTGTGGGCAGATTTTAACGCCGGTCAAATATTTGCATCTGTCTGAGGTTAGCAAACGATGTCAGCAAGATGACAGGACAATCTCACCTTGGCGTCACCACTGACGCAGTTCAGCACGCGCCCCACTGTGTCTGGGTTTAAACCCAGCTAACATTGTGTTTGAGCTTTGTCTAGATTTTCTTTTTTAAATTAAATTAAAACAAAAACCTTAACTCTAAGAGCCATAACACAAACAATTAAAAAATTAATTACATTTTTGTCAAGATTGAGTTTATTAATGAAACCATAATTGTAAGTAATGTAACACAATTTGTTTAACAACAAATATGAGGTCCGAATATGATCACGCCACTAACATGACGTCATTCTACAGCTTACATAGCCCACCCTTAATTGCATATATTGTTCTATTTTGGTAGGATACACTTATGGAAAAGTGTTTAAATTTGCAAAAAAATTTTAATTCCAAATTTTGTTTCGTGTTAAAAGTGTGACTTCACACTTTTGACCCTTATCACAGTATATTATGGCATAAAGTTTAAAATAAAAGTAGTACCAGAGGACCATTGCTGGTTACCAAACATATTAACGCTATAGAATGACCTTAAGTACAGGCCTACAAAAATGTAACAATTATATACAGATAGCAATGTATAAGAAATTATATTAAAAATGGAAATTAGTTATACATTTTAAAAAATGTCAATATATTTAAAGCAACCACTGTTGTTTGACTAAAAAAAAATCAATGTCATCGTCCTACTTGTATAAAAAGTCAATGATTGATGACAAATAAAATTACATCAAACAAAATGAATCAAATAAGCTTGTTTCTTACAAATAAATATTTATAAATCTAACCATTTGTTTAGATGGCACTTTTTTTACTTTATGTGACACATCATTTAACGTTCATACTCCCCCCCCCCCCCCCACATTTTTGTGTGTTAAAAAACAAGACTATCACCCCTACTTCTGTTAAAAAGTGACATTATATCACATGCGAACATCATGCAGACATTTATCCTCTGGCTTGTATTTTAGTTAAGAATTTATCTCACAACTTGTTTGTAATAAATATCAGATTTTGAATAAATCTCAGACAGTTTTTTTGACCTTGTTGTGGATGTCATATCCAACAAGGGAGAGAATTGGCCACACAGTAGCAGACAACATGAACAAAATACTGAGCACTGTCACAACAGAACTCTCTAGAACTATTGGTCCTGTCAGGCTACAGCAGACGTAGAGAGACAGGATGCAGCGCAGGAACTCCATTAGAGTGCTGAACTTTCTGGGGAGGAAAATAGAACAGCTATTTACCAAGTCAAACATTGGGGAGGAAAATAGAACAGCTACCTAGTTCAACAGTTTTTTTATGGGTAGAGAGGAGAGGAAAAGAAGGTACAAACAATAAATTTTTTAAATGATTTTAAAACTTCAACACAAAGGCCTACAAATACAAATGTGTTGTAAGTTACATTATATCTTAAAGTGATGTCTTAAATGATATGATAGAGACAAATAATTGACTTTCTACTGACCTGTGGTCATACATGGCTCCAAACACAGAGACAGAGAAAATAAAATAGGTCACGAATCCAACACTGGTTATGTACCCTAGTTTCTAAAAATAGTGACAAGATTTGGCATTAGTGTAAAAAAAAAATTTGAATCTTTAAAACTAAGATTTTGTTTCTATTGGTAAGAGATGTGAAATTATATTTAACTAACCAAAATATTTCAAATTAATAAGCTGACTTTATTTTTACATGATCAACTGTTAGAATAAGGAAAACAGAACTGACCTTCTTGTAGGAGGCTACAACGCTATAAAATGCTATGACTAGTGTGAAGTGTATCAAAACATATACATTGGCCCAGGTTGGGAGGTTGCTGTTGTATTTTCTAACAGGCTGCTCAACCTAGAAGAAGTAAATGTATAAAATAACATTTCAATAACCAGCTTTTAGGTAACAATGCACTAAAATGGAGAAATTAAATGATTTTCTTAAAATACATAGTAATGAACTACTACCTGAATAACTAAAATAAAAGCATGGGTTGCTTCTTAAATTCTAGTAACGGTATTCAATACATAATATAATATATAACGACCCATGCTTTTAGTTTAGTTATTTAAATAGTAGTTCATTATTATTTATTTACAGAAAATCATTCATATTCTCCTTTTTAGTGCATTGTTACATAAACGCTTGTTACTAAAAGATTTATGTATTTCTTAAAAAATCAACTAACCTGTGGGAGGTCCTCATACAGTCCCCTCCATGGTTTACCTGGCTCCCAGCCTGGTCCTTTAAAAACTGCCGATAGTTTGTTGGCCAGACCTTTGTGACTTCTCACAAGACCAAAGATGTACAAGTAGTGGTAGAACTGTCGACAAAAACTCATAGGTGTCACACTCTCTGGTAGGGGTGGGGGGGGGGGGGGTGTTATGTTATTAAAGAGGGTGAGGAGCGGGGTTAAGAATATATTTTGTGTCTTCACATTTTTGCTGATTTTAAAGTTGTTTTAAACTGAGTTTTGGTCATCATTTAGCATTCTTCAAAGATATATTTTACAGTGGCATAGCTAGGAGAGGGCGATGGGGTGGCTGACCCTAAGGGGGCGCCAGAACATCCTGTAATGTTACATGTTTCTTGGTAACTGTCTGCATCCATATGACAATAATGTTTCTTGACTTATGGGTGAGTGGGTGTAGAAATAAGTAGCAAAGGGACTTAATAGAGACATTTTTTCTTTATGATAGGGCCTACTTGTCCCCATGTGTATTCAAAGTTTAATAAAGTGATTAAAGATACAATAAAACATAAACTACATAAGAATAAAGTGTATTATAATACATTTTGAATGTTTTATGAAAATGTACTGCCATGTGTTGTATTGTATGGATAATTTTTCAATCAACGTTAAGTTGATGGGCGTCTCACCTGTCCGTAGACTGGGCTCCAGAAGGTGTTTGGGTGAACTAATCCGTAAACAACTTTCTCACCTTCAGCCTGGAATGTGTCTGGTGAAACAAAAGTTCACATACAAGAGTCTCACTAAGCTAACTAGGACAACAGTTGTAGGCACAACCCAGCTAACACAGTATGTAATACCAGGGTCGGCCCAACCTTGGCCCAATGTTGTAATCATGGCCAAACATTGGACAAGCTTACGCCAGGGTACAGCCAAGATTTGTACATGCTTGCATCCCTTGATACCTTGATATTTAACCGTTTTTACCTTGGCTGCCAAGATTACACTGATTTATGGATTCACTGCATAAATTTTAGTTAAATATGCTTGTTAAACTTAATATATGTTAACTAAAATTAATTTATCTTTTAATATCATGCTCTAATGTAAACATAGCATCAATAACAGACTACGTTGCATGTGTTAAACATTTTGTTAATCTTTTTAAAATTGTGTGCGCTACTGCCATGGCCCCCTGTCGCCCATTGTCCCTTTGTTCACATTCCTTCCTATTGTTCGCAAGCCAGCATCCCGGTCCTGCGCCATTTTTCTTAACAAAAGACTTTGTATCCAGTCACAGTAAAACAGGTAGGCCCACTGTAGCCATTTTAGTTCAACAGTGAGAAGTAGTATAACTGTATTTATGCAGAATCTGGAAAATTCGTATTTTTTTGTTGGAAACTTTAACTTTATGGGCCTAAGTCATCAAATAAAAGTTATAAAAGGTAGTTTATTTGAGGTAATAAAATGAGCCTAGATCTAGATCTAGTCTAGATCTATATATTAATAATACTAGAGTCTATATTCTGTTTATTTTGGCATTAGGCTATAATTACATTTTACAATAATCTCCTTTATGATAGATATAATAGATCTAGATTCTAATAATACTAAATAACTAAAAATCGTAATCAGAGGGCGGTTAATTTTGACAGCACTTTTTTTTGTATTGAAAAGTATGCAAGTACCAGAGGCGTAGCGACCCTTCCCGGCGCCCGGGGACATACTTTCAATTTGGCGCCCCCCTCGGGAGCAAATTTTCATTTGCACCCCCCCCCCTCGAACTTTTCATTTGCACCCCCCCCTCAAACTTTCGATTTGCACACCCCCTCGAACTTTTCATTTGCACCCCCCCCTCAAACTTTCGATTTGCACCCCCCCCCCCCTCGAACTTTTCATTTGCACCCCCCCCTCAAACTTTCAATTTGGCGCCCCCCCTAAGGTCGGCGCCCGGGGACATATGTCCCCCCCCCCGCCCCCCCTCGCTACGCCTCTGGCAAGTACGTTTGGGGTTATATTGATTATTGATAGATCGATGTATTTATTGGTTTTCAACTTTAGGTATAATTATCACGCACAGGGAAAGGGGGGAGGGGGCTTAAATGTTTATAAATTAATAAATAATCATTCACTTTAACTTTTTTAAAAACTTAATTTTATTGTTCTAGGCCTATTTGTGTAAGGATTTGAAACTGTCTTTATTAATTAATTCAGAGAGAGAGAGAGAGAGAGAGAGAGAGAGAGAGAGGAACAGTAGACACAATTATAGAACAAATTTCTACATGTTAAACAGTGTATTTTGATAGGTATTAATTTTGAAAAAAATTAGTCAACTAGAATTCTAAATTGATTCAAGATTGTCATTCAAATTTCTATTACTGTTACAGGTCCCTATGGGAGAATAAGATGTCATCATCATCACTCCTTTGTGGCCCCTGGGGAGCAAAGGGCTGCAACCACACATCTCCAGCGGACTTGGTTTTGGGCTGCTCCTCTAATCTGTGCCCATGAGAGCCCAGCTGTTTTCGCCTCCTCCTCAACCGTTCTCTTCCATGTTTTCCTTGGCCGGCCCACCCTCCTTTTTCCCTGGGGATTCCAGTCTAATGCATGTTTTGATGAATAAGATGTAAGTTGTGTAAATAGTAGTGTGGAGACCTCAGAGCAACACTTAATTTCATGACCAACAGCGATAAGATGGTACTATTAGTAAGCCATACTTAATGATCAACACTACTCATATTATCATATAGAGGACAGAGTAGGCAAATGGTTGAGGACACTATTGCTAAACATAAAGCCAAGTTAGTAGTACATTCATCAGTTCACCTAAGTCTGATATATACCCAATTTAAGACTATGAAATAAAAAAGGTGGCTAGATAATACTAGATATAGTGTTGACTACACAATCCTTTATATACAGAGATCAAATAAACAGAGATACTTAAAAATTAGTATCTAATCTGGCTATCATTTATTGTATCACTCACTCATTTTATTATTATATTTAATAACTAAGAATGCCATTTATTTTCAGGCCTTTCAGGTGTTGTGTATATCAATCAGCCCACTGGAGATATATCAATCTTTAATAAATTATAAGGTCCCCACTGCTTGATACTTCACCAAATACTGGCTACACCAGAAAATGACTAAATGTTCTTAACACTTAACAACTGTAAGTTTACATTGTTTCAAAGTGAATAATAATTTTCATTTAGTAATTTTTGCTTGCATGTATTGATCAGCATGTGTAGTTAATGCCTTTACTGATATTAGTAAAATAATTTCAGACCACAAGCATTACTTCTGGGTCACTCTGAAGGGTCTAATCGTTCAATTACTGAATTGATAAAGTTGATGAAATTGCTCAAAAATTGTCTGGCACCTTCTTAGCTCAGAGACATAGGGTAAGGGGTTTATAATATTTATATACATACTATTATTTTTTTTATTACCAGGTTTTTTTTTTCACTTTTGTTTATAAATATATATATATATATATATATATATATATATATATATATATATATATATATATATATATATATATATATATATATATATATAGATATATATATATATATATATGCAGTATAAGTGTTACCTGGGTAGCATGAACACCCCAGACCACCAGTCTTTATACCTATATAATATATCGTTACAAGGTAGCAAACATGATGTTAGGGGCTTCTTGTTGTATGTTCAGTGCAGTGCAAAATAAAATAAACATTATAAATTTAGTGCAAAATGAGCAGTGTATGGTTGTAATTATTTCATAAATGACTTTTAGTGTGTAACTTTTCTTTTTTAGAATGTGGATGGATTATGACATACCTTGCATAAATCAACAACCAGGGTTTTATTGGATTTGAATCCCAAAGGAAAGAGAAAGTTTGTTATCCAAAACAAACATGGAAAATATCAGAAACCAACAAAACACAAGCAGGCAGAGTGTTATGGACACAACTTTGGGGAATCTCCTAAAACCAAGTATAAAAATAGAGAGGTGTGGTTGTGTCTCTCAGCTCCACAAGGGTCCACAAGAATGAGGACAACATTGATTTTTGTAATAATTTTAGATCAGATTTAAAAAAAAAAATTTGATCAGATGGATCAGGTTAACAGTTTAATACATATTGCATTTAAGTGCTTAACGAAAAGAAAAGATGCTCTTACCAAAATAGTCTAAGAACAATGCTGATTTTAAATTAATAAATTGTTTCCTTTTGTAATAATATAATAATTTAAGTTGGCATTGTATGTATGTTTAGTGTAGATTTAATGCCCTAAATGAAATATACAATTGACATTTTTTTCTTTAAAGAATTAGTTGCAAATTCCTTTCATTATTTAGTTTCACTGTACAATCTGAAAAAAGCTTGCAACATTTGTATTGACAATACTTCTGCTGGTGATATTTATTTCTAATTAATGAAGTAAATTAATATATATTCAGTTTACTATAATTAAATACCTCATACTCGAGACAAAAAAACATTTATTAAATATCGCAGTGATATTCCTGTTCTACACAATGCGTATAAACCCTCGAACCATCTGTCTTTTGAAAGATTGCACATTTTGTATACACAATGGCATTCATTTCAACACTATTTAACCACAATTATAATCTAGAGATCCTGAACATATTTTCGTTCTGTTATTTATGGACAAGGCAGACTGGTCCAGCATTAAAATGTAAACCTTAATTAGAATACTTAAACGAGCTATGCAATTAAATGTTGTTAGACAAATATTTTATACTTTTTATTTTTAATGTTATGTTTACGTATCATAGTACAAGACAGCTTCTGTATTCTTGTACAGTAAATTAAGTTTTTACATTAGTTTAATTTAAACTGTAGGCCTGCTTAACATCTGTTACATTATATGAAAATGTTTTGTATATTTGTTTTAATTTGTTTGTATAAAAGTCAAAATGAAAGTTACTACACTATAATTTACTTATTCTTTTTCAATCAATACTTTATAGTATAGTTATAATTTTCTTACAATTGAATGGATGGTATAATACGGATTTTAATAGATGAGCAGTTCTTGTGTATGTATTGCTGCTTTACTACATTTTGATTAAAATTTCTTTCACATTTTGAAATTACCTTTGTAAATATTATGACTGATATGAGAATGGATCTTTTTGTATGCTAAAAATAAAAATTTGAGCCAAGATGTAGCCAGGATATAATACAGGCTGAGCCAAGGTATAGCCGAGATATAGCCATTATTGGGCCAAGATGTAGCCAGGATATAATACAGGATGAGCCAAGGTATAGCCAATATTGGGCCAAGATATAGCCATTATTGAGCCAAGATGTAGCCAATATTGGGCCAAGATGTAACCATGATATAGACAATATTGGGCCAAGATATAGCCAATATTGAGCCAAGATGTAGCCAATATTGGGCCAATATGTAGCCAGGATATAGCCAATGTTGGGCCAATATGTAGCCGGGATATAGCCAATATTTGGCCAAGATCTAGCCAATGTTGGGCCAATATGTAGCCGGGATATAGCCAATATTGTGCCAACATTGCGCCAACATCATGCCGAGTTTCACTACCAATGTTTCGCCAAGGTTAAGCCAATGTTGCACCAAGATGTAGCCAATATTGGTAACCAATGTTTAGCCAATATTGGGCCAATATATGTGTGCTGACTGGGAAGTTAGAAGATGATAGACCTACACCATATAGTGGAGGAACAACATATAGGCCTCCACCATATTTATAGTGGAGGAACAACATATACGCCTCCACCATATTTATAGTGGAGGAACAACATAAAGGCTTACACCATACAATAGAGGAACCACATAGATGATAAATGCAAATGTGTAGTCTACATATATAAGCCTAGTACCCTACAACATTTAAACACGAATATGTTAAAAATTATATGCAAGTTCTAGAATATATTCCAAATAAATTACAAAAGTCCAATAAAAAAATTTTTGGACTTGGAACGTCCAATACAAATTTTACAATACACATTTCACAGGTTTTATTTTTAAGTCTAAAACTTACTAAACATTCTATCCCATATGATAAGAGTTCCTGCATAATTTTTGTCAATGCAATAAGGATTTCTGCCATGGTGCACTCTGTGATGACTGGGAGTGTTTAGTATGTACTCCAGTGGTCCCAGGGTACTGACTACCTAAGGAAAGGACACAGTAACTTAGTATGTACTCCAGTGGTCCTAGGGTACTGACTACCTAAGGAAAGGACACAGTAACTTAGTATGTACTCCAGTGGACCTAGGGTACTGACTACCTAAGGAAAGGACACAGTAACTTAGTATGTACTCCAGTGGTCCCAGGGTACTGACTACCTAAGGAAAGGACACAGTAACTTAGTATGTACTCCAGTGGTCCTAGGGTGCTGACTACCTAAGGAAAGGACACAGTAACTTAGTATGTACTCCAGTGGTCCTAGGGTACTGACTACCTAAGGAAAGGACACAGTAACTTAGTATGTACTCCAGTGGTCCCAGGGTACTGACTACCTAAGGAAAGGACACAGTAACTTAGTATGTACTCCAGTGGTCCTAGGGTACTGACTACCTATGGAAAGGACACAGTAACTTAGTATGTACTCCAGTGGTCCTAGGGTACTGACTACCTAAGGAAAGGACACAGTAACTTAGTATGTACTCCAGTGGTCCTAGGGTGCTGACTACCTAAGGAAAGGACACAGTAACTTAGTATGTACTCCAATGGTCCTAGGGTACTGACTACCTAAGGAAAGGAAAAAGTAACTGAGAAGATTCATAACTTCGGAGACAAGGGGGGTAAGTATTGAAGTAACTAACAGAGTTGTCTGTAAAAATAGCTAAAGAAAATTAAGGACCATCACACACAAAATAATAAGGCCTAATTTTGTAAAATAAATAATTTTTAAAAATTGGAATAAAAAGCTTGTTAAAAATAAATGGAGGTTATTTTATTTTAAAATGTTTTGCAGAGAAGAAATTACCTACCTCTGTGTGTATCCAAAATTGATACAACAAATTAAATTGTTGGTGAACATAGAAGATGGATGGAGGGACGCAAAGCGCCATAGGTAGGTATAAAAACTGAGGATAATAACAATATTTTTAAGTTATTGAGGAAAGGTTCTTTATAGTAATGTTTTATATATATAACAAATGATGGGTGTATATAAATACATTATAAACCCACCATACTGTAGTATTTATCAACATCATCAAATTATCAACCCACTACAGTTCAATACAATGTAGTAAATGTAGTATTTATCAACTTGATCACATTATCAACCCACCATACTGTAGTATTAATCAACATCATCACATTAACAACCCACTACAATGTAGTATTTATCAACTTGATCACATTATCAACCCACCATACTGTAGTATTAATCAACATCATCACATTAACAACCCACTACAATGTAGTATTTATCAACATGATCACATTATCAACCCACTACAATGTAGTATTTATCAACATGATCACATTATCAACCCACTACAATGTAGTATTTATCAACATGATCACATTATCAACCCACTACACTGTAGTATTTATCAACATGATCACATTATCAACCCACTACAATGTAGTATTTATCAACATGATCACATTATCAACCCACTACACTGTAGTATTTATCAACATGATCACATTATCAACCCACTACAATGTAGTATTTATCAACATGATCACATTATCAACCCACTACACTGTAGTATTTATCAACATGATCACATTATCAACCCACTACAATGTAGTATTTATCAACATGATCACATTATCAACCCACTACAATGTAGTATTTATCAACATGATCACATTATCAACCCACTACACTGTAGTATTTATCAACATGATCACATTATCAACCCACTACAATGTAGTATTTATCAACATGATCACATTATCAACCCACTACAATGTAGTATTTATCAACATGATCACATTATCAACCCACTACACTGTAGTATTTATCAACATGATCACATTATCAACCCACTACAATGTAGTATTTATCAACATGATCACATTATCAACCCACTACAATGTAGTATTTATCAACATGATCACATTATCAACCCACTACAATGTAGTATTTATCAACATGATCACATTATCAACCTACCATACTGTAGTATTTCTGCATGAGAGATTGCCGTAATGCTGTTGTCAAATTATACTCTTCTGAGCTGTGGTGAACTTGGTGTGAAGCCCATACGATGTTACTCTCTGAAACATTCAAACAGTGAGTCATATATATGATGTTACTCTCTGAAATACTCAAACGGTGAGTCATATATATGA
The DNA here is from genome assembly GCF_028476545.2 of Physella acuta. Taxonomy (NCBI): domain Eukaryota; kingdom Metazoa; phylum Mollusca; class Gastropoda; family Physidae; genus Physella; species Physella acuta. The sequence continues at coordinate 108,750 of NW_026732489.1, forward strand.
TGTTACTCTCTGAAATACTCAAACGGTGAGTCATATATATGATGTTACTCTCTGAAATACTCAAATGGTGAGTCATACATACAATGTTACTCTCTGAAATACTCAAACGGTCAGTCATACATACAATGTTACTCTCTGAAATACTCAAACGGTGAGTCATATATATGATGTTACTCTCTGAAATACTCAAATGGTGAGTCATACATACAATGTTACTCTCTGAAATATTCAAACGGTCAGTCATACATACAATGTTACTCTCTGAAATATTCAAACGGTGAGTCATATATACAATGTTACTCTCTGAAATACTCAAACGGTCAGTCATACATACAATGTTACTCTCTGAAATACTCAAACGGTCAGTCATACATACAATGTTACTCTCTGAAATACTCAAATGGTCAGTCATACATACAATGTTACTCTCTGAAATACTCAAACGGTCATTCATATATATGATGTTACTCTCTGAAATATTCAAACGGTGAGTCATATATACAATGTTACTCTCTGAAATACTCAAACAGTCAGTCATACATACAATGTTACTCTCTGAAATACTCAAACAGTCAGTCATACATACAATGTTACTCTCTGAAATATTCAAACAGTCAGTCATACATACAATGTTACTCTCTGAAATACTCGAACGGTCAGTCATACATACAATGTTACTCTCTGAAATACTCAAACGGTCAGTCATACATACAATGTTACTCTCTGAAATATTCAAATGGTCAGTCATACATACAATGTTACTCTCTGAAATACTCAAATGGTCAGTCATACATACAATGTTACTCTCTGAAATACTCAAAAGGTCAGTCATACATACAATGTTACTCTCTGAAATACTCAAATGGTCAGTCATACATACAATGTTACTCTCTGAAATACTCAAATGGTCAGTCATACATACAATGTTACTCTCTGAAATATTCAAACAGTCAGTCATACATACAATGTTACTCTCTGAAATACTCAAACGGTCAGTCATACATACAATGTTACTCTCTGAAATACTCAAACGGTCAGTCATACATACAATGTTACTCTCTGAAATACTCAAATGGTCAGTCATACATACGATGTTACTCTCTGAAATATTCAAACGGTCAGTCATACATACAATGTTACTCTCTGAAATACTCAAATGGTCAGTCATACATACAATGTTACTCTCTGAAATACTCAAATGGTCAGTCATACATACAATGTTACTCTCTGAAATATTCAAACAGTCAGTCATACATACAATGTTACTCTCTGAAATACTCAAACAGTCAGTCATACATACAATGTTACTCTCTGAAATACTCAAACGGTCAGTCATACATACAATGTTACTCTCTGAAATACTCAAATGGTCAGTCATACATACAATGTTACTCTCTGAAATACTCAAATGGTCAGTCATACATACAATGTTACTCTCTGAAATATTCAAACAGTCAGTCATACATACAATGTTACTCTCTGAAATACTCAAACAGTCAGTCATACATACAATGTTACTCTCTGAAATACTCAAACGGTCAGTCATACATACAATGTTACTCTCTGAAATACTCAAACGGTCAGTCATACATACAATGTTACTCTCTGAAATACTCAAATGGTCAGTCATACATACGATGTTACTCTCTGAAATATTCAAACGGTCAGTCATACATACAATGTTACTCTCTGAAATACTCAAATGGTCAGTCATATATACGATGTTACTATATAAAACATTCAAACAGTCAGTCATACATACAATGTTACTCTCTGAAATATTCAAACAGTCAGTCATACATATAATGTTACTCTCTGAAATACTCAAACAGTCAGTCATACATACAATGTTACTCTCTGAAATATTCAAACAGTCAGTCATACATACAATGTTACTCTCTGAAATATTCAAACAGTCAGTCATACATACAATGTTACTCTCTGAAATACTCAAACAGTCAGTCATACATACGATGTTACTCTCTGAAATATTCAAACAGTCAGTCATACATACAATGTTACTCTCTGAAATACTCAAACAGTCAGTCATACATACAATGTTACTCTCTGAAATATTCAAACAGTCAGTCATACATACAATGTTACTCTCTGAAATACTCAAACAGTCAGTCATACATACAATGTTACTCTCTGAAATACTCAAAAGGTCAGTCATACATACAATGTTACTCTCTGAAATACTCAAACAGTCAGTCATACATACAATGTTACTCTCTGAAATACTCAAAAGGTCAGTCATACATACAATGTTACTCTCTGAAATACTCAAACAGTCAGTCATACATACAATGTTACTCTCTGAAATATTCAAACGGTCAGTCATACATACAATGTTACTCTCTGAAATACTCAAATGGTCAGTCATACATACAATGTTACTCTCTGAAATACTCAAAAGGTCAGTCATACATACAATGTTACTCTCTGAAATACTCAAACAGTCAGTCATACATACAATGTTACTCTCTGAAATATTCAAACAGTCAGTCATACATACAATGTTACTCTCTGAAATATTCAAACAGTCAGTTATATATACGATGTTACTCTCTGAAATATTCAAACAGTCAGTCATATATACGATGTTACTCTCTGAAATATTCAAACAGTCAGTCATATATACGATGTTACTCTCTGAAATATTCAAACAGTCAGTCATACATACAATGTTACTCTCTGAAATACTCAAATGGTCAGTCATACATACAATGTTACTCTCTGAAATACTCAAAAGGTCAGTCATACATACAATGTTACTCTCTGAAATACTCAAACAGTCAGTCATACATACAATGTTACTCTCTGAAATATTCAAACAGTCAGTCATACATACAATGTTACTCTCTGAAATACTCAAATGGTCAGTCATATATACGATGTTACTCTATAAAACATTCAAACAGTCAGTCATACATACAATGTTACTCTCTGAAATATTCAAACGGTCAGTCATATATACAATGTTACTCTCTGAAATACTCAAATGGTCAGTCATACATACAATGTTACTCTCTGAAATACTCAAATGGTCAGTCATACATACAATGTTACTCTCTGAAATATTCAAACAGTCAGTCATACATACAATGTTACTCTCTGAAATACTCAAACAGTCAGTCATACATACAATGTTACTCTCTGAAATACTCAAACGGTCAGTCATACATACAATGTTACTCTCTGAAATACTCAAACGGTCAGTCATACATACAATGTTACTCTCTGAAATACTCAAATGGTCAGTCATACATACGATGTTACTCTCTGAAATATTCAAACGGTCAGTCATACATACAATGTTACTCTCTGAAATACTCAAATGGTCAGTCATATATACGATGTTACTATATAAAACATTCAAACAGTCAGTCATACATACAATGTTACTCTCTGAAATATTCAAACAGTCAGTCATACATATAATGTTACTCTCTGAAATACTCAAACAGTCAGTCATACATACAATGTTACTCTCTGAAATATTCAAACAGTCAGTCATACATACAATGTTACTCTCTGAAATATTCAAACAGTCAGTCATACATACAATGTTACTCTCTGAAATACTCAAACAGTCAGTCATACATACGATGTTACTCTCTGAAATATTCAAACAGTCAGTCATACATACAATGTTACTCTCTGAAATACTCAAACAGTCAGTCATACATACAATGTTACTCTCTGAAATATTCAAACAGTCAGTCATACATACAATGTTACTCTCTGAAATACTCAAACAGTCAGTCATACATACAATGTTACTCTCTGAAATACTCAAAAGGTCAGTCATACATACAATGTTACTCTCTGAAATACTCAAACAGTCAGTCATACATACAATGTTACTCTCTGAAATACTCAAAAGGTCAGTCATACATACAATGTTACTCTCTGAAATACTCAAACAGTCAGTCATACATACAATGTTACTCTCTGAAATATTCAAACGGTCAGTCATACATACAATGTTACTCTCTGAAATACTCAAATGGTCAGTCATACATACAATGTTACTCTCTGAAATACTCAAAAGGTCAGTCATACATACAATGTTACTCTCTGAAATACTCAAACAGTCAGTCATACATACAATGTTACTCTCTGAAATATTCAAACAGTCAGTCATACATACAATGTTACTCTCTGAAATATTCAAACAGTCAGTTATATATACGATGTTACTCTCTGAAATATTCAAACAGTCAGTCATATATACGATGTTACTCTCTGAAATATTCAAACAGTCAGTCATATATACGATGTTACTCTCTGAAATATTCAAACAGTCAGTCATACATACAATGTTACTCTCTGAAATACTCAAATGGTCAGTCATACATACAATGTTACTCTCTGAAATACTCAAAAGGTCAGTCATACATACAATGTTACTCTCTGAAATACTCAAACAGTCAGTCATACATACAATGTTACTCTCTGAAATATTCAAACAGTCAGTCATACATACAATGTTACTCTCTGAAATACTCAAATGGTCAGTCATATATACGATGTTACTCTATAAAACATTCAAACAGTCAGTCATACATACAATGTTACTCTCTGAAATATTCAAACGGTCAGTCATATATACAATGTTACTCTCTGAAATACTCAAACGGTCAGTCATACATACAATGTTACTCTCTGAAATATTCAAACAGTCAGTCATATAACGATGTTACTCTCTGAAATATTCAAACAGTCAGTCATACATATGATGTTACTCTCTGAAATATTCAAACAGTCAGTCATACATACGATGTTACTCTCTGAAATATTCAAACGGTCAGTCATACATACAATGTTACTCTCTGAAATACTCAAATGGTCAGTCATACATACAATGTTACTCTCTGAAATACTCAAATGGTCAGTCATACATACAATGTTACTCTCTGAAATATTCAAACAGTCAGTCATACATACAATGTTACTCTCTGAAATATTCAAACGGTCAGTCATATATACAATGTTACTCTCTGAAATACTCAAACGGTCAGTCATACATACAATGTTACTCTCTGAAATATTCAAACAGTCAGTCATATAACGATGTTACTCTCTGAAATATTCAAACAGTCAGTCATACATATGATGTTACTCTCTGAAATATTCAAACAGTCAGTCATACATACGATGTTACTCTCTGAAATATTCAAACGGTCAGTCATACATACAATGTTACTCTCTGAAATACTCAAATGGTCAGTCATACATACAATGTTACTCTCTGAAATACTCAAATGGTCAGTCATACATACAATGTTACTCTCTGAAATATTCAAACAGTCAGTCATATATACAATGTTACTCTCTGAAATATTCAAACAGTCAGTCATACATACAATGTTACTCTCTGAAATACTCAAATGGTCAGTCATACATACAATGTTACTCTCTGAAATATTCAAACAGTCAGTCATATATACAATGTTACTCTCTGAAATATTCAAACAGTCAGTCAACTGATATTTTAGCACCAACAAAAAGCACAATGGGTTACATGACTTAGCTAGAGACATCAGTTTAGTCAACTTTCTCAAATTGTGTAGTTTAACAGCTACAAGAATGTGATATAATGTGTTTTGGATAGTTTACTTCAGCTTAAAACAAGAAAATTAGCTGTTGAGTCCACAGCAGGGACAATAGCTGTTCCAGGTAACTCAATCATGAACTGATAACTCAAGCATGAACTGAGGGGAGAGAAGTTTTTTCTCACCGTAACTCAAGCATCAACTGAAGGGAGAGAAGTTTTTTCTCACCGTGACTGAAGCGATGGAACCAGTAGTATAAGCAATCTGTAGCTAACATCCCCACGACCCATGTAAATGGACTGTTCCACGGGAGGTTGATAAAATGGAAGTTTTCGTAGATATAGATGTAGGTCACTAGTTCAATTGATCGGGAGATCAACCTATACGTCATCAAAATAAAACTGAGTTAAAGCGGGATTTGAATAATATTTGACATGCATTTGAAATATGTACGGATGTATCATAAGGTTTTCAGGACATATCTCAAGGTCGTCATGACATGTTAGTTATCAGGACTTTCTCAAGGTCGTCAGCATATTATCAAGGTCATCATGACAAGTCACAACATCATGACATGTCTCAATATCATTATGACATGTCTCAATATCATTATGACATGTCTCAAGAACATCATGTAACATCGTAAGGTCATTATGACATTTCTCAATAAAAATAGTTTGGTTTGGACGAGTTGATTAGTTTTTTCAAATCTAGCTACAAAATTAATTTAATCAGCATAATTTAGTAGTCAACCTAATTTAGCCCAGATTTAGCTTAGGTTTAGCCACCATGGCATTTAGTCCATATTTATCCTAGGTTTAGCCACAATTTTGCCAATATTTTGCCTAGGTTTAGCCACCATTTAGCCCATATTTTGCCTAGGTTTAGCCACAATCTAACCCATATTTTGCCTAGGTTTAGCCACCATTTGGCATAGGTTTAGCCACCATTTAGCCTAGAGTGATAAGTCGCTCACGCATGCATGGTAGAGAGCAGTCCATGCGTCATGCTGTTGACACCGTCGTTGATGCGCGGCAGATCCTTGCCTTGTACTTTCAGAATGACACACTCGAGTATGATCAGGATCGTGAAGTACGGCACAGCCTGGGGAAACAAAGACAATTTTTACAATCACGCGCTGCATCATGGGAAAAAATAGATAAACTGCTCCACAATGGTACTCCATTTTCCCACGTTTTCTTTAACTTGCCTTCGCGTCTGGTTTTCCAATCAAATATTGCGATCGAAATTTTGGGCCCTTCCCAGTTAGCTAGCGCGCTGAAATTTTCAGGGAAGCTTTGTTTCCGATGACAATGCAATATTCAATTGTTATTATTACTAAATTGATCCATGGAAACATTTTATTTATCATTTTAGACCCCTATATATTTGTACAAAAAAGGGACATAACCTAGTAATTGTAATTTGATATAAAACAAGGTTCGGTAATTTCCCTCTTGTGGCTTACTGAAGGAGAGCACGCAATTGGTTGAGTAGTGGTCACGCGGTGTTTGTGTACAAGCAACCAGAACGTAACAACTGGTGGCCAGTATGGGGGAGACGATATGGTCGAGTGGTTGGGCACACGATTGCTAACCCACTCGACACGGGTTCAAATCTATGTGTTCTAGTCAGTAACGTATTAACACAACAAAGCCATAACCCGCCCCTTATAAAAACAACGCTTCGTGTCTAACTTCCAACTTTTATTCCGTCTTAATTCTTTACACACAACAGACCAGCCCTCGTCCTAACCGCTATCAACTAACCCCTGACAATCATTCACTCCACCTTTTATACCGCATTCGACCTTGGGATAACAATACACAAACACACCGGGGTTACAACAGTACTTTCCCTCTTCTGGCTTACTGAAGGAGCAAGCACGCGATTGGCTGAGTAGTGGTCACGCGCAGAGTTTCTTCCAGGCATCTCTCCCCCCCGAAATTTTTTTACCGCCCCCCCCCCCCCCCGAACGAAATGAAATTTATATAATTTATATAGAAAATATATACTTTTAACAGTGTCCGCCCCCCCCCCCCCCGAAGAAAGTTTACCCCCCCCCCCCCCCGGATCGCTTGCATTATTGTGATGTATAGCATTTATTTTCTACTTTTTAGTTCAATCAGAAAACGTGGAGTTTTTTTTAACTTTTTTAATGATAATTATTTCATTTTCCTCCCGCAGTCATTTGGTTGTCAGGGCTGACATAAGATTTAGCAACAAAACGAGAACAAACCAGATTTATTGTGACGTACCTCACACAGATACTGACGTCATCAACAATGGTCTAACACTCATCTTAAAGAGAGGACGTAGGTTAATTGAAGGACGTACCTCGTGAATAATGGTCTCTAGTTGTGAGTTACAAATGGCCCTACCTCATCAAGTAGACCTTCCTCCTGATAGGGAGACCTACCTCATCAACGAGACCTACCTCATCAGAGAGACTTACCTTATCAACGAGACCTACCTCATCTACCTTATCAACGAGACCTACCTCATCTACCTCATCAACGAGACCTACCTCATCAACAAGACCTACCTCATCAACGAGACCTACTCCATCAACGAGACCTACTCCATCAACGGGACCTACCTCATCAACGTTACCTACCTCATCAACGGGACCTACTCCATCAACAAGACCTACCTCATCAACAAGACCTACCTCATCAAAGAGACCTACCTCATCAACGAGACCTACCCAATCAACGGGACCTACCTCATCAACGAGACCTACCTCATCAACGAGACCTACCTCACCAACGAGACCTACCTCATCAACGAGACCTACCTCATCTACCTCACCAACGAGACCTACCTCATCAACGAGACCTACCTCAACTACCTCATCAACGAGACCTACCTCATCTACCTCATCAACGAGACCTACCTCATCAACGAGACCTACGTCATCAACGAGACCTACCTCACCAACGAGACCTACCTCACCAACGAGACCTACCTCATCAACGAGACCTACCTCATCTACCTCATCAACGAGACCTACCTCATCAACGAGACCTACGTCATCAACGAGACCTACCTCACCAACGAGACCTACCTCATCAACGAGACCTACCTCATCTACCTCACCAACGAGACCTACCTCATCAACGAGACCTACCTCATCCACATAGTTCGGGACGTCATCAATGTCCTCAAATGACGTCTCGTTGGGCGTGACCAGGTAGAACATGGCCCTCAGGTTCTGGAGGTGTGGCCGTACGAACCGTGACGTCATGGTCACAGGTGTGCTACCCCAGCCAACCACTGAAAATACAGGCAACACGTGTGTCAGTCTTGTCCCTTTGCTCGTGCTAACACAAATCTTTGAACACCAGCCTAAGTTTGGGACTGAGCTCCCCTCTATAATTCACATCGGCACCGTGCTACAAAATACCGTGTAAAATATTGAGTGAAAAAAAACAACAACATCGATTTTGTTAGCCGTTAGTTAAACAACTAAAAACAAGATATTTCACGAAAACGTTTTTTTTAAATCCATAAATGTATCACACCTTGATTTTTTATGTGACAGATAATTTCACCAATAATTAGCGGCGGGCCCAAATGGACTTAAGTAATGTTTATCTGTCTGTATAAGCTATTTTGTTCTCAATTATTTTTTTTCTCATGAATCGATCGGATATTTTATCTATGTAATCGATCCTTTGTCCTGTTATCTGTCATATGCGATACTTTTCCTGATATTTGAAACTGTAACGTTACACATGTTATTGTGTGCACGTGCATCGTGTGCACGGCAACAGCTGTCAGCTGGTGGGTGTTTACATGCACGGCTACAGCTGGTGGGTGTTTACATGCACGGCTACAGCTGGTGGGTGTTTACATGCACGGCTACAGCTGGTGGGTGTCTACATGCACGGCTACAGCTGGTGGGTGTTTACATGCACGGCTACAGCTGGTGGGTGTCTACATGCACGGCTACAGCTGTTGGATGTCTCACAGCTACAGCTGGTGGGTGTCTACATGCACGGCTACAGCTGTTGGATGTCTCACAGCTACAGCTGGTGGGTGTCTACATGCACGGCTACAGCTGTTGAATGTCTCACAGCTACAGCTGGTGGGTGTCTACATGCACGGCTACAGCTGTTGAATGTCTCACAGCTACAGCTGGTGGGTGTCTACATGCACGGCTACAGCTGTTGGATGTCTCACAGCTACAGCTGGTGGGTGTCTACATGCACGGCTACTGCTGTTGAATGTCTCACAGCTACAGCTGGTGGGTGTCTCGCAGCTACAGCTGGTGGGTGTCCAATATTATCCGGAGAGAAAAACGATTTAGTCACCGAAGCAGTCTGGAATTTCATACTTTTTTTTTCTGGTTGGATGTTTCTTTTCAAATCGGAATACCATTCTAAGTTTAAAAATTACGCCCGTATGCCCCCTCACCCCCTTAAGGTGTGGTGTCATTCAGATAGCCACTATATGCATTGTCCCCCCCCCCCCCCGTCCTGGTTTCTTAATGAGATAAATGGTGGTAGATGCTGACAGTGACTATAATTGTTGACGTAGCGTTTAATTAAAATGACACAAATTATTGGTCAGCTACGCCGCCCTGAGTCTGACCAAGTTCAGGGGATGTGAATTTGATCGACAATCACTGCAGTGTGTTGTAACTGTCTAGCGCTAGGTGACACGCTCACGTGACCTTACACACTCGCGACACAGTGATTGTGAACACACCAGACTGTTAATAAAATGACGGTTGTGTACAATATCATTATGTAGGCCATGTGTTTGTGCGCATACAATGGATATGCATACGGATAGGTCTTTAGACTACACACACACATAATATATAAATATATATATATAGGCTATTGATTTTATTTGGCCTATATATATATATGTGTGTGTGTATATATATATATATATATATATATATATATATATATATATATATATATGCCTATATTGTAGGCTATACGTATGCAATAATTTTACCTTTATTTATTGATGAATGGAATCCAATCGAATTCTCCTGAACGTCGGCCGAATGTTTACCCTCCAAAGACAAGCCACATGTCACAAACTGGGCTACAGATCCACGCGGGATCAAGGTTCACCAAACAACCTATCGGCACCTGTTTTATGGACCAGGAACTACTTCACTGACCTTCCTAATGACAACACTGTCATCAGCTATTGCCACATTCTTTCCAGTGTCTTGCTGGATTTTATACCCATCCTAAGATTCTTTTCATACAAAAAAAAAAAAAGAATATTCCAGAACTTAACGTTTGAAATCTTCACGCAGCTTTATTAAGTGCGCTTTATTCATTGCGACACCTTTTATTGCTTTTAATAGGGAGTGGGGGTTAGCGTAATAGGGGTCGTCCACAAATGACGTCACACTCGTAGGGGGGAGGGGGTCCGTAATTTTGTGACAATTTGTGATGGGGGGGGGGGGGGGGGTTGGGGTTCAGATGATGTGATGTCACTTTTTTGCATTATATAAATGCAATGTTAGAAAACGAGTTTTAGCCGTTATTTCGCGTTTTAGAAAACGGTTTAAATAAATTGTAGGAATTGATCAAAATACTCTGTTAACAGAGTTCTGACAAATATCGATGTTTTAAGAAACATTCAAAAGCAATTTTGAGGGGGGGGGGGGTGTAGGCTGAGGTGTGACGTTTTAGGGGGGGGGGGTCTGGCTTTTTGTGACGTGTGACAATGGGGAGGTAAAAATCGCCAAAGAAAGCGTGACGTCATTTTTGGTTGAGCCCATAAAACTTTCACAACCAATTGTTTTTAATTAGAGTTTATTTATATTTGATTAAATCTTTTACTCTTGAAGTTTTTGTTAAATATAGGCTGGATAAAGACAATACATTTCCAATGAATACTTGATTTTTACTTTTGATTATTTTTATCTCACTATGGGCGACTTGATCACAAAATAGTTAGATCTGTGTGTTTTAAAGTGCTAGACTCGCGATATAGATCTAGGCTAGTTATTGGTCAAAGTCACAGACGAAATAATCAAATTATAGCCTGATAAGCGCTGTGATGGGTTCATCAACGTGTTATCTGATTGGCTCTGATCGGGGTTATCTGGGCCTACATCTTAAAACGTTTTAGCAAACAAATATTACGTGCTCAGATTGTCGGAAGCGGACACTTACACACAAAGACTAGACCTAAACCGCATCAACACAAGTAGGCCCTATAGCCCTATAGTACACAACATCAACACAAAATTTGAAAATGGGCCTACATACATCATCAACGCAATTGAATATAGATAGGCCTACACAACATCAATTCATGCTTTCACGACATCATCACAGGCAATCACAACATACATATTACTACATAGCCTAACATAACACAACAGACAAGCACACCATTCATATGTGTAACTGTAATTCATAAGTAACACGACTAACTAACAGTAACAGCAGATCAGAGACCTGAGGAGCGGTCTACTCTAGAGATTTAAATTTTTTAGCGCAATTTCCATTCTGGAGAATTGCGTTTATTAACGCGTCATTTCTGGATGGATGGATGGATGAATGTATGGATGAATGTGTGTCCGGGCTTTAAGTCGTATCTCCTCCTCAACGAAGCAATATCGATGACTAGTTCCAAAAGCAATTATGTTAAGCAAGTTACAAGAATGAGCATAGGCCATAAAAATTCCGGGTTTCTTTCATGTATTTCCCGGAAAAGCCAAAAAACCTCGAAAAAAAGCAGTTTTTGGCCCATATCTCGTCAACCAGACCACTTAGCGACTTGAAACATGTACCAATCGATTCCTGCCATAATTTAGAGCAATATTGCCGAAGAAAGTTTTCAAAAATATCCTCTCGTTTGGTCACAAATTTTAAAATTACAAAAACACCTACAAACCGATTGTTCTTCTAGCTTGAACGCATCCCAGCATTATACGTCAGAGCTATTTTTAGATAACATAAGGAAATTGCGCATAAATGTCACTAGACTTTTTTAATTAACTTGTTTTATTAAAAACCAAAGAAACATAATAATACTAGATCTAGTACTAGATTTAGCTTTAATTAGAAATGGAATGTAAATAAGTTATTTTTTTTTAATTCGCTAGGGCCTATAGGCCTACACTGTTCACATTGTGTGCTGCACAGCACTAGGTCTAACACGATCACTCGACAACACACTAGGCCTAGGCTACACACTCGTTTACTGTTTGGCTAAAACAGTTGTCTAGCCTAACGTATCCTCACAAGTTGAAGAGTTGGTAAGCTAAAAAAAAATATTAAACTTAAACATCTGATAATGAAAATCGACGCGTCTGCTGTGCCAATATTTCTTGGTTAAATGACGTAGATTCTATAAAAATATTACAAACATTAAATACAGAAATAATTAAGGTAAATTTATGTTAGATCTATTTTGATACGGTTCTGGGACAGAGGGCTGCCCTCAATGTCGACAATGTTCTTAACAGAGTTCAGTAGAGTAAAAACTAAAAAATAATACTAGATTCTAATAGACGTACCTGTTATCGATAGGCATATTTTAGCACTAACTAAAAAAAACCCGTCGTAACTAGAATCTAGTACTAGCTAGGAGTCTAGACTCCAGCTAGACTAATAGGCCTATAGATTTAGTATATTACTATTATGTAATGTACTTTTAACTTTATTGTAGTATAAATGTAGGACTGTCAAAACTACAAAAGTGACCAAAGTTTAGGGTAAAGGAGGGCGTTAAGAGCTGTGTGGTATTAAGCCCCAATCAACACCCCACCCCCACAAAACCCCCAATAACTCTGCTAATCTTCTTCTGAGGTAACAACAACTGCTGTTCTTTGATAACAGAGAAGCAGAGGATTCATTTTATGTAATTTATGACCCACTTGGTCCAATAGGGAGAGGATGAGACAGGATTTAATCCCACTGCTCTTTCCCTAAAATTTCTCATCTCCATAAAACCATTTTGTGAACTTTTTTTCCAAATAGACATAACTTGGGAAACTTCACTTTGTAATAAACCAAATGAGTTTTTCAAGCCCATTCTTTGTTCCTGTATTAGAGCATTGGTTGTTGTACATTTTAACACTATTTTTATAGCTATGGCTAGAATAGTTTTATTTTGGTGAATTTTTTTTGCACAGTGATTATTGGTGCCAAAACAAAATGGTCGACATTTGTCCCATTTTACCATGCTATAAAGTTTTTATCATTATCAGAGTAAAACTTGACTGATCATTACCATAATGGTTTTATTTGTTAGATAATAACTAAATCTACATGAGTACATTAATTTTGTCCACTAGCTTGCCTGTTCAGAAAAGTTATAACAGATACTGTTATGTGGCTCTTGAAACCCTATGTGCAAGTTTCTCATTTATTAGACCACTGAATATGACACTGGTATAGGAATAGTTAACACAAAATGTATAAATTGTTAAACAGACTTGTGTCTAAATGATAGAAATACAATTCTAACCTGATAAAAAGTAAAAATTCAGCCATCTTATGTTAGCCAGGTAATTTTTTAAATGGTACACATACTTATTACCCCTAAGGGGCAATACAGCCGACTCAGCCCCTACCTGTTTCTAACCAACCATAAAACTTCTAAACTCTTTGTAGGTAACAGGAATAAATGTTCTTAGGTCTCAGCCAATCTGGGGTGGTATGTTATGTAATTTATGACCCTCATGGTCCAGCAGGGAAGTAAACAGACCACTGCTTCCCCCCCCCCCCCCCCGTGTACAATTTCTTACCCCCATGATACCCAGCCCCCACCAGTTTCTGGCCCACCATAAAACTTCATCTCTTTGTAGGTAACATGGATTACAGTTACAGATCTCAGACAATCTGGGGTGGCATGATGTTATGTAATATATGACCTTCATGGTCTAGCAGGGTGGAGACCAAAGAGGAATCAGTACCACTGCTCTCCCCTCACAATTTCTCACCTCCATGATAGCCAGACCCCATCTGTATCTAACCCACCATAAAACTTCATCTTTTTGTAGGTAACATGGACTAAGTTCTTAGATCTCAGCCAATCAGAGATAGCATCTCCTTATGTAATTTATGGCCCTCAGGGTCCAGCAAGGAGAAAAAAGGGGAAACCAGTACCACTGCTCTCCCCTCACAATTTCTCACCCCCATGATACCCAGCCCCCACCTGTATCTAACCCACCATAAAACTTCATCTCTTTGTAGGTAGCATGGACTTAGTTCTTAGATCTCAGCCAACCAGAGATAGCATCTCCTTATGTAATTTATGGCCCTCAGGGTCCAGCAAGGAGAACAAAGGGGAAACCAGTACAACTGCTCTCCCCTCAACATTTCTCACCTCCATGTCATGTTATGTAATGTATAGCACACATGGCTTATCAGGGGAAAGCATTAAGGCAGATTAGTTAGTACCACCCCTTTTTACATACAAGAATGTTAAATCTGGACAGCTACACACTAGTATACTAGCTACACACTAGGCATACTAATGTGCCTACTGTAAACTACTAGACTGTA
Organism: Physella acuta; assembly: GCF_028476545.2. Classification (NCBI taxonomy): domain Eukaryota; kingdom Metazoa; phylum Mollusca; class Gastropoda; family Physidae; genus Physella; species Physella acuta. The sequence goes on from NW_026732489.1 coordinate 123,811, forward strand.
GGCCCTATGTAGTATGTACACCTGCAATTGTATCAATTGTAGACTGGGCCCATTGGGGCCTAGTGATAGCTAGTATCAGTTAAAGTGTGTGTACACAGCATTAACTATTTTGGGGTTAGAAATTAATTATTTTTAATGCGGAGTTAGTCTAAACTAGGAGATAATACTTATTGCCCCATTGCCCGGCTCCTTTCGCCCCAAATGCTGATTTTGGGGGTATGACAATAAATGTTCAATTAAACCCATTTAAAGTATATTTAATAGACTTTGTTATTATTTTTATATTATGTAAGATATGTTAGAATAATTTTGCCATATTTTCAATACTAAAAAATTCTTAGATTAGTAGAAATCTTTAAAAATGTACAGGTGCTAAAAAGTGTGGCTCTTAACGCCCTCCTTTACCCTAACAGTTTAACTAAGAGGCCTAAGCCTAACTAAACTAGTATGGTCATTAGTTACTATAGTTAGGCCCCTCCTAGTCATCATTAATAAGCCATTTTATTTTCACAATCATTCAAATTAAGCCCTAGCCAATTCTTTTCACTTTACACTGGATCTATCTACTATCTATCTATTAGGCCTATAATCTAAATTCTAAATCTTTCCATAGGCTCTCCCCCTACTGACCTACTAAATCTACTATTATTTAAGTATTATTTATAAGGCCTAGGCCTAACTAGATCTAATTATTTGACCTAGGCCTAATTATTTAAAGTAAAAATGTAGACCTATGTCCATTTACTTAAGATTACCTACTATAAATATTATATAGTATATAGGCATTTATTTAACTATATTCTTACTAATCTTGTTTAATAAAATGATGTGCTAATGTAGGTCTCACGGCCTGTGATTTGAAAAGCAATGAACCGTTCTGTGAAAACTCAAGGCATCAAAACAACCAAACTGCAAAGTCTTGCCAAGGAGGAGACATTTTGTAAGTACGCTCACAGAAGATGCATGCAGAATTGTGTGGATGGCTACGACTATTGTATTCGCCACATCCTGGAGGACAAGGCTGCACCATTTAAGCAGTGTACCTACATGACCAAATCAGGGAAGAGGTGTGGTACTGCTGCCCCCAAACATGAAAGAAAAGACGGGTAAGTTGGTTCATTCAGCTCTGTAGAGTAGAAAACAATTTTTCATTTATGTAGTCATGATAATTAATAATAGAAAACTCTTCTTGACTATCAATTAGGCTTTATAGGCCAGGATTTTATTTTATATTCCGAAAATTAACTCAAAATTTTCAAAATTAGCTACAAGTATAACTGGGGGAAGGGTGTGGTAGACAATAGAGCTTACGTCTGCTAAACTGAAAGTCTGTTAGGGAAGTGAAGGCGGCTGGGCATAGTGCTGACCACACTATCCCTAGAATGCCAAGTAAAAATCTAGAATTGTATTTAACTTGCTGTAAATTATTGTTTTAACTATAGTGATTTTTATTGTTGTATGACCTGTTAAAATATTAAAACATTATTTTATAGTTATTGCACAGAGCATGCTAAAAAGGCTTTTATTACACGACAACGGCTGTCTCGAAAGCGCAGACCAAAAGAAAGTACAGAGACATTACTGGACGAGCTGACTACAGTGAATTCAGGGACCACGGATGTGCACACTAATGAGAACAGAAGAAGCAAGGCACACAGTGACAGCATAGCCAGTAAAGCACTGGGTCAGTCCTGGGTTTTAAGACAGGCTGGAATTGTCTAAATGTTGAGATAAATTTAAAAATCTTTATTACAATAAGAGTACCATTATTGTGTAGCTATCATTTTAAAGAATTCTGTAGATTTGAATAAAACTGTAATACAACCCACATCTAACAGAGTATGCCAGCTCTAGTGACTCTGAAGCGGAGGCTCTGTTGGTTGAAAAAACCTGGCGAGATCCCGGAGACAGTGACGCTGAGAGTATTGACAGCGACCAGGAAGACATGCTCAAGTCAGTTGTTTGAGATTTTGGGGGTTCATTTCATAAGTCAGTTGTTTGAGATACTCAGTCATTTCATAAGTCAGTTGTTTGAGATACTCAGGTTTTGGGGGTTCATTTCATAAGTCAGTTGTTTGAGATACTCAGGCTATGGGGGTTCATTTCATAAGTCAGTTGTTTGAGATACTCAGGCTTTGGGGGTTCATTTCATAAGTCAGTTGTTTGAGATACTCAGGCTTTGGGGGTTCATTTCATAAGTCAGTTGTTTGAGATACTCAGGCTATGGGGGTTCATTTCATAAGTCAGTTGTTTGAGATACTCAGGCTTTGGGGGTTCATTTCATAAGTCAGTTGTTTGAGATACTCAGGCTATGGGGGTTCATTTCATAAGTCAGTTGTTTGAGATACTCAGGCTTTGGGGGTTTATTTCATAAGTCAGTTGTTTGAGATACTCAGGCTATGGGGGTTCATTTCATAAGTCAGTTGTTTGAGATACTCAGGCTATGGGGGTTCATTTCATAAGTCAGTTGTTTGAGATACTCAGGCTTTGGGGGTTTATTTCATAAGTCAGTTGTTTGAGTAATTTTTTTGGGTTCATTTCATAAGTCAGTTGTTTGAGTAATTTTTTTGGGTTCATTTCATAAGTCAGTTGTTTGAGATATTTAGACTGGTCATTGTGGGGGTATATTTTAAAAGGTGGGGGAACATTTCATGAACTGTTTAAATTGATATGAACTAAGATGTAACCTGATTCCTCAGATATGAGCTAAGATGTAAACTGATTCCTCAGATATGCAGGTATCTACACCACAGAGGAAGTGGCTCAAATACTGAGAGACAAACTGATACGCCTACAGACATTGTATATTGATCAGTTTAAACGACTGAAACATGTTCTGCTCAGTAAAAGGAGACAATATTTGCAAGCCTATAAAGTTGAGAAGGAAACATTAGGTACAAGATTTTTTAAATTTAAAAATTTGTTTGTGAAAAGATTAGATAGGTCTATAAAATTTAGAAAAATGTGTTTTCTTTCACCACCTGCTTTTTTTTTGTAAAAACTGAGTTATTTCTCCTATGGTATTCTCTTAGTTGTATACCTAGAGTATGTGTATCATTTAAACATCAGAATATGTTACATTTGCTTCCATTTTTATTTTGGATAACTTTCCAATAGGAAAGAGAAAAAATGTCATCAGCTTGTAGAAATGCATTAACCTTCATAAATCTTGGCAGTTCAATAACTGGAACATTGAGCATGCCAATATTTCAGACCACCCTGTTCTATTTGGATTTTTCAGAAGAAATTTCAAAAGGTTTTTCTATAGCTGATGCATTAGTTAAGTGTGAGGGGATGCTGATCACAGTAGTCGATCATCACATCAAGACAAAGGCTAACTCCTTTAATACATTTTGAAATGAGAAGAGAGGTTTAAAGGTCATGCTTTGTAAACAAGATAACATGAAGCCTAAAAAAAAATTCATAAAAAACGTTTTAATAACAAGCTTTTGTGTAATAATGCACTAAAAAGTAGAAAATAAATTATACACTATTATTTAAATTACTATAAAGAAAAGCGTGGGTCTCTTCTCAAATATTAGTAAAGGTATCCAATCGGTACTAAAGTGACCCACGCTTTTCTTTATAGTAATTTAAATAATAGTGTATAATTTATTTTCTACTTTTTAGTGCATTATTACATAAAAGCTTGTTATTAAAACGTTTTTTATGAATTTTTTCTCAGTACTTTACATGTTTTATTTACAATAGAGTTACATGACTAAAAACCATTGCGCGCCTACTGAACGTGATGGCGCAGCTATTGAACGTACCGTGATGGCGCAGCTATTGAACGTGATGACGCGTGTGGTGTGGTTGGCTAGACATGCCTAATAATTCGGTCCAAATTTTAATTAATAAAAAATAAATTAGGCATCCAATTAAGTCAAATTTAGTTTCAGATTGCATTGTCTTCATGTCTTGACCCACGTGCCAACTGTGAATCGTATCGGTCAAGTAGAACTGTCCGAATTTTCACTCCTGCGTTTCTATCTAGACTGACGACAGACAGAATGACGAGGAAGTGAGTTAAATAAAAGCTTGTAAAAAAATAGCAAACTTTAGCAGACAGTGATGTATGTGACACCCACCTAGTTTCACAGTTGTCACTGACACCACATAGTGTGACAGTTGTCACTGACACCACCTATTTTCACAGTTGTCACTGACACCACCTAACTACCATGTCTACCTACCATGTCTACAGGGAGCATCAAGTTGTATAAGAACGATCTCTTTATATTTCCTGTCTACAGGGAGCATCAAGTTGTATAAGAATGATCTCTTTATATTTCCTGTCTACAGGGAGCATCAAGTTGTATAAGAATGATCCCTTTACATTTCCTGTCTACAGGGAGCATTAAGTTGTATAAGAATGATCCCTTTATATTTCCTGTCTACAGGGAGCATCAAGTTGTATAAGAATGATCCCTTCCAGAAAGACAAGTATGACAAGTTGTGTGCTTTGAAACGCTATCACAAAAAATTTGGAAAAGTAAGTGCCTTTAGGTGTTTACATGCAAATGCTTTATGTATTAGGGTGTAAGTAGTACAAGATTCAATGCTGCATGTTTAAAATAAATAAAGTATCTGGATTCAGTACTAACAGAACTTTGGCTTTAAATTGCATTTAAATAATTAATCTGACGGATGCATTTTAAAAGTGTTTCCCCGTGACTTTTAAAATCTCATCGCTGTTACAAATTTACAGTGATCTGATGTTATCGTCATCTCACTGTTACAGTAATCTGATCATCATCTCTCCAGATATCATCTCACTGTTACAGTGATTTGATATTATCTCACCATTACAGTGATCTGATATCATTTCACTGTTCCAGTGATCTGATATGATCATCTCACTGTCCCAGTGATTTGATGTGATCATCTCACTATAAAAGTGATCTTATGTGATCATCATCTCACTGTTACAGTGATCTGATATGATTATCTCACTGTTCCAGTGATTTGATGCTACCATCCCACTTACATTGATCTGATGCTGTCAACTTGGTTAAAAAGTTTTCATCTAACCCACAGGAAGCCTTGTTACAAAAGCAGTCCACTGAGCGACGCATGCAGTCTACTGATGAGGCAAACTACACACCGCCACATTTTGTCAAATGTGTTTTTGTGGACGAAGGTTGGAGGTGTGGCAGTAGAGTTGTCCCTCTTAGTAAATTCTGTCAGAAGCGTATCCTTTGCAATACGGATTTTTTAGTTTATTTTAGCCCTTGTTATTTGACATAAGGCCAGTAAATTTAATTATTTTAAAGAAGTACAAAGCAGCTTGAAAGTTGTGAATTATGTTTGAAATTTATTCTATTGAGTAAAAGACTTAGGATATGATATTTTATTTATTCTTTAAAATACAATTAATTTTTTTTTTAATTGGAACTATATTACTTGCCTTAATGAGATTTAATAAGAGAAAATGTTTTGAGTGAGTGAGGTTTTTTATTCTCATGATTGAGCCAAAGATGATATTGATTTGTCACTTGTCCTGAACTATATCAAGATATACTTCACGACTCAGCCCAGGTGTTGTATCGTCCCTGTCCATTTGCTGACAGCCAGTGTGGGCGCCCGGTTCCCACCATCTTTAACACAGAATACTGCTCACTGCACCAGCCTGTCCCTCCCCTACAGGTAACCTTTGTTGATCAAGATGTCAGATTCAACATAAAAATAAATGTATCAAAATGAAGTTAAATATTTGTTTGATAACATTTTAGATAGTAGAATGATTGTCACCTGCTCTTGATGTGAGAAAAAAAATGTGAGGCATCAAATGACTACCTTTTGAAAAAATTAAGGCCTGTTAAGTGAGTTTAATTATTGAAATGTACATTTTATTAATAAGATAATGACTTGTGACATTTGTACTCAGGAGGTGGACCACCTTTCTGTTGAGGACAGCTCCTTGCAGACAGAAGATAAAAAAGATATTGACACCAGTAAATTGATGTCTGAAGAATGCAAGGAATCATTTCTTCACACTAGTGACAGTTCAAATAAATTAAGTACAGCCAATATAAAAACTGAGGTGGATCCAGACATTAAGACAGAAGTTCCTGAAGCGTCATCAAAGGTACCTGCAACAGACACAGGTGAGGAGGATCACAGGCCACGTGGAATTCTTTTCACTCTAGGTGAGGAGGTAGAAGAGGAAGATGATCAAGCTAGGTAGTGGGGTCTGTCTGGGTAGTGGGGTCTAGTCTAGGTAGTGGGGTCTAGTCTAGGTAGTGGGGTCTGTCTGGGGTCTAGGTAGTGGGGTCTGTCTGGGTAGTGGGGTCTAGTCTGGGTAGTGGGGTCTAGTCTGGGTAGTGGGGTCTAGTCTAGGTAGTGGGGTCTGTCTGGGTAGTGGGGTCTAGTCTGGGTAGTGGGGTCTAGTCTGGGTAGTGGGGTCTAGTCTAGGTAGTGGGGTCTGTCTGGGTAGTGGGGTCTAGTCTAGTTAGTGGGGTCTGTCTGGGTAGTGGGGTCTGTCTAGGTAGTGGGGTCTAGTCTGGGTAGTGGGGTCTGTCTGGGGTCTAGTCTAGGTAATGGGGTCTAGTCTAGGTAGTGGGGTCTAGTCTGGGTAGTGGGGTCTAGTCTAGGTAGTGGGGTCTAGTCTAGGTAGTGAGGTCAAGTCTAGGTAGTGAGGGTCAAGCAACTAGTGATGTAGGAGGAACTTCAAAAAAATAAAAAGTGCCTTGACATTTGTGATTGGCCTCTGTTTTCTTTGTAAAATGTCATTTTAATATGTCAGTCTTGAGCATAAATTAAAAGTATAAACCTTGTTATAGCACCAAGCTTTTAAATGCACTGAAAATAAAATTAAATTGTCTTTCATTAAAGCTTTGGTCGCTCATGAGATGTTTAACATATTTTAGTGGCAAAAGCTTTTATGAAAGAACAATTTAGTTTTATTTTCAGTGAATTTATAAGCTTGTTGCCATAAAAAGGGTTTTTTTACACTTGTTTTATTTTCCACTTTTTTAGTCTTCTTCTTCTTCTTCTTAATTTTTGAATATGGTGGAGGATTCAGACAACAAGTCCAACTTTGTGGACAAACCGGACTGTGGTTTCCAGTTTGTCAGGTGTCCCATATAATTTTTCCCAGAGTGGGGTGGGCTGGGGCCAGTGTCTGCCTCTTGCCTGGCTATACAGAGTACATTCTTGGAGTACGTGCTCTGTGTTTTCCGGGGCCTTGCCACAAGGGCACATTTCGCTACACCCAACCTTCAGTTTTTTGTGCATGTGTTGATTTAGTCTGTTGTGGCCTGTTCTGAGTCGAAAGATTATGTATTGTTGTTTTCGTGTTAAATTGTAATAGCCGTCGTCTTTAATGTAGTGAGGGTGTGTGACAGACCACATTTGCGTTTGTTTGTTTTTAATTATTCTTTTTATTTCTTTTGGGTGTAGCGAAATTTCCGGTTGTGGTTTCTTTCCCCCAATTTTTGCCAGCTGGTCTGCGATCTCGTTACCCTGGATCTGGCAGTGGCCCGGGATCCACTGCAGCACAATTCTGCTGCAGGTATTTTTTAGCCTCTCTAGTGCTGTCATAAGTGTTTGAATATAGGACTCCGGATTTTGTAGGGATTGCAGGACTGATTTGGCATCTGTAAGAAATACAATCTGACTATTCGGTGATTCAGGGTGTTCTGACAGGAGGTTTGCTGCATGCTCTATAGCATCTTTTTCTGCCCTAAAATTGTCGGATAGGCTGCCTGTGGCTATTGCCTTTTCCAGGCTTTCTCCGCTTGGCCATTCAATAAGGATGCCAGCCCCGCCGTTTTTTGTGGCATCTTCAGCTGAGCCATCTGTGAAAACTCTAATCCAGGTGTTGCTGGGGTACTGATCCTTAATGTGTTTATTTGTTATTTTCTTAAGTTCTTCTAGATCATAGTCAGATTTTTTTCCTATGGTGTCTATTGAGTCAATAATGGTTAAGTGACAGTGGGAGATCCAAGGCGGGGAGAGGTTTTGAGTTTTTATTGCTTCAGGAATGATATTTTCGATTTCATATTTCTTTTTCAGATTCTTTGCTTCTTTGATGAAACTTGTTCTTTGTAGTCTGGTTGATGGACTGGGTTTCTGGAGTTATTGTTTTAGGTTATGGTTTTCCAGTGCCTCTAGTTTTGTGTATTGAGTGAGGATTTTTGATTCTCTTCTTTCTTCTATTGAGCTAAGAGCGGCTATTTCCTCCATAGCTTTTATGGGTGTTGTTTTCATGGCTCCTGTCATTATTTTATGGACTTTATTCTACTAAAAATATTTTCTTTAAAACATCAGCTCACCATATCTGAAAGATGATTACCTGCCCCGTAAATGCAGTCTTCCTTGACCACAATTAACAGACATAGCAAGTTGATAAAGCTGTTACCTCCCCTTAGTGGTTGAAATAGTTTAAAAACTGCCCCCAATAGCCTTAATAATAGCCTTACTTAGATTTAACTGGCTCTATGATTTTAAATATCCTTGTGAACCACAGCTCACCAGACAGTTAAGGTGATTGAGTCTTGCCAGTGGTCTTCCCTTATTGAATATAGTAATCTATCGATTATAATTTTTATATAATTGTGTTAAACAGGTACAAAACTAAGGGGGAGATAACTAATCAAACATTAATTTTAATTAAAGTAAAAAATATAGACTTTGTATTGTCAAAGTGAAATGTATCTTAAAAGTTTTGAACGAACCCTGCATTAGAAGTGAATCAAAATTGAGTAATAAAATTTGCCACAAACAGACGTTGCGAACTAAATGAAAACCTTGTAAAAAAACCACAAGCATATAATACACAATAAAAATAATCCAGGATAAGGCATGAAGAGCTTTTCACATCCTTGTCACTCAGTAATCAGTCAAATAAAAACAAAAAACATCAACCAATTAAATACATCTATTTTTACATTCCAACCGATTAGATTACATGCGAAAAATCAAAGATAAATAAGGTACAAGTACAGATGCAAGTAAAAAATTTCATAATGACTTGAAAGATAAATATGGAATAGATTTAAAAAAAAATAATTTGACTATTTTGGCAACTAATGTAATATATTGAAACCTTTACCCGTCTAAACAAATAAAGCAGTATTCTATACACATGGCAACAGTTTACACAAAAAAAACACAGTTCAAAATGGCACACATAATAGAAATAGGTGGCTAATGCAAAGTAAATGCTTCACCTATAGCTTGTATAACAACATACTAAAATGCACCTTAATGTAACCCAAAAATGTTTGATCATAATGTGTGATGGTCAACCTGTAACAAAAAAACAGCCGCAACAGATAATGGAACAGTATTGCTATGCATGGTTGGACCAGCTGTCCACAAGAGCAAAAATCACATTTAATGGACTGGACAGTCACAGGAAGAAAGCCAGTCAAACATCACATTTCATGGACAGTCACAGGAAGAAAGCCAGTCAAACATCACATTTCATGGACAGTCACAGGAAGAAAGCCAGTCAAACATCACATTTAATGGACTGGACAGTCACAGGAAGAAAGCCAGTCAAACATCACATTTAATGGACTGGACAGTCACAGGAAGAAAGCCAGTCAAACATCACATTTCATGGACAGTCACAGGAAGAAAGCCAATCAAACATCACATTTCATGGACAGTCACAGGAAGAAAGCCAGTCAAACATCACATTTAATGGACTGGACAGTCACAGGAAGAAAGCCAGTCAAACATCACATTTAATGGACTGGACAGTCACAGGAAGAAAGCCAGTCAAACATCACATTTCATGGACAGTCACAGGAAGAAAGCCAGTCAAACATCACATTTAATGGACTGGACAGTCACAGGAAGAAAGCCAGTCAAACATCACATTTAATGGACTGGACAGTCACAGGAAGAAAGCCAGTCAAACATCACATTTAATGGAATGGACAGTCACAGGAAGAAAGCCAGTCAAACATCACATTTAATGGACTTGACAGTCACAGGAAGAAAGCCAGTCAAACATCACATTTAATGGACTTGACAGTCACAGGAAGAAAGCCAGTCACACATCACATTTAATGGACGACAGTCACAGGAAGAAAGCCAGTCAAACATCACATTTAATGGACTTGACAGTCACAGGAAGAAAGCCAGTCAAACATCACATTTAATGGACTTGACAGTCACAGGAAGAAAGCCAGTCAAACATCACATTTAATGGACTTGACAGTCACAGGAAGAAAGCCAGTCAAACATCACATTTATTGGACTTGACAGTCACAGGTAGAAAGCCAGTCAAACATCACATTTAATGGACTGGACAGTCACAGGAAGAAAGCCAGTCTCTAATCTGAGTTTTGTTCAGTGCACATTCTACTATAGTAATGGCATGATACAAAGTGAAATATTACAGCTTTCTTTCAGAGTTTCATCTCCTCAGTACAGCATAACATGACCAGAGGCAAAAAGTATTCCAGAACTACTACATGTGTAGCACCAGCGCGATACAAAGATTACAAAGCAATGATTGTCATAAAAAAAAAAGTTGCTCACTTGATTACTTTTATATGGTTTATAATAACACAAAACTCATCTAATCAAACACCTACAGTATATGTGGGCACATCATGTAACACTTGGTGTGGCAACCAATCACAAATTCTAGAGTTCAAAGGTTAATCTGATATGTAACTGGTGTGTATACAACACCATAACAAACCCTGCAGCTTTTGATGGAAAAAAATACTTCATGTTCTCATGGCAATATTTGATTGGTATCATTTGTAAAAATTAATAATCTCAGAAATATGAGTTATAATTTAATGATTGACAAAAAAAAATCTATGGAATAAAAACAATTATTTAGCGCTGGTCAGTAAAAAAATAATCTCCTAAGTAAGAAAATATCCATAAAATATCACAGGTGGTATCAATCTGGCAGGTAGAGGTGAGTACCATTTCAGGTGAGCTCTCTATACAAATAGTTTTAATTATATATTCATCAAAATAATAATATAAATATATATATTTCAGATTAAATTCTTCTATAACAATTCTCGAGTAAAATATAACATTTTTAGATCTTCTATAATTGGTGCAGGTTATATAATTCAAGCAGTTCAAATAACACTTAGCTACTTGATATAAGTAAGATTAGATAATACATTTGGTAGCATAAAAATGCAAGCCAAGATTCTGAACACAGCACAACGTTACATAGGGTAACAGCACCTTTAGTTGACTTCTTCACAGACATCTAGTACAGTTCTAACATGGTGTCTACTTTGGCAGAATCTTGTCCTAATCAACTGTACTAATTAATTCCCAGCCTTTTCTTTATGAATGCAATAACGAGCCTCTGTGTCCGACACTGCCACTCCTCCATGATGTTGTGGGGGGTGTTGATCTGGTCCCCTTTTAGTCTGTCCAACAGTGTGCAGCAGATCACAGCTCCTGAAACAACATAGAACTGTTGGTCACGACTGACAGTGCAGTAGGTCACAGCTGACAGAACATTAGGTCAGAGTTGACAGAACATTAGGTCAGAGTTGACAGAACATTAGGTCAGAGTTGACAGAACATTAGGTCAGAGTTGACAGAAGAGTAGGTCAGAGTTGACAGAAGAGTAGGTCACGGTTGTAACAGCTGATAAACAGGTGACATGTGATAGAAGAACAGGTGACATCTGCTGGGAGGAAACAGATTACCCCTGAGACCAGCCCTGTAGCAGTAGGCAGCAAAACACAGCGACTCCATCTCGATGTTGCGAACACCTCTGTTGTAAACACGCTTGAGGAAGGCAACTTTGTCCTCCTCATTGTATTCACAGAATGCTCCGTCTAGACGAGCTTGTCCTAGAGGAAAATACTTTCATTTTGGTGGGTTCATTTTACAAGGGACTAAAAAAAGTCACATCGTTCATTATAAGATTTTTATTTTTTTATTGTAATCAGAGACAAATCAAATAAATATATAGGCTTATACGTACAACATATATATATATATATATATATATATATATATATACATATATATATATATATATATATATATATATATATATATATATATATATATCAGTATTAACACATTTCCTTAAGGTATTTAAAGAGACAAAGATATAGATAAAGACTTCAGACAGTTGAGTGTAGATTGTCAGGAGATTGATAACAAAAACAAACTTGTTAAGAGACTGACCTTCATAGAAATCCAGCGTACACATTGTTTTTCCTATTGTTGTCATGTACCCGTCCCCCTCTGGATTAGACAAGGTCATCAACTCATCGGCTATGTCCTTGTCCAGCTTAGATGGGTGTTGAATGACCATGCCAAGGGTCGACTGTGTGAACAAATAATTTCTAAGATATTTTAAGTGCACATCATCTCCAGCATCAGCCACAGTAAGCAACTGATAAAATATGTGTTGGTAGTACATGTACCCCTCCAATATGGTGGTACCTTGACATACCAGTGGCCTAACATATGGTACCTATACACATGAGTGACCTAACCTGTGCTACCTCAACATATAAGTGACCTAACATATGGTACCTTGACATACGAGTGACCTAACATATGGTACCTATACACATGAATGACCTAACCTGTGCTAACTCAACATGAGTGACTTAACATATGGTACCTCGACATATGAGTGACCTAACCTGTGCTACCTCAACATATGAGTGACCTAACTTGTGGTACCTAGATATATGAGTGACCTAACATATGGTACCTCGACATATGAGTGACCTAACATACAGTGGTACCTCATTATGAGTACCCCAACATACAAATACAAGATTTTATATAGCAGATGTTAAACTGATCTAGGACAAATGGCTAAACGGACACCTGTTTGCCCAAAAAATGTTATAGATTACCAAGTAGCCATTCTAAATACATTTGAACTAAACATTGTGATAATTTTAAGCATAATTCTCACACTTGTTAGCAGAAAATTCCTGAATGGAATTTTAAAATTCTAAAGGTTATTTAAAACTTCTTTTTATATTTATGTTATTTTCTTTGAATATTTTCATAACTTACCAACTCCATATATGGTCGCAGTAATTCATCAACAGCTTCGTCTGTTATGACGACACTTCCTGGCTCTAAACCTAAACATTATAATTAAAGGGGTTTAAACTATGGCTCTAAACCTAAACATTTTAATTAAAGGGGTTTAAACTATAGCTCTAAACCTAAACATTTTAATTAAAGGGGTTTAAACTAAAGATACTATAATTAAACTTAATTAGTTTAAATTTTACTACACCAACAATTTTTGAATTAACATTTTCATTGAAATTATAATTACCTTATTGATTTTAAAAGTTATTTTAATAAACAAAAGATATTTTTCTTTAGAAAATGCAAAACTAAAATGATTTAAGCAACAGAACCAAAGTACCTAGGCCTCCACTAGTGCCTAGCCTAAAAAAGACAACATCACTGCATCCAGCGTGGTAGATGAGCTTGAGGATTTCATGGAATATTATGGACAGGGATGGGATGCCCATACCATGCTGTGAACATTAAGTTTTGGGTTAGGACTTTGGTTATATGCACAGGTGTAGACCAGAGGAGGGACCCAGTTTTTGGACTTTAAAATGTACAGGTGTTGACCAGAGGAGGGACCCAGTTTTTGGACTTTAAAATGTACAGGTGTTGACCAGAGGAGGGACCCAGTTTTTGGACTTTAAAATGTACAGGTGTTGACCAGAGGAGGGACCCAGTTTTTGGACTTTAAAATGTACAGGTGTTGACCAGAGGAGGGACCCAGTTTTTGGACTTTAAAATGTACAGGTGTTGACCAGAGGAGGGACCCAGTTTTTGGACTTTAAAATGTACAGGTGTAGACCAGAGGAGGGACCCAGTTTTTGGAATTTAAAATGTACAGGTGTAGACCAGAGGAGGGACCCAGTTTTTGGAATTTAAAATGTACAGGTGTAGACCAGAGGAGGGACCCAGTTTTTGGAATTTAAAATGTACAGGTGTAGACCAGAGGAGGGACCCAGTTTTTGGAATTTAAAATGTACAGGTGTAGACCAGAGGAGGGACCCAGTTTTTGGAATTTAAAATGTACAGGTGTAGACCAGAGGAGGGACCCAGTTTTTGGAATTTAAAATGTACAGGTGTAGACCAGAGGAGGGACCCAGTTTTTGGAATTTAAAATGTACAGGTGTAGACCAGAGGAGGGACCCAGTTTTTGGAATTTAAAATGTACAGGTGTAGACCAGAGGAGGGACCCAGTTTTTGGAATTTAAAATGTACAGGTGTTGACCTGAGGAGGGACCCAGTATTTGGACTTTAAAATGGACAGGCTGACTAAAGAAATTATGACCTTGTCGCAGTCAGCATTGGATGTGACACTGCATGCAATATTCTTTACATTCTCTATGTCAAAAGTTGGTCAGACCTTTGTCCTACTGTTGTATGTTGGTAGTCAGACCTCTGTCCTACTGTTGTATGTTGGTAGTCAGACCTTTGTCCTACTGTTGTATGTTGGTAGTCAGACCTTTGTCCTACTGTTGTATGTTGGTAGTCAGACCTTTGTCCTACTGTTGTATGTTGGTAGTCAGACCTTTGTCCTACTGTTGTATGTTGGTAGTCAGACCTTTGTCCTACTGTTGTATGTTGGTAGTCAGACCTTTGTCCTACTGTTGTATGTTGGTAGTCGGAGATGGGGTTTATAAAGGGCATCAAGTCGTTCCCACAAGTTCAATGTCAAATGTCCACAGACCTTTGTCCGTCTCTGGTCAACTTATATTCTGGGCAAGGGGGAAATTGAAGGGAAAGTGGAACATTATAAATAGAAGATCCTTCCTGTCCACTTGCTAATTCCTCTACACCAAAAACCTGGCTACCCCCTGCTAAGATGTTAGTTAAGTAAAACATGGTTTTGTGAGTAGTATATTAGGTCGCTTTTGGAGCGTATTCCTGGCGGAGGTGGGGAGGGTGAGGAACAATGACATATAGTAAAATACTCGGGAGCAGGATGCGCGGGTGGCGCAAAGACATATAGCAAAATACTCCCAGCCTGGCGCATCGGGAGGGTAAGGGTGGGTGAGCAGGATGTGGGGGTGGCGCAAAGACATATAGTAAAATACTACGCCAACTGGGGTTGGCGGAGGTGGTGGGGAAGTAGGTCACCTTTTGGTGACCTTGTGACGTAATCTTTGACCTTGTGACGTAATTAGTGACCTTGTGACGTCATCATTGACCTAGTTACGTAATGTTAATGCGTTTTAATGAGTTTTAATGAGTTTTTTAAATTTTAATTAATTTTTTATTGACTAGTTACGTAATTTGATTATTTGTTTACTTTTTTAATTGTTTAATTTGTTGTTTACTTGTTGTTTAATTTAATTACTTTGTTTATATTGTGTAATTTTTATTAACGAGTTACGTAATTTGATTATTTGTTTACTTTTTAATTAATTTTTTATTGAGTAGTTACGTAATTGGATTTTAATTTTTTTGAATTTTTAAATTTTTAATTTTATTTTATAATTAGTTAAATTATTATTAACTAGTTACGTAATTTGATTTTAATTACTTTGTTTATTTGTTTATTTAATATATTTCTTTTCTTTGTTGTTTAATTTGTTGGTTTGTTTATTTGCTTGTATGTATGTTTAATAGTAAACGGAGAGGGGGGTGGTTGAGGGGAGGGGTGTGCTAGCGTGGACTTTGTATAGGGACCATTCAGCAACACAATGAACGTTACAAAAATAGAACATCCATTTAACCACATCTGTTACTTATTGATCCGCGATCCTTTGTTCTTGTCAACCACTGACCGGAGATTTATGGGCTTTATATTGATCGCACCCACTGGCCATCAGTACGATGTCCCACCTAATTAAATTGATTATGCTTCACCGATTTTATGCGTTGTTCGCCGACCCGATCACAGCAGGGGTTCCGCATTTAATTAAAAGAGATAAGTGTCTCTCCGCGAAGCCCGCGTTAAGTGTGGGAACACTTGTTACCACGTTAATCGATTTTACCGAACGCTTTGTTAGCTCCGCGAAGTACTTAGGTCATTATGCAACAGCTGTTGTGCGACAGCTGGGGGTGTAATTAGACTGACCAACCGGACATTACCTTGTTGGTTTTCTAGTACGCGTATGCTACACGTATATACACACACACACACACACACACACACACACACACACACACACACACTAAATTTATGTGGGTTCGCGAAGCGATCCCACCGGGAGGTATGGTAATTAACGCGAAACCAGCGTTAAGTGTGGGAACATCTGTTACCACGTTAATCGATTTTTCCCCCGGTTGGGTCCCGTGCTTTTCACTAACAGTTATACGGACAGTATCATAGGTTTTTTCATCGAGTAAAGAAATAGTATTGATCGACCCGGGTCGAGCGGTGTGTTGTATGTAGTTGGTATATCCATGTTTTGTTGTTGGTTGGTGTAGAGTTTATACGAGGATCGGTGAAGTTTAAATTTTTAATTTTATTTTATAATTAGTTTAATTATTATTAACGAGTTACGTAATTCGATTTTAATTTTTTAAATTTTTAAATTATTTTTTTTTAAATTATTATTTTTAAATTTTATTTTTAATTGTTGTTTACTTGTTGTTTAATTTAATTACTTTGTATAATTTATTTGTTTGAAATTCATTTTAATTAGTTTGCTTTTAATTTCTTTGTTGTACGCCGTTTAAAATAAAAGACTAACACTAGCGTGTACTAGAAAGTGTCATTGTGTATAACATCCATTTAACCACAGCTGTTACTTATTAGTGACAGCTTGTACTTATCGATCCGCCCGTGATCCTCCCCAGCGCTCCCCGTGGTTGCTTAATAGCGGGCTCACTGAAGCGATCACAACAGGTAATTAATCGAAGCCATTAAGTCCCTCTCCGCGTTAAGTGTGGCGACAGCTGGTGCTGTAATTAGTCACGGCTCTCGACTTTTTTCATTAGACTACAGCTGTACATGAACTATGTTCACATATCGTACGCCCGGTCATTCTTTGATCAAATTAAAAAATTTTGTTTCCACATGTCCTGCGAACCGTCCCTTGCTATGTATGAAAGATTAATGGTTGTAACTATTCGCTTATAGCGAGGGTCAGCGAAAACAAAAATATATTTAAGGGTCGGAATTTTCTTTCAACCACCGTTAAGTCAGGTTTTGAGACGAAACGAAGTCTCGGTAGGTTCGTGTTTTTTAATGGGCGACAGGGCGACTTGGTGCGTTGGTACGTAGGTATGCGTGGGTAGACATGTTTTTTACAAGTCTGGAAAAGTAATTAAGTTTTTTATGACCGTTCCGATTTTCTTTTGATCTGACCACCATTTGACCACACTGAGCCAGATAAATTTAACAATTGTCGCAGCGGGGTTTATTTTAAGTGCACCCCGTGCACGCTTGTTTACATTTTAAAAGACGTGTCGCGTGTCTTCCCCTTACGGCTTCCCTAATAGAGAAACGAGAGGAAAGACAACTGTTCTAAAATTAGAACAGCCTTGTCTACAGACACGAGTATCGTCCCTTGTGAAAAAATTCGCGTCAGAATCCTTAACTAAACAGTCAATTTCTTTAAAAAGTTAAAAAATAATTTAGGAAGACAAGGGTTAACAAAATATATATCTTAGTCTTGCAGCAGATTACCTTCCCATGTTCACTTTAGTATTACAGTTTTCATCAAACTTCTTTTTGACTTGAACTTCTTTAATTTTTAAGAAAGTTTACTTATACATAATACATTACGTCTAAGGACAATTTTTTTATTTTTACCACTCAATGTATTTTCTTTTTCTATATCTTACATTGTCATCTTAATTTTTGATCACCTTAGGTGGTGGTAAGGTGGTAAGGTGGTGGTAAGGTGGTGGTAAGGTGGTGGTAAATTTGCTTAAGATTATAAACTTCAAGTTTTAAAAATCAACAACGTTATAGTACGTCGTGTCAAATGACACACCGTTAAAATGTCTACATTTAAATTTCACCAAAATAAGGATGTATAAACTAAATATGATATGACGTTAGCATACATATAATTCAATCTAATCACTCTAAAGTACAAATCAATAATTTTTATTGATTAAGGGGCTGGGTGAGTTATTTTTATCACTATTCGCCCTGGGAAGGTTTGGAGTTGGTTGGGACAGATTTTATACACGAGTCGGTGACGTTTTCACCGAGGCAGGGTTCGAATCTAGACCATGCATGTTTTGGAATTGTTAGGGAGAGTTAAACTAAGGTCGGTGAAGTTTTCACCGAGGTTGGTTTTGAACTCGGAACATACATGTTTTGGAATCGGTAGGTGTAGAGTCCATACTAGGGTCGGGGAGTTTTGCTAACACTGAGGCAGGTTGCAAAGTTGGCACATGCATGTTTAGGAATTGATGGTAGCCGAGTTCATACTAGTGTCGGTGAAGGTTGGTTTTGAACTCGGAACATGCATGTTTTGAAATTGTTGGTAACCGAGTTCAGACTAGGAACGGGGGTGTTTTCACCGAGGCAGGTTACAAAGTTCGTATATGCATCATTGGAATTGTTAGGTAGAGTTAAACTAAGGTCGGTGACGTTTTCACCGAGGTAGGTTACAAAGTTGGTACATGGATGTTTAGGAATTGATGGCAGTCGAGTTCATACTAGGGTCGGGGAATTTTGTTAGCACTGAGGCAGGTTGGAAAGTTGTTACATGCATGTTTGGGAATTGTTGGTAGCCGAGTTCATACTAGTGTCGGTGAAGGTTGGTTTTGAACTCGGAACATGCATGTTTAGGAATTGTTGGTAGCCGAGTTCATACTAGTGTCGGTGAAGGTTGGTTTTGAACTCGGAACATACATGTTTTGAAATCGGTAGGTGTAGAGTCCATACTAGGGTCGGGGGAGTTTTCACCGAGGTAGGTTACAAAGTTGGTACATGCATGTTTAGGAATTGATGGGGCAGAGTTTAAACTAGTGTCGGTGAAGGTTGGTTTTGAACTCGGAACATGCATGTTTTGAAATTGTTGGTAACCGAGTTCATACTAGGGACGGGGGTGTTTTCACCGAGGCAAGTTACAAAGTTCGTACATGCATCATTGGAATTGTTAGGTAGAGTTAAACTAAGGTCGGTGAAGTTTTCACCGAGGCAGGTTACAAAGTTGGTACAGCGATGTTTAGGAATTGTTGGCAGTCGAGTTAATACTAGGGTCGGGGAATTTTGTTAGCACTGAGGCAGGTTGGAAAGTTGGTACATGTATGTTTATGAATTGTTGGTAGCCGAGTTCATACTAGTGTCGGTGAAGGTTGGTTTTGAACTCGGAACATTCATGTTTTGGAATCGGTAGGTGTAGAGTCCATACTAGTGTCGGTGAAGTTTTCACCGAGGGTGGTTTCAAAAATTGTACAGGTATGTTTTGGAAGTGTTAGGGGCCGAGTCTAGAGTGGGAAGGCTTTTGTTTTCACTAAGGTAGATTTAAAACGTGGACCATCCCTGTTTCGGAGTTGGTCGGGGTAGAGTTTACACTAGAGTGGGACGGTCTTTGTTTTCAACAAGACAGGTTTCGAAATTCGGCCATGGATGTTTTGGAGTTGGATGAGAACGTTGTCACTTGTGACAGTAAACGAAGGGGGATAAATGTTTGTCTGTTACTTTGTCCTTTGTCTGTCCAAGGGAATAGTGTGGGTAGTGGTACGGTGTGTTTATCTATCGGTTGTTTAGGGCCGGGGGCGAGGGCGGCGGACAAAGTTGTCGATGTAGGTAGGGTGCAAGAGATATTCAACGTGGAGTGGTGTCTACAAGTTATGTATCCCAGTCTGTTGGAGTGGTTTCTAGGGGGTTGTGATATTAGTTGAATAAATATTTGTCTTTAGGATTGTCATAAATCCTTTGTCTCTTTAATGGAATAGAATGGGTAGTGGTACGGTTGGTATTGAGGTTAGGGATGGGCGAAGGGGAAAGGGGTTGCGGACAAAGGGAAGGGGAAGGGCGAATAGTGATAAAAATAACTCACCCAGCCCCTTAATCAATAAAAATTATTGATTTGTACTTTAGAGTGATTAGATTGAATTATATGTATGCTAACGTCATATCATATTTAGTTTATACATCCTTATTTTGGTGAAATTTAAATGTAGACATTTTAACGGTGTGTCATTTGACACGACGTACTATAACGTTGTTGATTTTTAAAACTTGAAGTTTATAATCTTAAGCAAATTTACCACCACCTTACCACCACCTTACCACCACCTTACCACCTTACCACCACCTAAGGTGATCAAAAATTAAGATGACAATGTAAGATATAGAAAAAGAAAATACATTGAGTGGTAAAAATAAAAAAATTGTCCTTAGACGTAATGTATTATGTATAAGTAAACTTTCTTAAAAATTAAAGAAGTTCAAGTCAAAAAGAAGTTTGATGAAAACTGTAATACTAAAGTGAACATGGGAAGGTAATCTGCTGCAAGACTAAGATATATATTTTGTTAACCCTTGTCTTCCTAAATTATTTTTTAACTTTTTAAAGAAATTGACTGTTTAGTTAAGGATTCTGACGCGAATTTTTTCACAAGGGACGATACTCGTGTCTGTAGACAAGGCTGTTCTAATTTTAGAACAGTTGTCTTTCCTCTCGTTTCTCTATTAGGGAAGCCGTAAGGGGAAGACACGCGACACGTCTTTTAAAATGTAAACAAGCGTGCACGGGGTGCACTTAAAATAAACCCCGCTGCGACAATTGTTAAATTTATCTGGCTCAGTGTGGTCAAATGGTGGTCAGATCAAAAGAAAATCGGAACGGTCATAAAAAACTTAATTACTTTTCCAGACTTGTAAAAAACATGTCTACCCACGCATACCTACGTACCAACGCACCAAGTCGCCCTGTCGCCCATTAAAAAACACGAACCTACCGAGACTTCGTTTCGTCTCAAAACCTGACTTAACGGTGGTTGAAAGAAAATTCCGACCCTTAAATATATTTTTGTTTTCGCTGACCCTCGCTATAAGCGAATAGTTACAACCATTAATCTTTCATACATAGCAAGGGACGGTTCGCAGGACATGTGGAAACAAAATTTTTTAATTTGATCAAAGAATGACCGGGCGTACGATATGTGAACATAGTTCATGTACAGCTGTAGTCTAATGAAAAAAGTCGAGAGCCGTGACTAATTACAGCACCAGCTGTCGCCACACTTAACGCGGAGAGGGACTTAATGGCTTCGATTAATTACCTGTTGTGATCGCTTCAGTGAGCCCGCTATTAAGCAACCACGGGGAGCGCTGGGGAGGATCACGGGCGGATCGATAAGTACAAGCTGTCACTAATAAGTAACAGCTGTGGTTAAATGGATGTTATACACAATGACACTTTCTAGTACACGCTAGTGTTAGTCTTTTATTTTAAACGGCGTACAACAAAGAAATTAAAAGCAAACTAATTAAAATGAATTTCAAACAAATAAATTATACAAAGTAATTAAATTAAACAACAAGTAAACAACAATTAAAAATAAAATTTAAAAATAATAATTTAAAAAAAAATAATTTAAAAATTTAAAAAATTAAAATCGAATTACGTAACTCGTTAATAATAATTAAACTAATTATAAAATAAAATTAAAAATTTAAACTTCACCGATCCTCGTATAAACTCTACACCAACCAACAACAAAACATGGATATACCAACTACATACAACACACCGCTCGACCCGGGTCGATCAATACTATTTCTTTACTCGATGAAAAAACCTATGATACTGTCCGTATAACTGTTAGTGAAAAGCACGGGACCCAACCGGGGGAAAAATCGATTAACGTGGTAACAGATGTTCCCACACTTAACGCTGGTTTCGCGTTAATTACCATACCTCCCGGTGGGATCGCTTCGCGAACCCACATAAATTTAGTGTGTGTGTGTGTGTGTGTGTGTGTGTGTGTGTGTGTGTGTGTGTATATACGTGTAGCATACGCGTACTAGAAAACCAACAAGGTAATGTCCGGTTGGTCAGTCTAATTACACCCCCAGCTGTCGCACAACAGCTGTTGCATAATGACCTAAGTACTTCGCGGAGCTAACAAAGCGTTCGGTAAAATCGATTAACGTGGTAACAAGTGTTCCCACACTTAACGCGGGCTTCGCGGAGAGACACTTATCTCTTTTAATTAAATGCGGAACCCCTGCTGTGATCGGGTCGGCGAACAACGCATAAAATCGGTGAAGCATAATCAATTTAATTAGGTGGGACATCGTACTGATGGCCAGTGGGTGCGATCAATATAAAGCCCATAAATCTCCGGTCAGTGGTTGACAAGAACAAAGGATCGCGGATCAATAAGTAACAGATGTGGTTAAATGGATGTTCTATTTTTGTAACGTTCATTGTGTTGCTGAATGGTCCCTATACAAAGTCCACGCTAGCACACCCCTCCCCTCAACCACCCCCCTCTCCGTTTACTATTAAACATACATACAAGCAAATAAACAAACCAACAAATTAAACAACAAAGAAAAGAAATATATTAAATAAACAAATAAACAAAGTAATTAAAATCAAATTACGTAACTAGTTAATAATAATTTAACTAATTATAAAATAAAATTAAAAATTTAAAAATTCAAAAAAATTAAAATCCAATTACGTAACTACTCAATAAAAAATTAATTAAAAAGTAAACAAATAATCAAATTACGTAACTCGTTAATAAAAATTACACAATATAAACAAAGTAATTAAATTAAACAACAAGTAAACAACAAATTAAACAATTAAAAAAGTAAACAAATAATCAAATTACGTAACTAGTCAATAAAAAATTAATTAAAATTTAAAAAACTCATTAAAACTCATTAAAACGCATTAACATTACGTAACTAGGTCAATGATGACGTCACAAGGTCACTAATTACGTCACAAGGTCAAAGATTACGTCACAAGGTCACCAAAAGGTGACCTACTTCCCCACCACCTCCGCCAACCCCAGTTGGCGTAGTATTTTACTATATGTCTTTGCGCCACCCCCACATCCTGCTCACCCACCCTTACCCTCCCGATGCGCCAGGCTGGGAGTATTTTGCTATATGTCTTTGCGCCACCCGCGCATCCTGCTCCCGAGTATTTTACTATATGTCATTGTTCCTCACCCTCCCCACCTCCGCCAGGAATACGCTCCAAAAGCGACCTAATATACTACTTTTGTGAGAGGTTACCAAGCATTAAAAGTTGCCATGAATTATTAATAAAACCAAAGTAAAAACCAAAGTTAATTATGATTAATCATACAAGATAAACTGTTAGCACTCCAATGGAAATAATTTAACACTATAATTCCAGACCATTATACAGAAAACATTCCAATTTAGTTAGTTACTTCCTTGACAACAAAAAATACCACATCCCTTCTCCCAGCCCCAGAAAATATTTAAACACATGTGACTTACACTGACTGAAATGACTGGGCCAACTTTGTACAGCACATATCTGTCTGACCCATGGGCTATGTTGGTCAACGTCTGACCCGCTGGGATTTTGATCTTCAGCTCAGACACCAGCAGCTCAGCAAAGTTCTGCATCCTGGTTGGTGACCCACCAAAACAGACAAACTGAAAGTAGAGTCACAGGTTGGTGACCCACCAAAACAGACAAACTGAAAGTAGAGTCACAGGCTAGACAGACAAACTGAAAGTAGAGTCACAGGCTAGACCAGACAGATAAACAAACAGAAAGCAGAATGGCAACAATCTAGACTTAATACAATAAATGTTAAAAGGTTTATTTAATAAAAAAGTAATGTTTGGTACATGGTAGACAAAAATCCAAAATACCAGAATTTGTTGGTAGGTCTCACTCATAGCCCTAGCCTGGCTTAAAAGTGGACCTAAGTGTCAATACCCCATGGTTTAATGAGAGTAGCATTGGGTCTAGGTTGTTCAGCCTAAAGGTTACAAGGTCTCAAAACTGACCTTGACATCATGAAACATCTCTTTAAGGTCATGCTTTTTATTGCTGAGTGCTAAGTGGTACAACACATCTTCTTCCATCTCAGCTATGTGTGGGTTTCTTAGCTTTATCTGGCCATCTCTGAAACATTGGTGCATTTGGTAAGATATGGTTACTGTAGCAGTTATGCAACAAGAATAAATAATAACCTTTCTGATTATGGCTAATAATTTCAATAATTTCTTTATCATGTATTTCACCCAAAAAAGTAAATCTGATTTTATTTTCTCAATCTTTGATTGATTTACACCTTATTTTAGTAGCTTTACATCTGATTTCAGTAGCTTTACAGAACAGACTGGTAGAGTGCTAGACCGCAGAACCAACCCAAAAAAAGATTAAAGCTGTTCATCCCTAATCTGAAGGATGTACTTAGCCTCTACCTTGGGAGTTAAATTTTACCTGCCATAATGACCACCATGACCCAAACTAAACTTCACTACCATAATGCCCACATATGCATTCCACTTCTGTTTAGTGCATCCATTGTCTCACTGTGCAAAATGCAGCTATATTTATATATATTTATGTAACGAGTCCCCGAGTCTATCCTGCCGACAACGCCAAATGTAACGAGTCTCTGGCTACCCTGCCGACAACGCCAAATGTGACCTTCCCGAGTCTAACCACTCATTCCACACAACATTGACCACAGCATAGATACTCGAAGATGCAGGTTCATTATTGATCCTTTTATTACATGAATCAAAGAATGCTTCACAATAATATAATGAATCAAGAGAGATGTTTCACAATAATAGTCTGAATCAACGGACCCCCAACAGTCCTCACTAGGCTTCATCTAACTGAATACACATGTCTATCGTCCTTCTTAACACAATACGGCTAACCCGTTCAATAACCAACTTGATACTCTCCCACACTGACTCACTGATCGAAAGCGGGCGAGAGAGAGAGACTGCGAGCTCAGCCGTCGCCTTCCTTATTTATCCCCTTCATATCCGTAATCATATTCGGTCCTATCATACTCGTAATCGTAATCGTTGCATTACGCCGCTTCTGTTGTACAGTCCGATTTAATAAGCCATCTGCATCCTGTCACATCAAAGTTGACAGACCGTCTTTCGTATCGCTTCCCGAGATACTACGCCCTGGCTTTCTGATCGTTATCAGCCACCACCTGTGTTATTACATCAGTCGTGTCAAAGTTGACAGCGCTGTACCGCTTTCTTATGTCTGGTAACTTCCCCTAGTTACATCCACCCCTGCCTTTTTTTGTGTGTTATCAACCACAAACAACGCCCGGCAGGTGCAGTCCTTCAAAGTCCATCGCACCACCGTAAAAAAAAATCCATTGTTCCACTCACTGTCAATGTCGTCACATTCGTATAAGATTGACCGTTATCCCTATTTCACATATCAAATGTGTCTACATCATCTTCCTCAGACACAAAACAGTTCTAGAATTCACATCCACCTTTTTTCGTCTGGTGCCTTCACCAGTTCACTTTTATGACTTTTTGAACAGTCTGTTCTCATACCAGCGCGACCATGAAAGAATTGATGGTTGCTGACAAAAAATTTCGTATTCTTTCTGTTTCTCAAACTTCTCCGCGGACCACTTAACTGATGGTCTACTGTCTCTCTGCTTTTGGAGGGACCGGGATCCTCCTTGTTGCCGGTATCCTCCCCTTGTGTATCGCTGTTGCGCTGTTGATGGTGACATGGTTCCGGGATGGGTATGTGAATTTCCGTTATAGTTTCCGGTTCCCTAATTGTCTTGGATTTCCTTGTGTGTAACTGCTCTTCTTGACTATGACAATATTTCTTTAATTGAGCAATATTCGCCCACCGATCCGGTTTGGTGTGATCGATGGGTCTTATCTTAAAGGGGCCACCTGCTACTTTAGGCATCTCCACGACTTGCCATATCTCCTGTCCCCAGAGGTCGTGGATTTTGTTTCTGCCTAACGGGTGGCTACGCAGTAATACCCTGTCGTTCAGTTTGAGTGGCGGGTCCTTTGTCTGTACCGGCGGTTCCCTTCGCCGTGCTTCATGTTCTAGTCTTTCCTGTACTACCCTGTACATTTCTCTAATTCGTCTCATATGTTCATTCACATATTCCAGTGCAGTGTATGAGCCAGTCATACTCTCCTTTTTTCCTAGGAACAAGTCAAGGGGCAATCGAGCCTCCCGTCCGAACAGCAACATGTATGGCGAAAAGCCGGTTGTGGCATGGGGTGTGCAGTTGTATAGATATACCAACTCTGGGAGAAAATCAGGCCAACGTTTTTTCTGTTCAGGTTCTAGAGTACGCAGCAAATCATGCATGCTGCGGTTGAACCGCTCGCACTGTCCGTTTCCTTTCGGATTAAATGTGGTTGTTCTAGATTTGTTGATCCCGTAGTGGCTGCACAGTTGGTTAATTACTTCTGACTCGAAGGCCCTTCCTTGGTCAGAGTGTAATTGTCTTGGTATGCCATATTTGATGAACCAATGTTCTATTAAGACCTTTGCCACTGTTTTGGCAGTCTGATCTCGTGTGGGCACCGCCACAGTCCATTTGGTGAATACATCAGTCACTACCAACACATGTTCCGTCCCATCCGATGATTGCTCCAACGACGTAAAGTCCATAGCCACAATCTCTAGTGGTTTTGTCGCTAATAGGTGTCCCGATGGCTGTCTCATTTTGACAACTGGCATTTTTGCATGCTGACACCTCACACAAGCCTCACAATGGCGTTTGACCTCCATTTCCATATTGGGCCAGTAACACCTCCGTCGTAATATTTTGTGCGTCCTGTCCTGACCCTGGTGTCCTGCCCTGTCATGTGCCAACCTTAGCACTTCTTCTCGTAATTGTCCAGGCACCACCACCTGGTGTATTGTCCCATCAATTTGGTCATGAATTCTCCGTATGAGAACACCATCCTGTATACTGAGACGGTCCCACTGACTCAGTATTTTCTTTGTTTCTCGACCAAATTGTTCTCTTTCCCTTCTTCCTGGGAATTTTTGTTCCTGGACGTGTTTCAACAGCGGCTGTAAGCCACTATCCGTTCTCTGGGCATTTCTTATCTCTTTGTGATTAAGGCAACTAAAATCACCAATGTCCCTATGTCCGGGCTCTGTGGAAATGT
Source organism: Physella acuta (assembly GCF_028476545.2). NCBI lineage: Eukaryota > Metazoa > Mollusca > Gastropoda > Physidae > Physella > Physella acuta. The sequence continues at coordinate 150,848 of NW_026732489.1, forward strand.
GCTCCACCCCGGTCTGTCCGTTCTGCCTCACTTGCACCCCGTGAGGGATATCTGTTGACGCTCTGACCTCACCTATTCCTGTCAGCGTTTCTTCCTCATCGCCCGGTCTCTCGTAAGGATTCCTTGATAAGGCGTCCGCATCGCCATTGGACCGCCCCGGGCGATATTTTATCTCTAGGTCAAAGAGTGCCAATTCTGCTGCCCATCGCTGTTCGATGGATCCCAACTTTGCTGTCTTTAGGTGACTCAAGGGGTTATTGTCAGTGTATACCACACATTTAGCACCTAATAAATAGTCCCTGAATTTTTCCGTCACAGCCCATTTTAATGTCAAAAGTTCTAGTTTCATGGCGCTGTAATTTGTCATGTTCTTCTCTGATTCCTTCAGAGCTCGACTGGCATAAGCAATAACCCTGAAACCTTGCTTTTGTTGTTGTGATAGCACAGCTCCCAGACCTTTAGAGCTGGCGTCAATTTCTAGCCGAAATGGTTTGTCAAAGTCTGCGTATCCTAATATCGGCGCCTCTGTCAAAGCCTTTTTCAATAGCTTAAACGAGTTCAGGCATTCATCAGTCCATAATTCACCTATCAGTTGTGTTTTACCTTTCTTTTTCTCCTTACTGTGTTTCTTTGTCATTTTGTTTACCAAGTCATGCAATGGTGCGGCAATTTTTGCAAAACCAGGCACAAATTTTCTATAATAGGAAGCAAAGCCCAAGAATGATCTGACCTCTACTGTAGTTGTTGGCTGTTTCCATTCTTTAACAGCTGCAATTTTATCTGGGTCAGTGGCGATGCCATCCGACGAAATCACGTAACCCAAAAAATGTACCGATTTCAGACCGAAGCAGCATTTGTCTGGGTTCAGCTTTACTCCTATCTCCCTAAGACGGAGAAACACTTGTTCTAATCTTTCTAGATGGTCCTCCCAAGTTTTTGAATAAACTAGTATATCATCCAAGTACACCAACATTATTTGAAATAGAAAGTCACTCATAGCACTCTGCATTACTCGCTGGAATGTAGCAGGTGCATTAGTTAGACCAAACGGCATACGGGTCCACTCGTACAGTCCCAGTGGAGAAATAAATGCAGTCTTATGTTGATCGTTGGGGTGCATGGCCACTTGGTGGTAGCCACTAGCCAAATCCAAGGTAGAAAAAAATCTTGCTCCCCCCAACGCATCAAGACATTCATCAATACGAGGCAAGGGGAATGCATCCCTTCTTGTGATATTGTTCAATTTCCGGTAATCACAACACAGTCTTATCTCCCCTGACTTCTTTTTTACCACTACTATCGGTGCCGCATACGGGCTCGTGCTGGTTGTAATAATTCCCTTTTTTAGTAGATCGTTCAGGTGTGCCTTCACCGCAGAGTAGTGACTTGGTGGTAATCTTCGATAAGGTTGCGCCACCGGCTTGTCTTGTAGTAAGGGTATCTGGTGTTTTATTACTTCCGTGTAACCCAAATCACCCTCGTACGAGGCAAATATATCCCTGTACTTATTCAACAATTCATTTAGTTTTGGGTCCTCAGTTTCCGGGAATGTATATGATCGGCCATCCTCTTTCTTCACCTCGGCCGTCACATTGACCGACCTAATTGTTACTTCATTACTGCTGGTATTGCTCAGTTCGATGCACTGTGCCGACCTTTGTACCTCGACGTTCTGTGGTACTCCTACCAGAGTATTAGGCGGTATAAAAATTTCCTCATCCAAAACATTTGCCACTAATCCTTGAACTAGTCCATTTTCCGCTGATGTGTATGTCCGCAGTAACACGACGCCTGCCCTCAGTGCGGCGCCACATGGTTCTATCATCACATCACCATTCACGCTTCTATCCCCAATTTGTAATGTGATTGCCTTGACCGTGTTTGCCGGGACTGATATCCTTCCTCTGGTCTTGGCAAACCTGGCCAACTTGGATCCCCGACCTGGTGTGGTCGATCCGACAATATTTGTAAGAAATTCTGGCAACTGGCCAAGAATATTCATGCCCAACAGGCAAGGTATATTTGACACATTTGTCTCTAGGTTGTGTTTCGTAACGAACACCCCAACCTGCTTCAACCTCTGTCCCGCCACCACGACATCCGCCAGAAAATAACCACAGTATGGAATGGTTAGTCCATTAGCTGCCGTCAGGCGCATGCATGTGTCAGACCTCAACCTATGGTCTTTTCCTTTCATCCATTTGGTGTAAAAATTTTCCGTAATTGTCGTCACCTGGGAGCCTGTATCCACAATTGCCTTCACCGCGATGTCCCCAATCGTAATCACCATTTCGGGACAGACTCCCATCATTTTGCTTCTTGGGCCATAACCTCGCCCCTCTGTAGCCTGGCCCTGCCTTACAGAGGACGACCGTTTCCCTGGCAGTACCGTGCCATATGTCCGGGTTGTGAACAGGACAAGCAAATTGGTCGACCGTCAGCCGTCCACCGGAGTGATGGACCGGCGGGTCGCGGCCGTCCAACCTGTCTCTGTTTTGTCCCGTTCTTTTCCTGATTCTCAGCTGTTGACCTGCTTTCCAACCTCTCCAATCTTTGGTTAACCTTATCCAGGTGGGCCAACAGTTGAGCCATCATGGTTTCCACCGTGCCGGTCCCCGTGGGTGGGGATTGTTTCTGTTCCGGCACAGAGACTTTGTCCACCGAACAGTTCGATTGGTCCTCATCCTCGGACCTGCGGATCGCTGAGTTCCTAACCTGAAGGAAGGTCAACTGCGGGTCTTTGTGGACCTCCTCTTTCAACTCTCTCCTTAAGATCGGGGTTGCTAGCCCCTCGATGAACTGGTCCCTCAGTAGGCGTACATCAATGTCAGGTGTTTTGCCCTTTACCGAATCAAAGGCCCTGTTTATTCGGTGTGAATACTCCATCACACTCTCCGCCATTCTCTGCTTTAAGCCTACGAACCCCGATAGCAGTTGCGATCCCGACCGTCTCTCCCCAAAGGTCTCCATAATTAGATCCAACACCTTATCTGGATCTGATTGGACGGTTTTATCGTGGCATTTGACCTCTGCCCTAACCGTCTCTCCTATACTGCCCATCAGCAGTCTTAATCTTTCCTCTGGTGACATGTTTCTCGAGGCCCAGGCCGCTTTGACCTCTTCACTGAACCTGTTGGTTAAAGTTGGATCACCGTCCCCGTAAAATTTGTTAATGTGGGACTCTCTGGGCAGGACCACAATATGGGTCTGCTTCTCGTCCAGAGTAGACATTTTATTCCTTTAGTAAAAAAAAAGAGTTCTTTCTTACCGTGTGTGTATGAAAAAATTTTTCCTCGTTCCTCAATTTTCACTGTTCCTGAATATCCGAATTCACACACACACTAAACACAGTTATGAACTAGGTTGACTATGGGTGCCTAAAGCGGCAAGTCTCGTTGAATTCATCCTGATCGCAGCGCCAAATGTAACGAGTCCCCGAGTCTATCCTGCCGACAACGCCAAATGTAACGAGTCTCTGGCTACCCTGCCGACAACGCCAAATGTGACCTTCCCGAGTCTAACCACTCATTCCACACAACATTGACCACAGCATAGATACTCGAAGATGCAGGTTCATTATTGATCCTTTTATTACATGAATCAAAGAATGCTTCACAATAATATAATGAATCAAGAGAGATGTTTCACAATAATAGTCTGAATCAACGGACCCCCAACAGTCCTCACTAGGCTTCATCTAACTGAATACACATGTCTAACGTCCTTCTTAACACAATACGGCTAACCCGTTCAATAACCAACTTGATACTCTCCCACACTGACTCACTGATCGAAAGCGGGCGAGAGAGAGAGACTGCGAGCTCAGCCGTCGCCTTCCTTATTTATCCCCTTCATATCCGTAATCATATTCGGTCCTATCATACTCGTAATCGTAATCGTTGCATTACGCCGCTTCTGTTGTACAGTCCGATTTAATAAGCCATCTGCATCCTGTCACATCAAAGTTGACAGACCGTCTTTCGTATCGCTTCCCGAGATACTACGCCCTGGCTTTCTGATCGTTATCAGCCACCACCTGTGTTATTACATAAGTCGTGTCAAAGTTGACAGCGCTGTACCGCTTTCTTATGTCTGGTAACTTCCCCTAGTTACATTTATATATATATATACTTTTCATTTTATATAATGTTAATAGTAATAATAAAGATTACAATTTCAGTAATTATAATCTTTAAACTTTAGACTTGTACAGAATTGTTTTATAATTTAATTTAAACCCTACATGTTTAACACTGCAAACTGTGAACAAAGGTTTACTTACTGCAACCTGTGAACAAAGGTTTACTTACTGCAACCTGTGAACTAAGGTTTACTTACTGCAACCTGTGAACTAAGGTTTACTTACTGCAACCTGTGAACTAAGGTTTACTTACTGCAACCTGTGAACTAAGGTTTACTTACTGCAACCTGTGAACTAAGGTTTACTTACTGCAACCTGTGAACAAAGGTTTACTTACTGCAACCTGTGAACTAAGGTTTACTTACTGCAACCTGTGAACTAAGGTTTACTTACTGCAACCTGTGAACAAAGGTTTACTTACTGCAACCTGTGAACTAAGGTTTACTTACTGCAACCTGTGAACTAAGGTTTACTTACTGCAACCTGTGAACAAAGGTTTACTTACAGCAACCTGTGAACTAAGGTTTACTTACAGCAACCTGTGAACTAAGGTTTACTTACTGTGGAGTGTAGTCTGTAAGTAGCTGCTCATTTGTCTTGATTGGATGAAATTTGCTTTCAGAAGATGTTGACATGATGACGACTAGTGGCTTTGTTGAGAGGCACCTTCTGACTGAAAGTTGAAAGATGGTTTTGTCTAGCTTCAACAGTTAGCTTTATAATACATTGTGTTACAGTTAAGATTTGGGCTCTGGTTAGGTACTGGGATATGGTCATAAGGTCAAGATTAGAATAAGGGTCAGGTAAACAGAAGACAAGTTCAAATTCTTCATATCTGATCAGAACAAGTGGCGTTTATTTATTACCTCTGAATGTGAAGGCATTCTGTGGTCAGCACAAAATGCCCTCAACTTTTACTACTTTCTCCTGGGTCAGATTAAAAGCATTGTGCTACTAGATCTAGTAATTTACATAGGCCCTACCTTGATTTTAATTAAGAAGTTGTTTGAACAATGGAACCAGGGTCATCTTCTGATTTTTTTAGGTAGTTTCAGCAATGCCCATAATAAATTTCTAGTAATTTTTTTTTTACAAGCCTCATAACTATATTGAAAATTTACTTACATAATGCTGAAAAGGACACCACCTTATTTAATATCGATGTTGATTTTTTAATTTGCATAATATATTTCATTTAGAAAAAATTGAATTAGTGAATTATTTTTTTTAATTTACTAGACCAAGTGAACTTAAATTTGTATTCATTCAGCTGAGTCACCACAATAGGACAGCCACAACTAGTCTAGAAAACTAGATAGATTCTAATTTCTAGGAGTGAATTACTTGAAAAAATAGGTAGAATCTAGATCTAGAATCTAGCTAAGTAGAGTTACTAGTAATGGACGCCAGCAAGAAAAGTCTCAAAGGTATTTGAGAGGCCCATAAATTAATTAAAAAATCATGCATGGCGTAGTTACAATTGATATGGTTATAAAATCCTGTCTGGTTTATTTCGGACTTTACTAAAAATTGGATGTATTTGATGTTTTTAATATTTTCGGTAACTAAATACAAATTTAAAAAAAAGCAAAAACAATTTGGTTTTCACGTGTAATGGCGACATAAACAATGGCATCCAGCTATTCGATAGGCTGCCATAAATTTTATTGTACACACTTTAAGCTAAAAGTAGAAAAACTAGGACATGGGGTTTAAATTTGCATTGTTATTTAAAAACTTAATCTTCAAAGTTTTGTAAACAAATAGTTATCGATCACTAAGTTACTGTACAGCTAATCAATATTTGTCTTACGAAAGTGAAACATCCGGTTATAACTTAGGCTTGATGAAAATAAATAGAAATGTAGCCTTAAACTCAACAAATTATTTTTAAGTTCTCTGGATTTGCAACTTTTATAGCATTTATTCTAAAAATATAAAATTTCTAAATTAATTTTAGGCTTAAGTTTTTATTTTTTATTTTTTTTTACGGTCTAAATCTAAAAAGCACATTTTTATTCCATGTCAACAACATTTTGGAAGGAATCTCGTCAACTCGCTGGTGTCCATTAGTATACTGCCTAGATTTTTAGATCTATTGACTATTACTATAGTATAGACTGGTTAAATTACAATGATGGTAATCTTGTCATTCTAATTCTACCCTACTAAAATTTAATTATATCTAGAATCTAGATCTAGATATCTAGATGAAGGATCTAGTGACTAATCTAGTCTGATTCTGTAATAACCTCTTACTTAGCTAATAAAACATTTTAAAATTGTATGAGGAGTTTCTATTAGAAACAAGACTAAGCCTACTTGAGTACTGGAGTAGTTACAAAAAATTGAACTCTAGATCAAGATCTAGCTCAGGGGTCTCCAAACTTTTCAACCCGAGGGCCGCATTAACTATCAAATATCAGTTCGGGGGCCAGTTTCTTCCGGGCATCTCTTTGGGGTGGCGGAGCCCCCCCCCCCTCCCCACTGAAGAACATATAGATCTACCCCCTTTCCCGAGTTTCCCTACCCCCAACGAAATATAAATTATATAGAAATATGTATAAATTTCAGCAACTCATCCAATGCAATTGAAAAATGGCGAAACTTGCATGCATTTTTTACTGTTTGAGTCATACGGCAGGCAATGGTATTTGCACCCAAAGCTACATTTTCAAATCGTTTTGAATTTTCTGGGCAAAGTTCCTCAGCCACCTCCAACAAACATTTTTTCCTTGGACAAAAATATCTCAGCGGGCCGGATGAGAGGACCTTGTGGGCCGTACTTTGGAGACCCCTGGTCTAGCTCATTGACATTAGTAGTAGAGGCTAGTGAGTAGTAGAGAATAAGAGTGTAAAAAAGAAGTAAAAGAATTTGGAATTAGACTAAATTGTCGGAAATGCTGAATGCTGTTTTAAAACTTTACTTACTTGTTCCTTTAATATTTAAGACTAGAGTCTAGACTTGATGATAATATTGATGGCTCTACTCTGCTAAGTAGTAAAGTAAGTAGAAGTCTAGTCTAGATATATTAGAGTCTATAAATTATTGAGTGGGATTTCAGTCACAGTGTTTAACACTTTGTGTTGTGAGATGATTACGGTTTAGTTAGTGAGTTAACCTCACTTTACACGTTGTTAGTTAGTTAGTTACGCTTTCTATCCTGAATTAAATGTAGACTAGATCTAGTTAGCAGAACAAAAGTCTGAACAGATTAACATATAGATCTAGTTATGTCTAGATCGAATCTTTCTATAATCTGCCTTCCATGCAAGTTTCTATCTCGTTTCAAAACAATAATAATGACTCGTCTAAAAATACATGACATTGATAGTAAATCGCCGAACTTAAAAATTTGGTTACGGTACTGTTATTTACTTCCGGTACAATTTTGTATTACGAATTTACGAGAACTGTTTTCCAAGAAAGCGTAGAATTATATATTCTAGATCTAGAAATCTAGATAATAGATAACATTAAAATTTAGTGAATATTCGTTGTAAACTCTAGGTCTAAAAACAGACGAGTGAAACTAGACTAGTTCTTCTAGAATCCCAATCTTAAACTTAAAGTCTTAGTTAATAAAGTAAGTGTAGGTGTAGAATTTCTGTCTATCTACTAGATCTAGTACTAGGTAGATCTAGGCCTACGTATTAGTCTATTAGATCTAGATTCTAGAGTCTAGATTACTCTAGGGTAATCTATCGTTTTAGGTACGTAAAATCGCCCGCGACTAGTAATGTGAAAAACAGGTGACTCCTTAAATTTTAATAATTATTTCACATTTTGAGGAGGATTTATGAAATTTATGTTTTGAAAAATACAGAAATGTTTCCTTGTTTCATTTATGTACCTGTTTTCAAACAATTGAATTAAAACTTTTCAGTAATAAATGAAGACGAGCGATGTTTCCAACAGATGCAACCATGCTCATTTACTAGATCTATAGCAGCCATCTTGTTTAAGTTATTTCTACGTTAACTTATAGTGGGAGATTCAGGGGAAGGCAACTCTATTTTACAAATGGCTGCTGTTTATATAGTATATAGGAAATCCTGCTCACAAACACTGCTGTTAAAAGTTAATTTCTTGCCTATATTGATATAGAAATCTACTTAGCTATTGATTTAGGTTTATTATTCATTTCTATAGGGTAAAGGAGGGCGTTAAGAGCCGTGTGGTATTAAGCCCCAATCAACACCCCACCCCCACAAAACCCCCAATAACATTGCTAATCTACTTCTGAGGTAACAACCACTGCTGTTCTTTGATAACAGAGAAGCAGAGGATTCATTTTATGTAATTTATGACCCACTTGGTCCAATAGGGAGAGGATGAGACAGGATTTAATCCCACTGCTCTTTCCCTAAAATTTCTCATCTCCATAAAACCATTTTGTGAACTTTTTTTCCAAATAGACATAACTTGGGAAACTTCACTTTGTAATAAACCAAATGAGTTTTTCAAGCCCATTCATTGTTCCTGTATTAGAGCATTGGTTGTTGTACATTTTAACACTATTTTTATAGCTATGGCTAGAATAGTTTTATTTTGGTGAATTTTTTTTGCACAGTGATTATTGGTGCCAAAACAAAATGGCTGACATTTGTCCCATTTTACCATGCTGTAAAGTTTTTATCATTATCAGAGTAAAACTTGACTGATCATTACCATAATGGTTTTATTTGTTAGATAATATCTAAATCTACATGAATACATTAATTTTGTCCAATAGCTTGCCTGTTCAGAAAAGTTATAACAGATTCTATAATGTGGCTCTTGAAACCCTATGTGCAAGTTTCTCATTTATTAGACCACTGAATATGACACTGGTATAGGAATAGTTAACACAAAATGTATAAATTGTTAAACAGACTTGTGTCTAAATGATAGAAATACAATTCTAACCTGCTAAAAAGTAAAAATTTAGCCATCTGATGTTAGCCAGGTAATTTTTAAAATGGTACATGTACTTATTACCCCTAAGGGGCAATACAGCCAACTCAGCCCCCGCCTGTTTCTAACCAACCATAAAACTTCTAATCTCTTTGTAGGTAACAGGAATAAATGTTCTTAGGTCTCAGCCAATCTGGGGTGGTATGTTATGTAATTTATGACCCTCATGGTCCAGCAGGGAAGTAAACAGACACATTAATACCACTGCTCCCCCTTACAATTTCTTACCCCCATGATACCCAGCCCCCACCAGTTTCTGGCCCACCATAAAACTTCATCTCTTTGTAGGTAACGGATTACAGTTACAGATCTCAGACAATCTGGGGTGGCATGTTATGTAATATATGACCTTCATGGTCTAGCAGGGTGGAGACCAAAGAGTAATCAGTACCACTGCTCTCCCATCACAATTTCTCACCTCCATGATAGCCAGACCCCACCTGTATCTAACCCACCATAAAACTTCATCTCTTTGTAGGTAACATGGACTAAGTTCTTAGATCTCAGCCAACCAGAGATAGCATCTCCTTATGTAATTTATGGCCCTCAGGGTCCAGCAAGGAGAAAAAAGGGGAAACCAGTACCACTGCTCTCCCCTCACAATTTCTCACCCCCATGATACCCAGCCCCCACCTGTATCTAACCCACCATAAAACTTGTCTCTTTGTAGGTAGCATGGACTTAGTTCTTAGATCTCAGCCAACCTGAGATAGCATCTCCTTATGTAATTTATGGCCCTCAGGGTCCAGCAAGGAGAACAAAGGGAAACCAGTACCACTGCTCTCCCCTCAACATTTCTCACCTCCATGTCATGTTATGTAATGTATAGCACACATGGCTTATCAGGGGAAAGCATTAAGGCAGATTAGTTAGTACCACCCCTTTTTACATACAAGAATGTTAACTCTGGACAGCTACACACTAGTATACTAGCTACACACTAGCCATACTAATGTGCCTACTGTAAACTACTAGACTGTAGGCCCTATGTAGTATATACACCTGCAATTGTATCAATTGTAGACTGGGCCCATTGGAGCCTAGTGATAGCTAGTATCAGTTAAAGTGTGTGTACACAGCATTAACTATTTTGGGGTTAGAAATTAATTATTTTTATTGCGGAGTTAGTCTAAACTAGGAGATAATACTTATTGCCCCATTGCCCGGCTCCTTTCACCCCAAATGCTGATTTCGGGGGTATGACAATAAATGTTCAATTAAACCCATTTAAAGTATATTTAATAGACTTTGTTATTATTTTTATATTGTGTAAGATATGTTAGAATAATTTTGCCATATTTTCAATACTAAAAAATTCTTAGATTAGTAGAGATCTTTAAAAATGTACAAGTGCTAAAAAGTGTGGCTCTTAACGCCCTCCTTTACCCTAATATTTGACACAAATATATGAAAATATACTTTTAAAAGCCTTGACAATGAGGTAACTTTTTCGTACATTACTAGCCGCTGGCCATTTTACGTACCCAAAACGATAGATTACCTACTCTAGATCTACGTAAAATCGCCCGCGACTAGTAATGTGAAAAACAGGTGACTCCTTAAATTTTGATAATTATTTCACATTTTGAGAAGGATTTATGGTTTGAAAAATACAAAAATGTTTCCTTGTTTCATTTATGTAGGCCTACCTGGTTTTAAACAACTGATTTAAAACTTTTCAGTAATAAATATTAAATAAAGACTAGCGATGTTTTCAACAGATGCAACCATGCTCATTTACTATAGCAGTATAGCAGCCATCTTGTTTATTTTTTTTATTGTAAACTTATAGCGAAATATTCAGGGGAAGCCACTCTAACTACTTACAATGGCCGCTTTTTATATAGATAGCAAATCCTGCTCGCAAACACTGCTGTTAATTTCTTGCCTAGATCTATATTGATATATTTAGCCATTGATTTAGGTTTATTATTCATTTATCTATATTTGACACAAATATATTATAATATACTTCTATTAAAACCTTGACAATGAGGTAACTTTTTCGTACATTACTAGCCGAGGGCTATTTTACGTACCTAAAACGATAGATTACCGAATTTCTAGATCTAGACACAGATCTAGATCTAGAATCTAGCTAGATTTAGAATATAATCTAGGCTAGATCTGATCTAGCTCTAGCAGCTAGTCAGCTGCTAATCTAGATCTCGATTCGGATAATATTTAGAGAATCAACCCTTTGAATCCCGGACCGATCGTCCCCCCGGCGTGGCCTCAACCTACCCACGGGCTCGTTGCATTGAGTTAAATATATACTAAAAACAATAATATTAACAATCTCCTTTCAGTCGGTTAGGCCTAAGTAGTAATGTAAAATAAAAGGTTACTCATTATTATTAATTTAAACGAGCCGACCCGCAGCGTATCATACGCCGCTATTTAGTTGTTTTATTTTCTACTTTTCAGTAATTCATAATTTGTAAATTCGACAGTACCAATGCTGCCACTGAAAATATTTGCTTTAAAACACTAACCCCCCCCCTTTCCCCTAACCCCGATACTACACCCCCCCCCCCCCCGTGAAAGCAGCCTCCTCTTAGTTATTTCTTAGTTACCTCCTGTAAGTTTAAAATCGAACTAAATTATCTGCCCCTAATAGAAACCCGGCTGTACGGCTCTTCGATTTGTAAACATTTAGCTTTGTAAAAATTTAGAGTGAACACTGCTCACCAGACAATGTTGGGGTGGGGGTGGTAGTGATAGTGATAGAGAGAAAGAGAGGGGACTGCAAGGAGGCGCTTGCAGCTTGTTTTCTAACTGATCCCAGAAGAGAATTATATATATAGATATTATTATGGCTTTACATAATACAAGTTAACTGTGATATAGATCTAGGCCTATTTTGTGTCAAATATAATAGATAATTGAATAATAAACTGCCAAAAGTGCCAGAAAGCAATGTCTAACGATTTAGACTTTGGTCTAAAGACTAAATATTTCAATATGCTGAATAGGTGCCTATAGGCCAGAAATTAACTTTAAACAGCCGTGTTTGCAAGCAAGATTTTCTAGTATCCTAATAATATATAAACATGGGCAATCTGGTTAAAAGAACTGCTTGATTTGTCACCCTGTTTCAGCCCTGGCTTCAGACCTTTTATGTCTACATGAACTTGAACTGAAGGAGTGTTTATGCTAAGAAAGAAAACACCCTCATCAAAATATCCAGTCTTGTTTGAACTTTAACACTGGACTTACAATTTATTTATATTTGCTTTTTATTAGAGTTGTCTAGGCCAGTGCTCAACAAAATGTATGACCAAGAAGCAGGGGAACAATTCTTCAATGAAGACTCGTTCCAAGAAAAAGCTGTTAGACTTGGTAAGGCCAGATTTTGTAAAATGTAAAAATAAATGTTTATTATCAAAAGATGTTTGCATTCTGTAAATTTGAAATGTTAGTCACTGAATAAATCAGATCGCTATGCAGTCTTTGTGGTGTATACAAAATACCAAAGTTAAGGATATTGATTACAATAACTTTTGTCCAACATTTCAGGATTTATTCGGAAAGTTTATGCCATTCTATCTGTGCAGATTGGCATCACTGCTGCGCTTATAGCTCTCTTTGTCTATGTGTAAGTTCACCCCTTATTGTTATAGATAACAGGTAGACTGTGTAATATATTATCTGTGAGCTTTACATTCAAATTGTTGAGATACTAGAAATAACCATTCAGTCTTTAAACTGACAGTGTAGAGTTTGACCTTAAATCAAATCTCCATACACTATCATTTAAAGTCAGACCCTAGATTACTGCATACATTTGGGTTATGTGCAAAAAGTATTTCCTGTAGTTTTTGTGTTGGTGTCACCATCTAACTGTCACCTTCTGTTGTTCCCCAGAGATCCAGTCAAAGAATACTCAAGAGACAATCCATGGATGTGGATTTTGGCCTTGTGAGTTGTATCCATAATTTTGTCAGTTCAAATCTCAGTTCAGTTGTCATAGATTGTTGGGATAAAATTTTATAAAGATTTCTATGTGACTTAGTCTCCACTTGTAGTAAAATTACCTCTTATGACTTTGATAATTTTCAGTGTCATGACCTTTGTCATCATCATAGTTCTTGCGTGCTGCCCAGACTTCAGGAGGAGATCTCCAATCAATATGATTCTTCTCATGACTTTCGTATGTTTGTTGTTTTTTCATTTGGTTTTTTTTACTGCTAGGGACTGTTTTGTAGTGCTGTTCATTTATTGAAAAAAGTCTGTTAAGTTGTGATAACAATTATAAATTTGTTATGTTGTAGTTATAACAATAACCAACTAAATTTGTGATGTTGTTGAGACAGTAACTAAATTTGTGATGTTGTTGAGACAGTAACTAAATTTGTGATGTTGTAGAAAATAAATGTTAACTTTTTCTGTCCCAGACTGGTTGTGAGGGAATCCTGCTAGGAGCTGTTTCAAGGTAGGTGCAGGTTGGTCATATCAGTAGGGTTGTCCAAACCATGGGCTGGTCAGTAGGGTTGTCCAAACTATGGGCTGGTCAGTAGGGTTGTCTAAACCATGGGTTGGTCAGTAGGGTTGTCTAAACCATGGGCTGGTCAGTAGGGTTGTCCAAACTATGGGCTGGTCAGTAGGGTTGTCCAAACCATGGGCTGGTCAGTAGGGTTGTCCAAACCATGGGCTGGTCAGTAGGGTTGTCTAAACCATGGGCTGGTCAGTAGGGTTGTCTAAACCATGGGCTGGTCAGTAGGGTTGTCTAAACCATGGGCTGGTCAGTAGGGTTGTCCAAACCATGGGCTGGTCAGTAGGGTTGTCTAAACCATGGGCTGGTCAGTAGGGTTGTCCAAACCATGGGCTGGTCAGTAGGGTTGTCCAAACCATGGGCTGGTCAGTAGGGTTGTCCAAACCATGGGCTGGTCAGTAGGGTTGTCCAAACCATGGGCTGGTCAGTAGGTTGTCCAAACCATGGGCTGGTCAGTAGGGTTTTTCATTTAATAGGTTTGTTAGTAGGGTTGTCCATTTAATAGGCTGGTCACTGGGTTGTCCATAACTTAATGCGCTGTATATTGTATCTGTAAGATATTAACACTATGTCGTTTGTGCTTGTCAGATAAATTTAGTTTGATTATTTCAGCCATTATGAAAAAGATGAAGTGTTGATGGCTGTAGGCATCACAGCAGTGAGTCATCATAATGTCCACTCATGTCACCATATGTTGTCTTTGTTTCAATGGTTGCTAGTTAGCAAGTAGGGCGGTTAAGTCTTTAACTGATTGCGAGTTAACATATATGACCATTAGGTCTTTACCTGATTGCTAATTAGCATATATGACAGTTTAGTCCTTACCTGATTGCTGATTAGCACATATGACAGTGTAGTCCTTACCTAATTAATGACTTGTATGTACCACAGGTTGTTAGTATAGCCCTGACAGTGTTTGCATTCCAAACCAAGGTGAGTCTGGTTTTTTAATGACCTTCCTGGAGGGGGGAGGGGTGTCCTTCAATGAAATCATGTTTTTTTTACTTTCTCGTATATACGAAGTATAGAGAAAGTATTGTAATCGTGCAAAAAAAATTGAGATTTTTACAAATCTCAACGTTTTACACCTCACTGATACGGAAAAACATAATTTTGCAATCTTGTCCGTATGTCTGTGTGTCTGTCTGTGTGTCTGTCTGTGTGTAAACACGATAACTTGAGTAACGTTACAGCTAGGTTGATGAAATTTCATATATAAGTATTCTATCAAAATCGTAGATCCTGATCAACTTTTGAGCGACTTCCGATAACCGGAAGTGGTACTTTTTCTATTTTAAATTTTTCAAAAGCCTATAACTTAAGTACTATTTCAGATAGATCAATGAAATTTCACATGTAAGTAAAAGATCTAATTCTCTACCTTCTTTCAAATTTTGAGTAATTTCCGTTGACCGGAAGTACTAATAATTTACGCTATTTCCGATTTCTCAAAAAACGCATGTAAATTTATAAAGTACTAATAATATTGCACACTATTATGCACAATTTGTTTTGGCGTTCGCTTGGTGCGCAATTCTTTTTTCTATGAGATTCTATTCTATTTTTAAAAGTTTAAGTAATTAAAAATCATGTCTATATTCCAAGTTATATAAGAATATTCGAGAAAGTTTAGGGGAGATCACTCCCGGTTTATGTTTCATATTCTTTACACCCCATCCCCATCATTACACAGAGACAAGTCCCACCCCTAAATAGAAGCAATGCTTCAACCTTCTTTCTAAATGACAAGTAATTTTTTAGAGAATAAGAATTTTTTCCTGAAATAAGTTGACCAGGAGCAATATTAGGTGTATACTGATCTATTTTTACAATCAGTGTAGACTATATACAGCGTGTGTAACCGCAGTGACCTTGTGTACATGTGGTCAGCACATTGACCTTCTAGAGTTGCATACATGGACTGTGTGCTTAGCACATTGACATTCCACTATTAAAGTGATATTTGTCCACATGATTGTGTTGTAACCTCGCTGTATCTGTCCACATGATTGTGTTGTAACCTCGCTGTATCTGTCCACATGATTGTGTTGTAACCTTACTGTATCTGTCCACATGATGTAACCTTACTGTATCTGTCCACATGATGTAACCTTGCTGTATCTGTCCACAGTGGGACTTCACAATGATGGGAGGGCTCCTCTTTGTTTTTGTCATTGTTCTCTTTTGTTTTGGACTGCTCTGTGCTATCATCCAAAGCAGGGTAAGTCAACATTTTGTCCACATTTTGTTAGCATTGTAGATCTAATCAATATACAACAATAAGAAAATTAGTTGAAATAATTGTCTCTAGTGAAATGTATTTACTTAGAAATGTATGGCCAAGGCAGATTGTATAATGTGATTTAGTTGAGATGATGCAGATTGTGTGATGTATTTTTGTTGAAATGATGCTGATTGTATGATGTGATTTAGTTGAGATGATGCAGACTGTATAATGTGATTTAGTTGAAATGATGCAGGTTGTATAATGTGATTTAGTTGAGATGATGGCTGATTGTATGATGTGATTTAGTTGAAATGATTGTCATCTTTTTGAATATTTCAGTGGTTGAGCTTGGTTTACTCATCTATTGGTGCTCTGCTCTTCTCCGCAGTAAGTTTACTTTTACCTCTAGATATGGTTGCAAGTTTTAAATTAGCCTATCAGAGGCCATAATGCATAATGCATTTCAAAATTGTTCTGATTTTTAAAAAAAATCTTATAATATTTCTATTTAAAGAAAATATTTGATGTGTCATGATACCACCATTGTTGCCCACTGTGTCATGATACCACCATTGTTGCCCACTGTCTGTATCATGATACCACCATTGTTGCCCACTGATACCACCATTGTTGCCCACTGTATCATGATACCACCATTGTTGCCCACTGTATCATGATACCACCATTGTTGCCCACTGTATCATGATACCACCATTGTTGCCCACTGATACCACCATTGTTGCCCACTGTATCATGATACCACCATTGTTGCCCACTGTCTGTATCATGATACCACCATTGTTGCCCACTGATACCACCATGTTGGCCACTGTGTCATGATACCACCATTGTTGCCCACTGATACCACCATTGTTGCCCACTGTATCATGATACCACTCACCATTGTTGCCCACTGATACCACCATTGTTGCCCACTGATACCACCATTGTTGCCCACTGATACCACCATTGTTGCCCACTGTGTCATGATACCACCATTGTTGCCCACTGATACCACCATTGTTGCCCACTGATACCACCATTGTTGCCCACTGTATCATGATACCACCATTGTTGCCCACTGTGTCATGATACCACCATTGTTGCCCACTGATACCACCATTGTTGCCCACTGATATCACCATGTTGCCCACTGATACCACCATTGTTGCCCACTGATACCACCATTGTTGCCCACTGTGTCATGATACCACCATTGTTGCCCACTGATACCACCATTGTTTCCCACAGTACCTGGTGTTTGACACACAGCTGATGCTGGGAGGAAAACACAAATACTCCCTCTCACCTGAGGAGTACATCTTTGCTGCCCTTAACTTGTACCTGGACATTGTAAACCTCTTCCTCTTCATCCTCTCCATCATTGGCAGTTCCAGAGATTAAAGGTCAAGGTTTATGTGATATACAGCATATATTTAATGTGATTTATTGCAGCCAGGCTTAACAACAGTTAAATGTGATTTGCTTAGGTTGTAAAACATGATTAGGTTGTACCAAGTGATTAGGTGTTTTTGGTGAAATACAATGACTTATCATTTCATTTTACAACATGGCTTATAATCCTGCTCATTTTTTCTTCTTTGTCGTGGGCAAAATATTATAACAGACTTCCTTTGTGGTTTATTAAGTCTTATAATTAGGTGTTTTACATCATCATAATTAAGCTGATTTCGTTGTTTTATATTTGTTTGTTTTTATGATCTGAGTACACATAAGAAAAAAAATCTCATCAAATCTCTCCAATCTGCTTAACAACTCTATTCTCTTCACATTTTTGGTGAAATTTAGAACGGACAATTTTGGTGAAAAGTTGGATGACAAAATTGGTTAAATATTTTATGGTTGTTCTTAAACATTATTAGCATAGCAAGGCAAATATAAAATTTTACCTGGTGATTTAATTTTTTAATCCTGTGATGAAACTGCTTCAAATAGTGATGTGGTTAACCAGTTAATTATAATCAAAATAACCAGCCTGCAGTGTGAACATCTTTAGAGCTGCACAGACTTTGTTGCTCCTTAAAGGGTTAACAGATAATTTATTTTTGTACATGTTGGTATTTGGTGTACATGGTAAGTTCTGTCCAAATTTTGACTTTTGTCAAACTTACCTATTGTACAAAGATTAATTCTTGACAAACTTATGTGAGTAGTATCCAGGATTATTTTTTTAAAACCCTTTACTGTGGATTTGAGTGCTTACTGTACTGTATGTGGTACTGTCTTTTGTGCCAGACTTGTGTTTATGTGTAGAATTGAAGTTCATAAGTAATGAGGTTTTAAACGTATGGACGGAAGCCAGAAACAAGTTTGATTTTGTTTGTATGCTTTTCTCTTTGTTCTATCAAGGGAGCTAATTTTTAAAGTTCATTTTTTTAAATAATGAAAGTTGAGTTAGTGAAATTTAAAGTAATTAAAATCTACCTTTGCTATGTTGAATCAGGCTTCTGTTATTTAATGAAGTGATAGCAAAAAATAAAATACTGGTAGTTCCAGTGACTGCAGAAATTGTTTTTGACATTTAAAATGTTTTTTATCATAAAGCTGTGGATTCTCTTTTGGTTTTTAAAAATTGTTTTCTAGGTGTGATTTTTTTTTATCATATGTTAATTATTACACTATTTAATTTAGACTTTAAGCATTATACAGGGAAAGTTTCATGTGTTTTAGTTTTCAGTCAGTCAGGTATGTGGATATCTAAAGAAAATTTAATTTTAAGTGGCAGGATTAAAAAAAAGTAATTTTACTTTTGGCCATAACGTTTTACACTAGGGCAGTAAAGGGTACATGACATTTTTTTTCTTGTGGGATTTTAACTTGCTTTGGCAGTTTTTCCACCCCCCTGTATTCTTGTCTTTGTTCATTAATTTGAAAAATCCTTTATAATTTAAATAGGATTTTCTGCTTAAACAGCCAATTTTTTCCATTCCAATCGACTGTGCTTGCTTTACATAACTTGAAAGATAAGAATATTCATGAACTTGATGCTCTGTACTTTGGCTCAGTGAGTAGGCCTCCAGCTAGTGGAGCTGTTGACAGATTATTGCTGACTTTTGGTATTTAGTCTGTTTCAGGGATTCCCCTAATGCTAACAATTCCTTCACCTAGGTTAGTTCTATTATAGACCAGATCATTCTTGGATCCTGAGGTGCCACACACTTTAAAAAATATTAAAATTAGAGCTTTAAAAATTAGACATTTAATGTTTTAGGAATCTATATTATAGAAATTTCAAATGTGGAGACCTTGAAATATTTTTGATTTTGATGCTCCATTTTATTTACATTTTCTTGACTGTCATTGCTAGTTGTATTAGTTATCTAGTACAAACTTTGATTGACTATTTTTTAATTACGACAACCATAGTAGTAGTAGTTTCTTTGCTCATTTGTATTTGAAAGTATGTTTTTACTGCATCATTGAAGGTGTTATTCATTTTTTTTTTAAAAGTTAGAAACCAATACTTGCATGCTTTTTGTAATATCCCCTATAATTTATACTAAGATTGTTTTTTTTCCTCAACTTTTTAGTCACCAGAAATATTAAAAACACCAAACAATTTGATGAAAACAACATGTACTTTAGTTTTTATAATCATGTTGTAGTAGCACTGTGCAGGTTTTATAAATGTTTATTTGCCCCTGAAGAGTGGTCTAAGGCCACTGGGTAGAGTTGTGTCCCATCATATCCTTACAGTGGGGTAGCCAGAGTTGTGTCCCATCATATCCTTACAGTGGGGTAGCTTTTTAATTACAGCGCCCTGAAATCCATCCACCAGGAAAGATTTTACAGGCAATCTTTTTTTCCCCTTTGTGTAAATACATTTGCATGTCATAATTTTCAGTACTTATTATATATTCAAGTTTTCCAGTTATTTTTGGAGGGTTACGTTGTCAGCTTTTTTTTGTGCTGACAGTTTCAGTATTTATATCCCAGGTTTTTCTTTTTTATCAATTTAAAAAAAAATTGTGAACTGCCATGTCAGCAAAATCTAGTCAATAGAGATGTTTTAATTTAAAAATAGGCCTATATAAAAAAACAAACCCACTATTGTTTGAATGGCCTGATCAATTTAAGGTTTTAAAAAATAGTCATCTGATTGTTTAAAACAAAAGGGATCATTGATTTTTTTTTAAAAAAAGGTCGTTTGATTTTTAAAAATTGTTACCTGGTCTTTATAGGCTTAATTTTAGAACTGGAAACTTACATTCAGATAATTCAATTCCATTTCGTTTTCTGTTCCTTTTTATAATATGGATTATGTTCTGAAAGGGGTAAATTTTATCTTGTAGAATGTGAAAAGTGTGAAACAAAACACACCTTTCTAACCTCTGTAAATAGAAGATTTTTATTTACCAATCTTTCTTGACTCAGTATTGTAATTTTGTTGTTTCTTGACAAGTTAGGATTCATTAAAATGTTTAAGCTTAAATGGCTTTGTTTTGTTATTATTTAAATGTGCTTTTATTGAACCATTGGGTGCTGACTTCTCATATCCATTTTAAGACTGGATCTGGACAAAAACACACATTTAAGACCTATTTGCTAGTAGCTCCCACCATAATATAGCTTATCACTCAATATTTTACAATTATATTATTACTAATTTTCAAACAGTTTTATTTAAAATATAAAGAAAATAGAAGGGAGAGCATCAAAATTCTTAACCACCAAATTGTAAATAGTATTAAGCTGTATATTAAATGTGAAACCAAAATTTAGAAAACTTACAATTTTTTAAGTGTTTAATTATATATATAACTATTATTATAATTCTATATATAATTATAAGTATAATGATTTAATGTAAAATATTTAAAAACAGAAACCTTTATTTTTTAGTGGTGTGAATAGTTCTGAACCTTTAAAATGCTTCAGAAAAACATGAACCATAATTTACATTGTTTTACACATCAGTCTCCAGTCTATAGAAGTGCCAGACAGGTCACAGATAATTTTGTGGGGGTACTGAACCTCTCACTTGTGTTACCCCCTGTTTAAACCTTTATAAACCTATTTGTTTCCTTGACCTGCATGTCTGTAGTTTTTAGAAACACCACACAAGATACATAAAGTTAAGACTGCAGAGTGTTTAAGTTTTGAGTTATATGACTTAGCTACGATGACGTAGATATTAACTGAACATTGTGTAAGAACATGGCAACCCTTCCCTCCACTTTTGAATGTCCTTGCTTTCATCTTTTTAAATTTGCAGCAGAAGTTGTTGGAAAATTTCTTTCCAGCTTAGGAAGAGACAAAATCTTGAATGTGAAACTTACCTAACCACAATCACAACTAATTGGGGCACCAGTTGTAAACAGCAAAAAAAAAATACGAGCCAAACAAGACAGATTTATTTTTGAAATTTGCTTTTAAACATCTAAATACATCTAAGAGAAGACAAAGTTGATATATATATACAAACATTAGATAAAGCTCCAACAATGATTACATCAGCAAGTAACAATCAAATACAAATTGATCTCGTAGGCCAATTCTGCCTAGTCATCTAGATAGATCTTCTGTACACAAAGGTAAAATAGTGTTGTGTGTCTATGGTGGTCAAAGCATGCAGTACAATTCATGTTTATAAATACCAGCAGTTTTGCCATGGTAGAAATCTTACTGTCAAATTTTAGAGTCGCTATTTAGTTTTTTGAAAACTACAGATATTTTTTCTCAAAGCTAAAATTTGGTTCTCTCTCTGCTCAGTGAACTTTGTCCTTTTCAGTCATTTAACTTAGTCATTACTTTACTCAGTGAATGTAGTAATTTCTTTACACAGTGAACTTAGTCAATTCTTCACTCAGTCAACATAGTCATTTTCAGTCATTTAACTTAATCATTTCTTTACTCAATGAATTCAGTCATTTCTTCACTCAGTGAATTCAGTCATTTCTTCACTCAGTGAACTGTAGAACCTGTGACACCTCCCACAAAATGTCCACAAGATGCTGCAGCAAATGCACAGAAAACATTTGTACAAGCTCCCAACACCAGAATTTTACTTGCACAATTTCAGAATTTTAAATCTTCACATGAACTATATTTTAAAATAATAACAATATATTCTAGTCACCTATTTAACTTTATATTTTAATTTTCAACACTACTTACATCTACCTTCACTGTTAGTTTAAAAGCATCTGTCCCACAAGGTAAACATTCCAGTTAGAACTGTGCAGTGGAGTTAGACTGTTTACCTTTCCTGTGTAGAGCTTACAGTTCAGTGGATTGCTTTTGTTGTCACTATAATTAATGATGGAACAGCCTGGTGTGTTCATGCAAAGAACAGAGCACTCTATTAATGTGTAGGAGTAGCACCCCTTGAATGGTGACTCAACAAAACTGGTGTTTGTCAGAGAGAGCCAAATATTGGTTTCAGCCCCACCTGTGGATTAAGGAGTCAGTTCTACAACACTTCACGAAGTCTACAACCTTGACATTGGAGAAAGTAAAGTGAATGGGGGGGTGGACTAAAATTTCCAGAGGGCGGACACTCTTAAAAGTATATATTTTCTATATAAATTCCATTTCGTTCGGGGGGGGGGGGGGGTAGACTTTCTTCAGGGGGCTGAGTGCCCCCAAAGAGATGCCTAGAAGAAACTCTGCTCTTGTCTACTAATCCACTTAGGTATTATTAGCTAATCCCTGGTAATAAATAATATTTTATGACAATGTAGTAGATGCACTCAAATTTAAGGTAAAAATGTGTAAAACATTAACTTGCATTTATATTAACTTACAACCCTACCTACAATTTACTTTCACCCTTAGATTTTATTCTAAACCATGTACCTTAAGTCCTAGAAATTTTTACCATGTAAACCTCCAACAGTTAGAAAAAAAAAGATATTTTTCATTGGACTTATGGATCATGACATGTTGTAGGGGATTATTAAATGAGGACTGAATACAAGTGTAAAAAATTCAAAGAGCAAATAGTATTAATTGAGCACTAAAATATTCAGAGGGTAGACCATTAAGGTATGCACCTGGAGTCAATGTCTGTCAATTTTTAAATAGCTTTTGTTCAAGTTTATACATTGGAACCCTGTTTGATTAAACTTCATGAGTCTGGGCATGGGGTTGGGCATGGGGCTGGGCATGAAACTTGGCATGAGGGAACAGAAATGGAAAAGTATGCATGTAGGACTTAAAGGTTTCAAAGATCTTTGTCACATGAGGTTGTCCACTCCGAGAACATGAGAAGGTTGATGTCCACTTAACCCATGGAACATAAAGGGGTTAACGTCTACTTACTTAACCTGCGACACACGTCAAGGACTTGGGTCCACAGCAGCGTGACATTGTTGCAGCTCGTTTCCTTTTCTTTCATCAGGTCTGAGAACTCTGTTCCCTCATCACACTTGTACACGGCGTGTGTGCTGTCTGTGGTTTTGATGATGGTCGACTGGGCTATTGGTGGAGGGTTGACGGCACAGAAGAACCCTGAAAAAAAAATCAGTGGTCATCTCAATCAGGGGTCTCCAAACTTTTCAATCCGAGGGCCGCATTAACTATCAAATTTCAGTTCGTGGGCCAGTTTCTTCCAGGCATGTCTTTGGTTTTTCTGGCCAAAGTTCCTCAGCTATCACCAACAAACAATTTTTTCTTGGACAAAATGATCTCCGCGGGCCGGATGAGAGGACTTCGCTGGCCGCATCCGGCCCGCAGGCCGTAGTTTGGAGACCCCTGATCTAAATCATTTACTAAACCATCTTCAGTAGTCAACAGAAAAATAAACCATATATTTACCTCCCCTTAGCGATTTCTATATAAATATAGATTTTCATGGCCATTAGACTTCGACTGATCTGACTAAAATGTTTTGGGTAAAAAAAATCCCGACCTCCAGTTAAAATTCTCCTAATGCTGATGACCACAACATTACATTTTGTGTATGTCAAGTCCATTATTTTCTCCTTGACTGAAATTTGCTATCTGTATAGTCTCCAACATTTTGACCAATTTTATTCTAATTATGTATTGTCTAGTGTTTAATTAATATAGATGTGGCACATGTTTAATTACTTTATTAACCTATTAATTATTTTAAAAGTATTTTGATCCTAACTTTGACACCATTTCTTGTTGTAAGTACGGGCCTACTCTGCTACTGAAAGTGTAACTAATCCTAGCCTTACTTTCACACATAGGTTCCACGTAACTCCAGCTGCCATTAAGATTGCACTGAGTTGACTTGACCGTTGAGTTGTCAGAGGGGAAGAAACATCCTTCCTGGCAAGTAAAAGTTACCACTGTGCTGTACGTGTAAAAACTGGCACTCCCGTTGGACACTGCATTGGTCACCACTGGCGTGTCATAGCACTTTATGGCTGCAGTTGTAAAAAAAGTTGAAATACACATATACATACATTTTAAATTTATAATGATAATTAGTAGTATAATGTAATTAATTTATCCTTCATAAATGTTTAAACAAAAATTGAATCATGCTTAAAGTAAATACATTTTTAAAATTGTTTTTAAATAAAAATTGTAACTAAAAATGTTTTTTTATTGAAGTGTGGTTAAAACAAATGTTAATTATAAAAACTTGATTGTATAGTATAGTAGTGTGACATTTCTGTGGCATATTTTGTTGTTTTTAAAATATTGAAAAAGCCAAAAGTTTTCTTCCTCAGGATCACATGCTAAATGTAAACCAAAAATGGCTTAACTAGGTCATGCTGAGTTTAAAAATTAGAAATTTAAAAAAATTCACAAATGAATATGAAAGTTGGGGTTACAGAACTGAAATCATGACCAATAATATGGCCAAAGTTTGTCTTACTTAAGCAAAATTTCAGAAAAGTAAGACAAAAATATATTTATATTCTCAACATATGCATATTTTATAACGAAATGACTACTCGGAAGAATATTTTTCTCCCCTATGTCTCCACTTAGTCGTCTAAAGATAGCTCTGTGCATGCGCAGTGACATATGGCTAGGGTTAGGGCTAGAATGAGGGTTAGGGGTAGGATTAGGGTTGGTGTTAGGGTTCTGCGGTTGTAAACACACGCATGCGCAGTACCATCGAAAACATCGCAGCGAAGGCAAGTCGTAGTTTCTCTCCATTGCGAATGCATATCGAATGCGTATCTTATTTCGGCTAGCATCGGCCATTTTATAAAAGAGATTCTTAAAATATTGAATTTCTGAATTTTTTTCAGCTTTATTTTTAACTTTTCTTTAATGGTTTCTCAGAAGATGGGAAAAAAACAACACATTTTTAATTAATGTCAAGAATAATTTTTATGTCCCTCTCTAACATGGTTATTGTAATAAATGGATGGCTTGCTAAGATAAAATCTATCCAAAAGATAAAATCTATCCAAAAGATAAAATCTATCCAAAAGATAAAATCTATCCAAAAGATAAAATCTATCCAAAAGATAAAATCTATCCAAAAGATAAAATCTATCCAAAAGATAAAATCTATCCAAAAGATAAAATCTATCCAAAAGATCTATCCAAAAGATAAAAATGTCTTACGCTGACAAGCTGGAGCAGGTGGCTGCCATCGCTTCATCTCATTACATGTCATGTTCCATACCTCCATGGTGCCGTTAAAGTTGTAGGCTATGTTAGTACAGCGGTAGCGCACTGTGTCTCCATACAGAGTTGTGTTGGTCTCTTGGTAGCGCACTGTGTCTCCATACAGAGTTGTGTTGGTCTCTTGGTAGCGCACTGTGTCTCCATACAGAGTTGTGTTGGTCTCATTAGGTATTATCTGAGCATTGGTCACAACAGGGACAGATCCACAGCTGACTTCTACAAGTTTAAAATGTCAAAAGGTAATCATCTGTACAAGTTTAACATGTCAAAAGGTAATCAACTGAACAAGTTTAACATGTCAAAAGGTAATCAACTGTACAAGTTTAACATGTCAAAAGGTAATCAACTGTACAAGTTTAACATGTCAAAAGGTAATCAACTGTACAAGTTTAACATGTCAAAAGGTAACTGTACAAGTTTAACATGTCAAAAGGTAATCAACTGTACAAGTTTAACATGTCAAAAGGTAATTAACTGTACAAGTTTAACATGTCAAAAGGTAATCAACTTTACAAGTTTAACATGTCAAAAGGTAATCAACTGTACAAGTTTAACATGTCAAAAGGTAATCAACTTTACAAGTTTAACATGTCAAAAGGTAATCAACTGTACAAGTCTAACATGTCAAAAGGTAATTAACTTTACAAGTTTAACATGTCAAAAGGTTATCAACTGTACAAGTTTAACATGTCAAAAGGTAATTAACTGTACAAGTTTATCATGTCAAAAGGTAATCAACTGTACAAGTTTAACATGTCAAAAGGTAATTAACTGTAAAGTTTCTCCACAGACTTTTATGTTCCATTATGGCAAGAATTAAAAGGACAAAGAAGGCACACAATGTCCAGATGATGAAAATAAAATAAAAACCAATGTTGTTTGTTATATATTTAAACATTCAGTTTCTGGAAGGTCGTTAGGTTTTAACAGGCCAATAGTTTCCAGTTTGTCCAGTTAAGTTGGTCAAACTTGACTAATTAGGTCCAATTAAGAAGGTCAAAGTTGACTAATTAGGTCCACTTAAGAAGATTAAACTTGACTAATTAGGTCCACTTAAGAAGATTAAACTTGACTAATTAGGTCCAGTTAAGAAGGTCAAAGTTTACTAATTAGGTATAATTAAGAAGGTCAAAATTGACTAATTAGGTCCAGTGAAGGTCAAAGTTGACTAGTTATGTCCAGTTAAGAAAGTCTAACTTACTTGAACAAAGAATCTGGGTGATGTCTGGCAGCCAAAGTTCAAAGTTCATACACCTGCTTGTGACAGCTGTGCTATTGGTGCCATTGAGTTCATGACCTTTGACACAAGTGAAGGTCACATTGGTCATTATAGAGAAGCTGTCATTTTGTGGTAAGGCTACAAAAGGTGCAGAGGCCATCAGTGAGTTATTCATCTTGATCAGTGGGCAGGTAAGGGCTGTAGAACAAAGTGATTGAACAAAATGTTATCTCCCTTTCATTTGATGTGTCTAACACAATTTTATCTCCCTTTAAATTGATTTGTCTAACAACAGAGCCAGATACAATGACTTTTTGCCAGCCTCTCTCTGTGGGCCAGACTCTCAAGTCTCCCAAAGTTTAAATTATAAGAGCATGAATTTAGTCTTGCAGGAAATATTTACTTGTATGTTAATTTAACTACAAAAGAAATATAATATTAAAAATCGTTAATAAAATCTGAATAGTATGTTACTCTAAATTTAATTTTTTTTCAGCAACCAGTTATTTAAAATAAAACTTGAATTGTTTTAAATTAAAACAGTAGCTTAAATTAGATAGTGAAACCAGAATAGTAAGCTAACAACAATTATGGTAAAGGAATATGACATGATTGAATTATCTCCTAAATTAGAAGAAAATCTAAAACCTTTAGTTGAGTACAAGGCGATGTTGTCAGATGAACAAGGAAATCCACCAAAACAAATAGCTGGACACTTCTCATTATCATCAGCCAAAAAATCTCTTGGGGGAACTGTATCCACACACTGACAGACATCTAGGACAAAATATATACATAACTCAATCACCAATGGGATGACATGGTCGAGTGGTAGAGTATAAGACTGCTAACCCAAAAGTCTCAAGTTCCAATCCATCTCCACACAATAGCCCATGTCCCACCAACAACCCATTTCCCCCCCCCCCCCCCCCCCAACAACCACCTTCCAACAACAACCCATCTCCCCACAAGAATGCATTTCC
The DNA here is from genome assembly GCF_028476545.2 of Physella acuta. Lineage (NCBI taxonomy): Eukaryota > Metazoa > Mollusca > Gastropoda > Physidae > Physella > Physella acuta. The sequence continues at coordinate 178,455 of NW_026732489.1, forward strand.
TCATTAAAAATAAAATCTGATAGTAGCAGCAAGTTTTGCCAAAGATTCAAATGTCAAGTGCAGCAAGTTTTGCCAAAGATTCAAATGTCAAGTGCAGCAAGTTTTGTCAAAGATTCAAATGTCAAATGCAGAAAGTTTTGTCAAAGATTCAAATGTCAAGTGCAGCAAGTTTAGTCAAAGATTCAAATGTCAAGTGCAGCAAGTTTTGTCAAAGATTCAAATGTCAAGTGACACAAGTTTTGTCAAAGATTCAAATGTCAAGTGCAGCAAGTTTAGTCAAAGATTCAAATGTCAAGTGCAGCAAGTTTTGTCAAAGATTCAAATGTCAAGTGCAGCAAGTTTTGTCAAAGATTCAAATGTCAAGTGGAGCAAGTTTTGTCAAAGATTCAAATGTCAAGTGCAGCAAGTTTTGTCAAAGATTCAAATGTCAAGTGCCACAAGTTTTGTCAAAGATTCAAATGTCAAGTGGAGCAAGTTTTGTCAAAGATTCAAATGTCAAGTGCAGCAAGTTTAGTCAAAGATTCAAATGTCAAGTGCAGCAAGTTTTGTCAAAGATTCAAATGTCAAGTGGAGCAAGTTTTGTCAAAGATTCAAATGTCAAGTGCAGCAAGTTTTGTCAAAGATTCAAATGTCAAGTGCCACAAGTTTTGTCAAAGATTCAAATGTCAAGTGGAGCAAGTTTTGTCAAAGATTCAAATGTCAAGTGCAGCAAGTTTTGTCAAAGATTCAAATGTCAAGTGCCACAAGTTTTGTCAAAGATTCAAATGTCAAGTGCCACAAGTTTTGTCAAAGATTCAAATGTCAAGTACCTGTTGGTTGCAGGATGATGAAAGGGTATCCACTGTCTCGACAAAATGCCAGACACTCTTCAAAACTACTTACACTAACACCAGGCAATTGGCTGAAAACTGTCAAGTTGCTATGGCAACTAGCATAACTGCTACTAACTGACAGAAGAAAAACCCAGAAACAAGTGAATTACGGTACGGCCAACTCTTTTCAGTAAATTTATCTGAGGTCAACTATTTTGTGTAAAGTATAAATAAATTTATCAGAGGTCAACTATTTTGTGTAAAATATAAGCAAATTTTAATGAACTTCGACTCAGTAGGCCACAACTTACAGTTGTACATTTGATATGGATAGCCCACAAGTTCCGCGCTGGCCATGGGAGAGGTCCCTGACCAAGACAGAAGGGTGATCTTGACAAATCTGGCCACAACAGGAACTGACAGCGCCACCCACAAAGGTTGTGAAGGTTTATTTACCTGTACCTTGAGCCAAGATTAATAGAATTTTAAAGTAGCTAATGTACGCATTTTACAGCCTAAATTAAAATCACTAGTTAAGTCACTCAGAACAATAAAATGCAATTATAAATTTTATACTTAAATGAACCAAATATGGATAGTATTATCAAATTTAAAAAAATCATGACAATTTTTTTTCCATCCGACTTCTTTAATTCATTAAACATAATAACTAGTTCGAGTCTTGTCTTTATATATTTTTCTGACAATTACATTTATCTGACCAAACTAAATGATATTCATCTGAGCAAATTAAATGACAGTGTGACCAGCTAAATGACATTTGTCTGACCAGCTAAATGACATTTGTCTGACCAGCAAAAAGACATTCATCTGACCAGCTAAATGACATTTGACCAGCAAAATGAACAACTTACCACACTGTCAGGGTGTGGTTCATACAACAATCCATCAAGCGAGGTGGACAGCGTCAAGCTGAACAGGTTGCCTGCAGTAACACAAGAAAAAATAACTTTGTCTTACTCTTATGTTTTGGAACACAAATTAGTATTCATGGTTTAAAAGCACTATTTAGCTTCATTTGGATTTCACAACTAAAAGCTGATACATCAGATTATACAAGAATTATAAAGAAGCTTTTTTTCATGATACCATGGTAACCAGTTATGAGGCCATGACAGACACATGGGGTGTAAAATGTAACAGCTGGAATCATACCTTTGTTTACCAAATTTTACAAATGGGGTGTAAAATGTAACAGTTGGAATCATACCTTTGATTACCAAAATTTACAAATGGGGAGTAAAATGTAACAGCTGGAAACATACCTCTGATTACCAAGCCTTCAACAACAAAGTAGTCAAGCAAGGTAAACTGTATAAACACATTACTTGTGTTTGTTCCTAACCAGCCACCATAGGTCAACTTCTTGAGATTCATTCTGTTAACAAATATTGGAAAAAAAATATTCACTTAAAAATAATATCAAATTTGTTTACAGCAAAAATAGTCTAAGACTAATTTTTAAAAATCTACTTGGTTATTAAAAAATTAAAATAACTATAAAAATGTTGACTAACGAACTATGAAGTAACTATAAAAATGTTGACTAATGAACTATGAAGTAACTATAAAAATGTTGACTAATGAACTATGAAGTAACTATAAAAATGTTGACTAATGAACTATGAAGAAACTATAAAAATGTTGACTAATGCACTATGAAATGACTATAAAAATGTTGACTAATGAACAGTGAAATAACTTTAAAAATGTTGACTCATGACCATGAGCTATGAAATGACTATAAAAATGTTGACTTATGAACTGTGAAATAACTATAAAAATGTTGACTAATGAACTATAAAATAACTATAAAAATGTTGACTAATGAACTATGAAATAACTATAAAAATGTTGACTAATGAACTATGAAATAACATACAGGGCAGAAAGTGCTGAGCTCACACCAGCTGATGTGAGAATGTCTGCCGCTGAGGCGCCAGTTAGGATAAGGTCACTTTTCAAACCTGGTAACAAAACACAGATATGATACACCATCTGAGATTAAACTAGTTAGTAGTTAAAGGTCTAAATACAGAGAAAGAGAGTATTTATTTACTTGACAATAATGGTCTCAAAAAATGAGTGGAAGGGGTCCAAAAGAATTATCTTTTAATATGTTGTACATTTACTGGTGATGCTTTGTCTCAATTATTGAATGTCATGGAAAAAAGTTTTAAATAAAGCAACATTTTCTGATAAATCCAGATTCTAGTTAAGGCTCCATAATTTTCATGATAAGTGATGTTATCTGTACCTTATTGTATTATCTGTAACTTACTGTACTTAAAACACGTGACATATTGCGAGTCAGCCACCAGATAAGTCGCAGGCTGCACAACTCCATAGCCCAAGAGGTCATCACAACTGTGCTGGGTGTGTTCAGGTTGATACTGCCCTAAAAAGTTTTGTAAGAGATTTGGTTTTCTATGCAGATTTATTGCCCAATAAATTCATTAAAGCAAACTTTAAAAAAATTAAATAATAGGATTTGTAGATAACGTCACAAATACCCCCCCCCCCCCCAAAAAAAATGGGTCCCCACTCACTGAGATCATACACGGAGTACGTGTTTGATAAGGTCGACCCACACAGCTGCATGAACTGCCCAGAGCAGGGCCTGCTGCACAGAGCCCGGTTGCTTAAAATTTGGACCTGCAGCTTGTCAGCACAAAAACAGTCGCCAACTCTGACCAGCGCGTAGCTTCTGTTTTGGTTCAACCCCAGGCAGTAGGAGACACATTGCTGGACACTCATGCCAGAGGTCAGGTTCAGATAGGACATGCCTGACGTGCTGCTGACTGTCCCACATCCACTCACATCTGGGGTTAACAAAACAAGGATTAGTCTAACTTACACAATAAAATAAAATGTAACCTTTACAGTGTCAAAAAATATGACTGTTAAAAAAATTAATAATGTATAAATACTGTTGTGTTAAAAAACATTTTTCATTTATATGACATACTGAGGTAAAAAAAATGTGTTCTGTTTGAAAATAAACCCACATAATTTTAAAATTACCTTGACTGTATTCACAAATAAATGGCAGGTTTGTGGTAGCATAAACCCACATAATTTTAAAATTACCTTGACTGTATTCACAAATAAATGGCAGGTTTGGGGTAGCAGAAGAACCAACCAAAGTGCCTGAAGTGATGTTCAACATGATGTTCTTGCTGGCTGAAAGTTCAGTACATTTTTTTGTTTAAACATCCATTAAAAAGGCCATTTTAGCAGAAGTAAAATTGTGATTCATTTTTATTTTGGCTAATTTAGTCTAATTTAGTCTTATTGAGTCTAATTTAGTCTAATTTAGTCTTATTGAGTCTAATTTAGTCTAATTTAGTCTTATTGAGTCTAATTTAGTCTGATTTCAAACCTAAATTTAGATTGGCAATGATCGGATCATCCACAGAAATCATTTGTCCCAGGGCAGTTGCAAATTTTCCATTTAGGAAAGTACTAAAATATCCCACCTGTTGAGAAATTTGAAAATGTTTGTCTGAGGTCCATTCTGCTTATTACACATTATGTTGAACATTAAAAACCACTCTCAATAAAAATCAATGAAGTAAATTTTTCAGGTAATCATAAACTTGAAAGTTTAGTTTTTAGTTCAGCAACTAAAGAGTTACACATTGTTTACTTTTAAATTGTATCTATACTGCTCAAAAATGGATATTTATCTTAGTCAGATAGCCATTCTATTTTGTTTGTGACTGACCATCCATAGCTCAGCTGTACGAAATGATGAGAAGGACTGGAGAAGTGACAACAGGTTGTTGAGCTCAGTTTGATTGGCAGGTGAAGCCAGGTAGGAGCCCTGAGCCTGACACACCTGTGTGGCTGTGTTGACATTTTTGTCACTCTGTCTGTAGAAGCGATAACATTTTCTTTCTTTGGCTATAAAGCCAGGAGGACACTTCACTGACAAATCTAAAAAAAAAATTCATTTGGATACATTTTTCTAACATTTTTTTTTAACAAAACAGTTTTCTAGTGTATATTTATTGCCTTATAATTTATTTAAATGCTGGAGTATCAAATAATCATATTTTAGTATGAAAAGTTGCGAAAAAGTAACAAAGTTGATGACATGGATTCTTTAGAAAATGGATTAAATGCTAACCGTCAATCCCACAATGTTCATCAGATCCATTAATCTTGTAGGTGGCAGGTATGGTGACAAAGTTGTCGTATAGCACCTGACAGGTCTCTGCTATGTCTTGCTCTTTTCATGCGGCCAAAATAAAACATACAGTAGTGAGTTGAAGGTAGAACAATTCTATCACAACTTGTAGTTTAATTACTCTAGATTTATTATTATGTCAATAAAGATAATACTAGAAATTTTATTTTTAAACAAACTCACTGCAGATCAACATTCCCTTTGAGGGAAAAAGGTAGTGAGCAACGTGTACTTTGTGTGTTCTAAAAGTCTTAAACAAGGATATACGTAACATTGCTGTAGATATAATAAATGTAGTGAGTACCAAAAGTGTGATGTCTGAAGTATCCGACACCGCCACATTTCTGGAGCTTGTTGCCAGGACAAGGGACATCACACAGGGCATCACTTGAATTTACAAACAGGGACATTACCTGAGGAGCAAGATAGAGGAGACATTTTTCATTGTTTGGATTGAAAAATTGTTTATATTGATGATTGGCATGGCTCTTTTAAAATTCCCAAAGAATGATGCATAAAAATAATTCATTGAAACTGAAATTTACTTTTTTTTTTAAAGTATGCTTGGGCTACACAGGCATGGTCAAGTCAAAGAAAACTTACATCAGGAGAGGATTGTGGGTCATAGCATATGCAGTCAGTGGCGGAGATGAACAAGTGGCTCATTGGTTTTGCCTGACACAGCTGTCTGCACAAGGTCATACTCATGGAGGAGTAGTCCTTCAACGTGTAAACACTGTCAGCTAACAAGGTCAAGGTTTTCAGACAACCCAAGTAAGCTAAGAATTAAAAAAAAAATTTATACCAAAAGTGAATTTTATAAATGGCTTTCTTACACAAGATTTATCTGGCATCAACAAGGCATTGTGAGTGACAGATTTGCAAACTCATAGCATCAACTCAATCAAAATATTGGAAAAATTAAAATGAAATAAAATTATAGACCTTATTATACAAATATAAATTTTATTTTTGTGAAACGGTAAAATTAAAGAAGGGTCTAATTTATATGCAAATGTATTACATTAAAATGTGAGTGGAACATCCTGGTATCACAATAAAATGTTCTTACATGTATCTCTCTGGCAGACTGCATGTTCTAAGATTATTCCATTTTGGCCTTTAAAACTTCCATTGGCAGTGATTTGGACATAGATGGACAAACTGGCAGTGGAGAAGACAGTTGCTGGAACTTCAGTCACATTGACATCTGATAAACTTGAGAAAAATAAAAGTTTTACAGTAAATAACAAACATGTGCCAATGTAGGTAAAAATTTATTTTTTCATTAATATACAATCAATTTATCTAACTAATTAAAAAATAGAGACACTTCACTTGCAAATGTTGAAATACATTAGTACAGAATTTTTTATTTGAATAACTATAAACTGTAAATAGGCCTAAGTGTAAAGAAAATTCATGCATAGACCAATTTTTTAATGACAATTTAACAGTCTTATTATAAAAAATACTTCTTTGGTTTAAAGAGATAAGTCTTGCAAAAAGGTGAAATGTTAATATTATGCAGAACGTTTAAGTTTAACAACTTGTATAAAGGTGAAAGGTTATGTACTGAAACAAAAGGTCAAAGGTCACATACTGAAACAGACTCCCATCTGACCAGGTGTAGAGCCCCATATAAAACTGGTCCATCAGTCCAATATACGCCGGCACACTTACAGGATAGTCCAGGTTCCCTTGTAGGGAAATATTTCACTCATTAACTTAACAATTCATTCTTTGTTTTCTTAACACTCACACGGTAGTCCAGGTTCCCTTGTGGGAAAATATGTCACTCATTAACTTAACCATTCATTCATTGTTTTCTTAACAATATCAGATGGCAGATTTGCAGCTTTTATAAATAAAGCAAATTTTTGTTGGTAAATAATTATTTTTGTAACTTCTTTGTAAAACAGGAGGGGAATTTCTTCCTACATAATAAATTATTTCATGTCAACATGTAATGCACCATATGCCCTGTTGACTCAGACTTCATTCTTTTCTGGACACACTCACACAGCCTCCTCCCACAGCCTCCTCCCCCAGCCTCCTCCCCCAGCCTCCTCCCACAGCCTGCCACAGGCTCCTCCCACAGCCTCCTCCCACAGCCGCCTCCCACCCAAGAACAAACTACAAGACAGCAGTTGTAGATTTTAGAGTTCAGGCATAGATGGCTTGTTGTCGCCACCTAATGAGCCTCATATGCCCAGGAGTCCAAACTCTGGACTTTTGGAGTCGGCAACCACAAGCTCTACCACCTGACCATACTGTCCCCATCTAATTAATTAATTAATTAATTAATATGACAACTTCATAGCACTTACATTTTAAGACATCAGTGATTAACTCCCTTGCACTAGCAGCCCTGAGAGTTGCCACAATACTTGAAGGTTGAAACAGACCTGGTAACAAATGACCAAAAATAATTTTTTCAAACGTTTGATGTACCATGCATAGGGGACAATTAAAATAAATAATCTAAATGCAATGTTCCTACCATTAAACCGCTACCATTACACAAATGTCAAAAATAAAAAATAAGTTTGAGGTCCTACCATTACATCGCTGCCAAAAATAAAAAAATAATTTTGAGGGTCTACCATTAGACTGCTGCCAAAAATAAAAAATAAGTTTGAGGTCCTACCATTACACCGCTGCCATAAAGTGCTGGCCTGTGAATTCTTAACAGTATCAACAGCAAAGACGCTATCCTCTACACCAACTCTGTTCCAAGAGTAATCTGAGAAGTTGATTGCGCTGGGGGCGTTGTTATGCCAGAGTTCAAATTGCTGCCTCAAGTAGAGAGAATCTTAACAACAGACAAATGCAGCGTCATGACATGTTTGCAGAAATTTTAAATGTGCAGCATGAGAAGTGAAAGGTGAAATTAACATGAGAGGGTCATTTTAAAATATTTCATATTACTGATTCTGGTGTAAAAGAGTTAAGCTAAATCATTAGTTTATTCTAAGATTGAATTTTCCATTACAAATAAACTCAGTAAAATATTGTTATTATATTTATTTTTCTAAAATTGAAATTTTCACAAATGACCTGTTAATGATGCATTTGAACAGGTATGATAAAAGAGGTATGTTAACATTTGAACAGGTATTTGACCTTTATAAGAGGTAGTTAATTAAAAGATAGAAGAATAGTTATGGTAATTTAACAAATCTATTAGTAGATTAAACACAAATTATGGACAAGTATATTGGCACTACATGTATTAAGGTGTATTGTTTTTTAGCACGCTTTATATCTGTGCGTGAAGTGTGAAACATTTGAAGAATACAAGACACCATCTCTTGCTTTACAAAATATAAAACCACATTTTCTAAAAGTACAAAATAATTTTCACTTTATTCCCAAATTTATATAAACAAGTTTTTAAAGTTGCGGCAAGTTTCCCTATACATAAATATTGACCTATTTTTTTTTTCCTATTGTCAACGCTGAGGGCAAATCACTCCCAAAAGAAACACAAGAGGTTTTTTAAAGACTCAATAAATAGATCTCAAACCATTTCAATGATGATCAATGAAGCAGAGAGGACTGACACTGGAGACTGAATACAAATATCAATATACTGATTGGTTTGATTAATTTAGAATCAATAAATCTATCAACTGCTGAACCAATACATCATTTTGTTTTTCCAACAAAAGAAGTAAATCAATGTTTGAAGTTGTTGGGATAGAAACACATTCCTACAATCAGATTGTATAAAATAATTCTTTTAATTGTTTATAGGCCATACCATTTTTGTTATTAAAATGTTGATTGCAAAATCAAGCTGCCTTTTTCTGTTAGTTGGTTCTAAGAAAAAAAAACAACTAAGTTTGTCATAAGGTGTAAGGCTGTACTGTACCTTTCATGCCACACCAAGTGCTGAGGCCACTCCCTAAAGTGTAGAGTCCAGAGAGTAGCACCCCTTGATTAAATAGCTCTTCACAAGTGGAAGCATTTCTTTTGTAATCTGAAAACAATTGGGCAATGTAATAATTACTATGGTTTGAACTCAGATACTTGGGACAATGTAATAATTACTATGGTTTGAAGTCAAGTTGCTCTTTTAAATGTTGAATCATTTAATATTGAGACTCCATGTGAGTTCTTTACTCTTGAGTAATGGGATGGTGTGTATGTGCATGATTGTTAACCAAAAAGTTCTGGGTAGACCAACCCCTGGTCCACCCTGCACTGATGGGAACAAACTAGGGTACATAACTAAGTAAATCTGGGTGAGCATAGAACTGACCACACTATCCCTTCATTTGCTGAGGTCGCAGAAACAGGCCAACTCTACTTTATTTGCTTTTGATGTGAGCAGAGCAAACAGTGATTTTAAAAGTTAAATGAACCAGTTTACATTATTTCAATGACCTAGTTTATAATCTATAAATGGACATGTTTGACTGACCTAGTTTATAAACAGACATGTTTGACTGACCTAGTTTATAAACAGACATGTTTGACTGACCTAGTTTATTAACAGACATGTTTGACTGTCCTAGTTTATAAACTGACACGTTTGACTGACCTAGTCTATTAACAGACATGTTTGACTGACCTAGTTTATTAACAGACAGGTTTGACTCAGAGGCGTAGCTAGGGGAGGGCGGGGAGGGCGGCCGCCCTGGGCGCCGACCCTAGGGGGGCGCCAAAAGGGGTAGAAAAAAAAATTAAAAGCTCATTTTAAGCTGCAATTTTGAATCATAAACAGTTAAAGTTAAGAAATTTAACGGCCTTTGCATACTGTAAAACGTATATCTTTAAGAAATAGTGACCGGAAAAACCGCTTTCCAGCTTTACTAGATGAGGGGGGGGGCGCTTTTTCGAAGACTAAAATCTGAAAAATTCACACCGGATTAAGGAATAAACCGATATCGCCCAGAAAACAAACCCATTGTACTAAAGAGTATTTTACGATTGTGTAACATAAAAAAGATTTAGCAGACTGTCGGAGCGGGTGGATGGGAAGCGACACTCTTTGCCAAAATTTTAAGAGAGAAGAAAATTAGTATATTGTACTGATTATTACTTTGTTTAACCTAACTGATAATTCTAAATTGCAATGTTGGCTTACTATTATTGAAATTGTTCTAAAGACACGACCAAAAGTAGACCAAATAAGGCTTGCACCTTCTACAAAATAACTCTAAAGCAGTAACTCTTAACTTTTTGGAGTACCGAACCCAACCAGTTTCATATGCGCAATCACCGAACCCTCCTTAATAGTTGTATCTTCCACAATGACAAAATCCGATCGTGAATCCTATGAGTCGGGTGTGTGTCTTGACCAGTGTTTCTTCCAGACTTTTTTCGGAGGGGGGGGGGGGGACTTGAAATTTTCGGAGGGGGGGGGGGGCGGGGGCGGTTGACTTTCTTCGGGGGGGGGGGGGGGGCGGACACAGTTAAAGGTATATATTTTATATATAAATTATATAAATTTCATTTCATTCGGGGGGGGGGGGGGGGGGGCGGTAGAGTTTTTTCGGGGGCTTCCCCCCCCCCCCCTGAAGAGATGCCTGGAAGAAACTCTGGTCTTGACCTTCGCGGAAGCCCTGAGACTGAATTACCAAACCTCTCAGGTTCGATGGAGCCCACTGTTCTAAGCTTTTTTGATTTTCTACTTTATATTCGTTTCGGCATCTTAAGGGGAATTTAATTGGCGTCCAGTGAAGTTTTAGGGAACGACAATCAGCGTAATTGTTAATTTTTTTCCAGACTGTCGCACACACAAACACACACGCATATATATATATATATATATATATATATATATATATATATATATGTATGGGGGCGCCAAAATGAAAGTTCGCCCCGGGCGCCGGGAGGGGTCGCTACGCCACTGGTTTGACTGACCTAATTTATAAACAGACAGGTTTGACTGACCTAGTTTATAAACAGACATGTTTGACTGACCTAGTTTATAAACAGACATGTTTGACTGACCTAGTTTATAAGCAGACATGTTTGACTGACCTAGTTTATAAACAGACATGTAATCCTTGAGGGCGCCACAGTTCTGATGGAAGCCGCAGGTTCTGTTGCACAAGGAATCAGCCCCCGCCTTTACAATGGTTTCATTACCAATACAGTAACAGGCAGTCATCCCAACTACACCAGCCAAAGTCTTGCCTAATCAGGGGAGAAGTAATTATCTTTCTTCCAATTTCATCATCATTCAATCAATAATTATATTTTAAATATTTGGAACTTACAGTTTTAAAAAAAATAACATCCAATCATCCATAGAAAATGAAAGTTTTGATCTAAAGAAGAGAATTTGAAAGTGTTCTACTTTAGAGAGAATCTATACTGGGTGTTTTTACCTGCCCCTTTGCAGGTCTCAAAACACTGGGTCAGGGTGAGGTCTTGGTAGTTGGCCAGAGTTATCTGAACTTCACTGGTGATGTTGTAACAGCCCTTGTAGCCTAAAGGGAGGTAAAAAATCTTTACATTCTAAAGGGAGGTAAAATTTTATGTTCTGAGTGAGTTGCAAAAAAAGGACTAGCCAAAAGCATCAATAATCAATAATAAATAAGTTAATTAAACAAATTGTTATTCTACCAACGACATCCAACAAATGAAAACAGTTACCAGCATCCCTCTCACAAATGTAGGACGCCTTTCCACACGCGACTCCGCTGATTATTTTAGAATCGTTTTTGGCATGGGCGAAGCAGTTGGTCACATAGTTGTCAAGCTCTAGTCGCAGGCTGTCATTGACGTAGGCTCCGTTGTTGTAGCGAAGTTTGGACGACATGTTCCGGTGTTGAAATAGTCCAAATATCCAACTACCTGGGAGAAAAAGATGTGCAAATAGCAAACTACTTGGGGCAGAACATTTCTAAATAAAATAATTGAATTTAAAGTGAGAAATTAAGTTGGTCATAGCCATATTGAGTTTGTCAAATTAAAATAGTCCTATTAAGTTAGTTGTATTGAATTTGTATTTAACTCAATGTAACAAGCCCGCCGGTTGGTTGAGGCCACGCCGGGGGGACGATCTGTCCGGGATTCAAAGGGTCGAATCTAAATATCCATTTTGTTTCCTATTTTATCCGGGGAAAGGGGGCGGGCACCTGGAAGAGATGCCTGAAAGAAACCCTGTGTATTACCTGTGTATCACCTGTGTATCACCTGTGTATCATCTGTGTATCACCTGTGTATCGACTTACTCACGCCAGCCAACATGGGTGTGTCCTGTATGACCGCCAGCAGGTTTTCAGCCTCGTCTTGGGTCTCGTACACGGCGAGATGTCCACCAATGGACGAGCACATAGCAGCTGGGTCAACTATCGTTTCCTGGAAGAACCTGTAGCACTGACCTTCAACTTCTAGCCAGGATTCGGGGCAAGTTACTGTAAACATTTAAACATTGCCTGCTTTTTAAATGTATTTAAATCCTAGTTGCAGATGTTCTAAAGACTGACGATGAGATAGATTCTAGTCACTGACAATCGCAGTAACAATTGCTAGTTTGTCAAAAAAAATTGATTACTTAAACACCAAAATCTGACGTTTAAAATAGTAGTGATACCAGGCATTCAGTGAAAAAAGTATATCCCCTCCCTTCCACAACCATAATAAACCATAACAACCCACCCCCACCAAAACAAACCCACCCCCACCATAACAAATTCCCTCCACCATATCCCCCCCATACTATACCACTCACCTCCAGCATATTCGATGCAGTCTATCACCTCAGTACCATTGGCTGTTTTCACCGTGACGTTGGTGAGTAGGGCGCCAAGAATCATGGCCCTGCACCCCTCCCTCAGAGGCTGGCCTCGGTCTGCTCGTGGAGAAAAAGGCGGGAAAATGTGTGTGTATGTGTAACACATAGACTTTAACCTTTGACCCTTGAACTACCAGGCCAGTGTTTTGCGCTAAGTATATTTTTCTTGCACCTTAACTGAAACACGTGCAACAGGGGGGGGGATTATCTTTGGCGCCCCCACCCACACCAAGCTACGCCCCTGACAACACCTACCTGCGCCCATGACCACCCCTAGTTAAACTCTGCCCACCAATAGCCACGCCCCTACCCACCAATAGCCACGCCCCTGACAAATAAAACCGAACCTGCTGTGACGAAGACGACATTGGAAGCAACGCCCCCACAGTTCTGGTACTTGTTCCGTGGACACGGCACCGTGCACGATTCCCAGTTGATGCTGGTCAAGTTGGAGGTATCTGAAACAGTCACGTGGTGTTATAGCAACAGGTGGGGGGACAGTACTCACCCTATGCTAAGACAGTACTCACCAGACAGTACTCACCCTATGTCCAGACAGTACTCAACAGACAGTACTCACCCTATGTCCAGACAGTACTCACCCTATGTCCAGAAAGTACTCACCCTATGTATAGACAGTACTCACCCTATGTCCAGACAGTACTCACCCTATGTATAGACAGTACTCACTCTATGTTCAGATGGTACTCACCAGACAGTACTCACCAGACAGTACTCACCAGACAGTACTCACCTTATGTCCAGACAGTACTCACCCTATGTATAGACAGTACTCACTCTATGTTCAGATGGTACTCACCAGACAGTACTCACCAGACAGTACTCACCCTATGTATAGACAGTACTCACCCTATGTATAGACAGTACTCACCCTATGTCCAGACAGTACTCACCCTATGTATAGACAGTACTCACTCTATGTTCAGATGGTACTCACCAGACAGTACTCACCAGACAGTACTCACCCTATGTATAGACAGTACTCACCCTATGTATAGACAGTACTCACTCTATGTTCAGATGGTACTCACCAGACAGTACTCACCAGACAGTACTCACCAGACAGTACTCACCAGACAGTACTCACCAGACAGTACTCACCAGACAGTACTCACCAGACAGTACTCACCAGACAGTACTCACCAGACAGTACTCACCAGACAGTACTCACCAGACAGTACTCACCAGACAGTACTCACCTTATGTCCAGACAGTACTCACCCTATGTATAGACAGTACTCACCAGACAGTACTCACCAGACAGTACTCACCAGACAGTACTCACCAGACAGTACTCACCTTATGTCCAGACAGTACTCACCCTATGTATAGACAGTACTCACCAGACAGTACTCACCCTATGTATAGACAGTACTCACCAGACAGTACTCACCAGACAGTACTCACCAGACAGTACTCACCAGACAGTACTCACCTTATGTCCAGACAGTACTCACCCTATGTATAGACAGTACTCACCAGACAGTACTCACCAGACAGTACTCACCAGACAGTACTCACCAGACAGTACTCACCTTATGTCCAGACAGTACTCACCCTATGTATAGACAGTACTCACCAGACAGTACTCACCCTATGTATAGACAGTACTCACCAGACAGTACTCACCAGACAGTACTCACCAGACAGTACTCACCAGACAGTACTCACCAGACAGTACTCACCCTATGTATAGACAGTACTCACTCTATGTTCAGATGGTACTCACCAGACAGTACTCACCAGACAGTACTCACCCTATGTATAGACAGTACTCACCCTATGTCCAGACAGTACTCACCCTATGTCCAGACAGTACTCACCAGACAGTACTCACCCTATGTCCAGACAGTACTCACCCTATGTCCAGACAGTACTCACCCTATGTCCAGACAGTACTCACCAGACAGTACTCACCCTATGTCCAGACAGTACTCACCCTATGTCCAGACAGTACTCACCTTATGTCCAGACAGTACTCACCCTATGTCCAGACAGTACTCACCTTATGTCCAGACAGTACTCACCCTATGTCCAGACAGTACTCACCCTATGTATAGACAGTACTCACCTTATGTCCAGACAGTACTCACCAGACAGTACTCACCCTATGTATAGACAGTACTCACCCTATGTCCAGACAGTACTCACCAGACAGTACTCACCTTATGTCCAGACAGTACTCACCCTATGTCCAGACAGTACTCACCCTATGTCCAGACAGTACTCACCCTATGTCCAGACAGTACTCACCAGACAGTACTCACCCTATGTCCAGACAGTACTCACCCTATGTCCAGACAGTACTCACCTTATGTCCAGACAGTACTCACCCTATGTCCAGACAGTACTCACCTTATGTCCAGACAGTACTCACCAGACAGTACTCACCCTATGTATAGACAGTACTCACCCTATGTCCAGACAGTACTCACCAGACAGTACTCACCTTATGTCCAGACAGTACTCACCTTATGTCCAGACAGTACTCACCAGACAGTACTCACCTTATGTCCAGACAGTACTCACCCTATGTCCAGACAGTACTCACCCTATGTCCAGACAGTACTCACCCTATGTCCAGACAGTACTCACCAGACAGTACTCACCTTATGTCCAGACAGTACTCACCCTATGTCCAGACAGTACTCACCCTATGTCCAGACAGTACTGACCAGACAGTACTCACCCTATGTCCAGACAGTACTCACCCTATGTCCAGACAGTACTCACCTTATGTCCAGACAGTACTCACCAGACAGTACTCACCTTATGTCCAGACAGTACTCACCTTATGTCCAGACAGTACTCACCAGACAGTACTCACCTTATGTCCAGACAGTACTCACCTTATATCCAGACAGTACTCACCAGACAGTACTCACCTTATGTCCAGACAGTACTCACCTTATGTCCAGACAGTACTCACCAGACAGTACTCACCAGACAGTACTCACCCTATGTCCAGACAGTACTCACCAGACAGTACTCACCAGACAGTACTCACCCTATGTCCAGACAGTACTCACCAGACAGTACTCACCAGACAGTACTCACCCTATGTCCAGACAGTACTCACCAGACAGTACTCACCCTATGTCCAGACAGTACTCACCAGACAGTACTCACCAGACAGTACTCACTCTATGTTCAGATGGTACTCACCAGACAGTACTCACCAGACAGTACTCACCTTATGTCCAGACAGTACTCACCAGACAGTACTCACCTTATGTCCAGACAGTACTCACCAGACAGTACTCACCTTATGTCCAGACAGTACTCACCCTATGTCCAGACAGTACTCACCAGACAGTACTCACCAGACAGTACTCACTCTATGTTCAGATGGTACTCACCAGACAGTACTCACCAGACAGTACTCACCAGACAGTACTCACCAGACAGTACTCACCTTATGTCCAGACAGTACTCACCCTATATCCAGACAGTACTCACCAGACAGTACTCACCTTATGTCCAGACAGTACTCACCCTATGTCCAGACAGTACTCACCCTATGTCCAGACAGTACTCACCTTATGTCCAGACAGTACTCACCCTATGTATAGACAGTACTCACCAGACAGTACTCACCCTATGTTCAGATGGTACTCACCTTATGTCCAGACAGTACACCCTATGTATAGACAGTACCCACCTTATGTCCAGACAGTACACCCTATGTATAGACAGTACCCACCTTATGTCCAGACAGTACTCACCCTATGTATAGACAGTACTCACCCTATGCCCAGACAGTACTCACCAGACAGTACTCACCAGACAGTACTCACCAGACAGTACTCACCAGACAGTACTCACCAGACAGTACTCACCAGACAGTACTCACCAGACAGTACTCACCAGACAGTACTCACCAGACAGTACTCACCCTATGTCCAGACGGTACTCACCATTAAAACAAAAACATGAGGTAGACCGGGTAGCCGAGTACTTGTACTGGTCAGCGCGACAGGTCTCAAAACACAGGGGCGTGGACATCCTACTGGACGTGATCTTGGGGGTCAGACTGGAGGTCAGGATGCCGCACCCCAGCGATGCTGTCAAGATTGACAGTGTCAGTTCATTAGACAAGGTTTACACGAGGTTTGGGCTAGGTTTAGACAAGGTTTAGACAAGGTTTGGGCTAGGTTTAGACTAGGTTTAGACTAGGTTTGCATCAAGTTTAAAAATTATTTTTTTTAAATGAGATGCAATTACTGACCACTGACACATAATTGACCACTGCATATGAAAATTGACATTTGACTGATAATTGACACACTGCTGACCACTGGCACACGACTGACCACTGACATATGACTGACCACTGACATGTGACTGACCACTGACATATGACTGACCACTGACATATGAATGACCATTGACATTTGACTGACCACTGACATTTGACTACACAGACATGTGACTGACCACTGACCACTGACACACGACTGACCACTGACACATGACTGACCACTGACACATGACTGACCACTGACAGATGACTTACACTTGGGACGTTCACACACAACGCCCTTATAACTTGAACACTCCGAGTTGACCATAAAACCACTCTCAAAGTGGACGCAGCGGTTGATGATGTTCTGGGGGTAGTCCGCTAAAAATTTTCTGGAAAATTCGGGGATAGTCTGATAAAAACAGTTTGAGAAATATGTTGGGGTACTCCAGTATAAAATGTCTAAACAAAATTTTGAGTTGATCGTTAGATTTTTTAGAAAATAATGACCTAACTGACCTGTATGTGACCGCTGTCTCGTCTGTCCACATGTAGGAAAAGGTCAGCTGTGTGTCGTACAGCCCGATAAAAAAATTCACATTCTTCATGTACTTCATGTCTGAAACAATGACCCAGAGGTCAAACAGAGGTTAAATGAGGTCAAACAGGGGTCAAACAAAAGTAAATGGGTTGTCAGAGGACTTACAGTTGTAAGCTATCGTCAGGAATATTGTGTCAATGTTCTAGACTCACAGTTGGAGGCTATTGTCAGAAATATTTAGTCAATGTTCTAGACTCACAGTTGGAGGCTATTGTCAGGAATATAGTGTCAATGTTCTAGACTCACAGTTGGAGGCTATCGTCAGGAATATTTTGTCAATGTTCTATACTTACAGTTGGAGGCTATTGTCAGGAATATTGTGTCAATGTTCTAGACTCACAGTTGGAGGCTATTGTCAGGATTATAGTGTCAATGTTCTAGACTTACAGTTGGAGGCTATTGTTTGGAATATTGTGTCAATGTTAGGAATATTTTGTCAATGATCTAGACTCACAGTTGGAGGCTATTGTCAGGAATATTGTGTCAATGTTCTAGACTCACAGTTGGAGGCTATTGTCAGGAATATTGTGTCAATGTTCTAGACTCACAGTTGGAGGCTATCGTCAGGAATATTTTGTCAATGTTCTATACTTACAGTTGGAGGCTATCGTCAGGAATATTGTGTCAATGTTCTAAACTCACAGTTGGAGGCTATCGTCAGGAACGACCACTCGTCCGAGCTGCCCACACTGACCACTATGCTGTTGTTGGAGCGACAGCTGTTGTAGTGGCTCTCCATGTTGTCCATACGGTCAACAAACAGGTAGCAGCTGCCCTTGTAGGCGATCCAGTCTTCCTCACAGTCAGTCGAGTTATCTGGGGGTCACAGGTCACAGAGATCAGGCCGTTATCCCAAGGTTAGACAAAGGTCACATACAAAAGTCGGGCAGTTCATCTGAAGGTTGACAAGTGTCAAAAGGATCAAAAAGTCAGTAATTTGGGGGTAGATACAAAAAAGGCCAGGTTGAGGTCAGTTATTTTGAGAACGGTCAGACAGAGGTCAGACAGAGGTCAGATAGAGGTCAGACATAGGTCAGATAGAGGTCAGATAGAGAGGTCAGAGGTCAGATAGAGAGGTCAGAGGTCAGACAGAGGTCAGACAGAGGTCAGATAGAGGTCAGATAGAGAGGTCAGATAGAGAGGTCAGACAGAGGTCAGATAGAGGTCAAATAGAGGTCAGATAGAAAGGTCAGACAAAGGCCAAACAGAGGTCAGATAGAGAGGTCAGACAGATGTCAGAGAGGTCAAACAGAGGTCAGAGAGGTCAGACAGAGGTCAGAGGTCAGGCAGAGGTCAGATAGAGAGGTCAGACTGAGGTCAGACAGAGGTCAGACAGGGGTCAGACAGAGGATAGACATAGGTCAGACAGAGGTCAGATAGAGGTCAGATAGAGGTCAGACAGAGAGGTCAAAGAATGGAGACAGTAGGAGAGGGCAGAGTGGACAAAGGGGGACAAGTCAATAAAAAATGTGTACATGTTCAGGCTGTACACACTTTGCCTAAACAGCCATTCAACTTTTTTATATGAATACGGACCGTAAAAGCTATAATAATACATCGTGTTGACCTACCGTAAAAGCTGTAATAAATCGTGTTGACCTACCGTAAAAGCTGTAATAAATCGTGGTGACCTACCGTAAAAGCTGTAATAAATCGC
This sequence comes from Physella acuta, assembly GCF_028476545.2. Taxonomy (NCBI): domain Eukaryota; kingdom Metazoa; phylum Mollusca; class Gastropoda; family Physidae; genus Physella; species Physella acuta. Next base: position 197,761 of record NW_026732489.1, read on the forward strand.
GGTGACCTACCGTAAAAGCTGTAATAAATCGTGTTGACCTACCGTAAAAGCTGTAATAAATCGTGTTGACCTACCGTAAAAGCTGTAATAAATCGTGTTGACCTACCGTAAAAATAGCAAAAAACCTTGCTCCCGTTGTTAATGTAGTAGGGGCCGTGGTAGAAGACGCCGTTGATGAAGATGTCCACACAGCTAGTGACGTTAAAGTTTGTCGCCAGTTCTGAAAGTTGACAATTTTTTGTTAAAGTTTGTCGCCAACTATGAAAGTTTTGTGGACTTTTTTCAGCGAAATTTATGAATGTTTTGTTTTGTGGGACGAAAAAAAAAAGCCTAAGAATATTTTCAACGTTTTGGCAACCTGAGCTCCAACATTGAGTAAAGTTTTGTCGTAGGCTACGTGTTATTGTGTGTACGGCACGAAGATGGTTGGCCGAATAAGATAATCGTTTGGCCGAATATGACGATCGTTTGGCCGAATAAGATGATCGTTTGGCCGAATAAGATGATCGTTTGGCCGAATAAGATGATCGTTTGGCCGAATAAGATGATCGGCCGTAATTCAATGACGACTGGCAGATGTAATGTGACGCGCCCGCTGTGCGTAAACAGAATATTCAGATGTCTGCACAGATGTCTGCACAGATGTCTGCACAAATGTCTGCACTTTTGTCACAACCAACCATGACAGTGTTTACACGAAAATATTCCAATCGTCGGTGTGGTTTGGTGCTTTAGAAATATTTATTGATGGTTGGGAAAAACAATTGACGTCAAACAAAAATAATTGTTGTTTTCGGAAAAGTACATCCAGTTGTTTCCAGCTACATGTGACGTCATATGTTTGGCTTTATGACAAAACACTCGAACGACGCAGTGGTGAGGGGTGGGGGAAGTTTGTCGTACAAGTCGGTGTGGGGGTGGGGCAAATCTGTCATACATGTGAGGGTGGGGTGAAGGCATGGTATAAGAATGGGAGCCAGTCACACCAAAGGGAACAGCCTGCAGCCTTTGACTACCGTCTACCACCCTGTGCCCCCCTCTTACACCCAGACACCGCCATCCAGTAGTTGGTCAAGTGCCCCTGGACGTCCGCCGAGTGTTTTTCTACCCCACGTGACCAGCTGAAGAGACGGACAAAAGACTGAAATCGTTGCGCGCGCATTGATCTGTTGTTAGACTGCTAACAACCCACCCCATCAAAGAAAGATTACTACGCCATACTGAGGAACATACGTCATTAGTCCTAGTAGAAATGGAAGGTTTAATCGGGTATGGTTTTTACTTTTATGTACAACATAAATCATTGATTTCCAACGGGAATTTACAAAGCACCAACTTAGTGAATAGACGTGATTACAAGTCGCGAGGAAGTTGGTAACATACAAGGGGCGGTGGACATGAGAGATGTAGTTGCTTCCCTTTACAACGTCAGTACGTGCACGACTTGATTCGCCAGCAAGGCGAACTTGGCGAGTTGAACAATCGTATTTGTACACAGAGATTGGGAGGTCAAGGTATGTCTGATTGGGTGGTCAAGGTCTGTCTGATTGGGTGGTCAAGGTCTGTCTAACTGGGCCATATGGCTCACAATATGTTGATACGAGATATTTAGGTGAAATCCCCCCCCCTTCCATGATTACAGTTAAGAGCGAAGAAGGAGAAAAAAAAGTTTCAGCTAAACATGAATACTTTTTATTTTATCACAGTTGTACATGACAAAATTAGGTTCGCATAGAAACAGTCATAGCTTGTTGCCTGCTATACTCCAGGTGGGATAGGTGAGACACTTACCTGTGGTAGACGAGACAGGTGAGACCCTTACCTGTATGGGCAAGACAAGTGAGACACCTGTATGGAAGAGACAGGTGAGACACTAACCTGTAATAGTCAATTTGCCGATTGTTGTTGCCGCCCATGGATATGCGCAGTATTCCGAGTACGCGTTTGTGTAGGCGGGGATCTGATGGAACATAAAGGTGGGAGGGTGAGATAATGGGAGGGAGTGGGAGGGATTGAGATAAAAAGAGGGATTGGGAGGGACTAAGATAATGGGAGGGATGGGGAGGGGTGAGATAATGTGAGGGATGGGGATGAGATAATGGAAAACTGAGAAAAAGAGTTGGGTCAATATCGAATAGCAAAATATCCCCCACCCCAAGAAAAATACGAAATGAAACATACAAGGAGGTCCCCCCCCCCACTAACTGTATACAAACAGGATCACAACTCCACCCCCCCCCCCACCCCCAGTCCCCACTCACCGTATCTAGACAGGAGCACAGTTCCAACCCTTCCCTCCAAAACGCGAGTCTGGCATCGGTGCCCCGACAGTACTGTACGCAGGTGAGTTCTGTGGACATGGTCAGCCCACCTGTGATAGTGCTGATATCCACACACGACGCTGTAGACAGAGATGGGGGGGGGGGGGGGGGGGGAGGGGGTCGTACATAAACTCTACACCTTCAGCATTACAATCTTGGCTTTAATTTAGCCGCGTTCACGACACGAAGACAGGGTTTAGAAAACGTTTAGTGTTAAAATGAAATTCATGACTTTATAAGTTTTTTTCTGTCACCAAATATTTGCAAGTTTCTAGTGCGGATGTTTGGATAAATAAACTTGGGCCTTAGGTTATAAAAAATTGAAACTGAAGCTTTCAACTATATTTTAAAATAGAAATCAACCCTGTCCTTAATAAAGTAATAACTGATATCCACTTTAAATTTGAAACGTACTCTAAATTTAGTGGTGTAACAAATGAAATGGTTTACACAGTTTATGGTGACGTATTACACAATTAGCGGTGACGTAACAATGTAATACTCACTAAGTGTGTGGTAGACAGTGAACAAATCCGGGTCCCCACCACAGAAAGAATTTCCGTCAGCACATTTCTTGTCGCACTGTTGATCTTCCACTCGAAGGTGGTTTAGCGTGGTATTTAGACAATAGCACGTGTTGCCCTAAGTAACGAAAACAACCGTGGTTTAGCGTGGTATTTAGACAATAACACGTGCTGCCCTAAATAACGAAAACAACCGTGGTTTAGCGTGGTATTTAGACAATAACACGTGCTGCCCTAAGTAACGAAAACAACCGTGGTTTAGCGTGGTATTTAGACAATAACACGAAATAAGACATAAACAACCGAAATGTTTGGACAAATACATTAGGATGCAGAGATTCGGGTTGATAAATGTGAACTTCAGTCAGCTCAATCTACATATCTGTCCAGCAGACAAGCCACTATTACAGGCGAAGTAGAACTGACCTACTCACCTGTCTAGCACTGACCTACTTACCTGTCTAGCACTGACCTACTCTAGCACTGACCTACTCACCTGTCTAGCACTGACCTACTCACCTGTCTAGCACTGACCTACTTACCTGTCTAGCACTGACCTACTCACCTGTCCAGCACTGACCTACTTACCTGTCTAGCACTGACCTACTTACCTGTCAAGCACTGACCTACTCTAGCACTGACCTACTTACCTGTCCAGCACTGACCTACTTACCTGTCAAGCACTGACCTACTCTAGCACTGACCTACTCACCTGTCCTGTACTGACCTACTCTAGCACTGACCTACTCACCTGTCTAGCACTGACCTACTCACCTGTCTGGCACTGACCTAATCACCTGTCTAGCACTGACCTACTCACCTGTCTAGCACTGACCTACTCACCTGTCTGGCACTGACCTAATCACCTGTCTAGCACTGACCTACTCACCTGTCCTGTACTGACCTACTCTAGCACTGACCTACTTACCTGTCTAGCACTGACCTACTTACATGTCTAGCACTGACCTACTCACCTGTCCTGACCTACTAGTCAGTGACTCACCTGTCGGGCCACGAATATCCTGTCCCGCCTCCTGCAGAAGTCAGCACAGAAGCCCTTGTTGATGCCGGCGGTCACACCTGACTCAGTCGTGCTCAGCTCTAGGGTCTCCCCCACCTGCAGACACCCCTGGTAGTCGGACAAACCTGGAGGTCAAGGGGTCAAGGTTACATTCAAAGTTTGGTCGTTTGATGGCAATGAAGGTCGTTGGTGAAGGTCAATTTTTAGCGTCAATGACCTTAATGGACCTTTTAATGGACCTTGGTCTCACCTAGACAGCCGAAGGTTCGAGAATTCAGGGTCGTGTTGCCCTGGATCACCTCCCACTCCGCCAGGTTGTTGCACCTGACTTTCAAAACCTCGGCGCCGTCGATTCGGTAGAAGAAGGCGTGGCCGGATATACAGGTGTACACTGGGAACAAAATTACCGTGTCTTCTGCTCAATTGGTCATTACAATAATCTAATTAGCTATTAGAAAGGTAACTAATGATTGGATATACTATCAGACCATACGACATCAAATCACTGATATATTACCTAACAGAGAACATTCTAGAAAACATGAGTTTTCAGAAATGGAATATCGAGCTCTTACTTTATCAACCAATGGTCACGACCCCCCCCCTCCCCTCTCGCCACAAACACACACACACACACACAGTCAACCCGCACACAATGACACACATAGCCACATGAATGACAAAAAGCGACAACTGACCTATGACCTGGCCGTAATCGGACTGGCCTAGACTGGAATCTTCAAGGGCTGACACCATAGTGGGGGAGGTGGTGGGTGGGCCGCAGTTGACGGCTGGAACATAGAGGGGTGGGGTCAAGTAGAGGGTCAAGTAGAGGGTCAAGTAGAGGGTCAAGTAGAGGGTCAAGTAGAGGGTCAAGTAGAGGGTCAAGTAGAGGGTCAAGTATAGGTCAAGTAGAGGGTCAAGTAGAGGGTCAAGTAGAGGGTAGAGGGTCAAGTAGAGGGTCAAGTAGAGGGTAGAGGGTCAAGTAGAGGGTCAAGTAGAGGGTAGAGGGTCAAGTAGAGGGTCAAGTAGAGGGTAGAGGGTCAAGTAGAGGGTCAAGTAGAGGGTAGAGGGTCAAGTAGAGGGTCAAGTAGAGGGTAGAGGGTCAAGTAGAGGGACAAGTAGAGGGTCAAGTAGAGGGACAAGTAGAGGGTCAAGTAGAGGGACAAGTAGAGGGTCAAGTAGAGGGACAAGTAGAGGGTCAAGTAGAGGGACAAGTAGAGGGTCAAGTAGAGGGACAAGTAGAGGGTCAAGTAGAGGGACAAGTAGAGGGTCAAGTAGAGGGACAAGTAGAGGGTCAAGTAGAGGGTCAAGTAGAGGGTCAAGTATAGGTCAAGTAGAGGGTCAAGTAGAGGGTCAAGTAGAGGTCAAGTAGAGGGACAAGTAGAGGGTCAAGTAGAGGGACAAGTAGAGGGTCAAGTAGAGGGTCAAGTAGAGGGTCAAGTAGAGGGACAAGTAGAGGGTCAAGTAGAGGGACAAGTAGAGGGTCAAGTAGAGGGACAAGTAGAGGGTCAAGTAGAGGGACAAGTAGAGGGTCAAGTAGAGGGTCAAGTAGAGGGTCAAGTATAGGTCAAGTAGAGGGTCAAGTAGAGGGTCAAGTAGAAGTCAAGTAGAGGGCCAAGTAGAGGGTCAAGTAGAGGGACAAGTAGAGGGTCAAGTAGAGGGTCAAGTAGAGGGTCAAGTAGAGGTCAAGTAGAGGGCCAAGTAGAGGGTCAAGTAGAGGGACAAGTAGAGGGTCAAGTAGAGGGTCAAGTAGAGGGTCAAGTAGAGGGACAAGTAGAGGGTCAAGTAGAGGGACAAGTAGAGGGTCAAGTAGAGGGTCAAGTAGAGGGACAAGTAGAGGGTCAAGTAGAGGGACAAGTAGAGGGTCAAGTAGAGGGACAAGTAGAGGGTCAAGTAGAGGGACAAGTAGAGGGACAAGTAGAGGGTCAAGTAGAGGGACAAGTAGAGGGTCAAGTAGAGGGTCAAGTAGAGGGACAAGTAGAGGGTCAAGTAGAGGGCCAAGTAGAGGGTCAAGTAGAGGGACAAGTAGAGGGTCAAGTAGAGGGACAAGTAGAGGGTCAAGTAGAGGGACAAGTAGAGGGTCAAGTAGAGGGACAAGTAGAGGGTCAAGTAGAGGGTCAAGTAGAGGGTCAAGTATAGGTCAAGTAGAGGGTCAAGTAGAGGGTCAAGTAGAGGTCAAGTAGAGGGCCAAGTAGAGGGTCAAGTAGATGGTCAAGTAGAGGGTCAAGTAGAGGTCAAGTAGAGGGTCAAGTAGAGGGTCAAGTAGAGGGTCAAGTAGAGGTCAAGTAGAGGGTCAAGTATAGGTCAAGTAGAGGGTCAAGTAGAGGGTCAAGTAGAGGGTCAAGTAGAGAGTAGAGGGTCAAGTAAAGGGTCAAATAGAGGGTCAAGTAGAGGTCAAGTATAAGGTCAAGTAGAGGGTCAAGTAGAGGGTCAAGTAGAGAGTAGAGGGTCAAGTAGAGGGTCAAATAGAGGGTCAAGTAGAGGGTCAAGTAGAGGTCAAGTATAAGGTCAAGTAGAGGGTCAAGTAGAGGGTCAAGTAGAGAGTAGAGGGTCAAGTAGAGGGTCAAATAGAGGGTCAAGTAGAGGGTCAAGTAGAGGTCAAGTATAAGGTCAAGTAGAGGGTCAAGTAGAGGTCAAGTATAAAGTCGTAGAGGATCAAGTAGAGTGTCAAGTAGAGGGTCAAGTATAGGGTCAAGTAGAGAGTAGAGGATCAAGTAAAGGGTCAAGTAAAGGTCAAGTAGAGGGTCAAGTAGAGGGTCAAGTAGAGAGTAGAGGGTCAAGTAGAGGGTCAAGTAGAGAGTAGAGGGTCAAGTAGAGGGTCAAATAGAGGGTCAAGTAGAGGGTCAAGTAGAGGTCAAGTATAAGGTCAAGTAGAGGGTCAAGTAGAGGGTCAAGTAGAGGGTCAAGTAGAGGGTCAAGTAGAGAGTAGAGGGTCAAGTAGAGGGTCAAATAGAGGGTCAAGTAGAGGGTCAAGTAGAGGTCAAGTATAAGGTCAAGTAAAGGGTCAAGTAGAGGGTCAAGTAGAGGGTCAAGTAGAGAGTAGAGGGTCAAGTAGAGGGTCAAATAGAGGTCAAGTATAAGGTCAAGTAGAGGGTCAAGTAGAGGTCAAGTATAAGGTCGTAGAGGATCAAGTAGAGGGTCAAGTAGAGGGTCAAGTAGAGGTCAAGTATAAGGTCAAGTAGAGGGTCAAGTAGAGGGTCAAGAAGAGGGTCAAGTAGAGGGTCAAGTAGAGAGTAGAGGGTCAAGTAGAGGGTCAAATAGAGGGTCAAGTAGAGGGTCAAGTAGAGGTCAAGTATAAGGTCAAGTAGAGGGTCAAGTAGAGGGTCAAGTAGAGGGTCAAGTAGAGGGTCAAGTATAGGGTCAAGAAGAGAGTAGAGGATCAAGTAAAGGGTCAAGTACATGGTCAAGTAGAGGGTCAAGTAGAGAGTCAAGTATAAGGTCGTAGAGGATCAAGTAGTATCAAGTAGAGGGTCAAGTATAGGGTCAAGTAGAGAGTAGAGGATCAAGTAAAGGGTCAAGTAGAGGGTCAAGTAGAGGGTCAAGTAGAGGGTCAAGTAGATGGTCAAGTAGAGGGTCAAGTAGAGGGTCAAGTATAGGGTCAAGAAGCGGGTCAAGTAGAGGTCAAGTATAAGGTCAAGTAGAGGATCAAGTAGAGGGTCAAGTAGAGAGTCAAGTAAAGGGTCAAGTAAAGGGTAAGTAGAGGGTCAAGTAGAGAGTCAAGTATAAGGTCGTAGAGGATCAAGTAGAGGGTCAAGTAGGGGGTCAAGTATAGGGTCAGGTAGAGAGTAGAGGGTCAATTAAAGGGTCAAGTAGAGGGTCAAGTAGAGGGTCAAGTAGAGGGTCAAGTAGAGGGTCAAGTAGAGGTTCAAGTAAAGGGTCAAGTACAGGGTCAAGTTGATGTTAAATTAGAAGGTAAAGTGGTGGGTAAAATTAATAGTAAAATTGATGATAATGTAGACATGGACCAGGTGAGCTAATTACCGGAACAAATTAAAGACTCACCAATACACTGTGACGGGAACGTGTCTCTCCACGCTCCATTTAAACACAATGACGTCATGACGTTTTGACCCACTTTGATGACGTAACCATCCAAGCAAGTGACTGTGACGACAGAGTTGTTCCCCCTTGTCGGGTCGTTGTACAAAACTCCTGCATTGGTCACCTGGACGTCCGGACACTGGAGGCCTAGGGGAGAGTGTGGGGTGGGGGAGGGGGTGTTAGATGATTGCCTGGGGGGAGAGATGGTGGGTGGGGGAGGGGGTGTTAGATGACTGTCTGGGGGGGAGAGATGGTGGGTGGGGGAGGGGGTGTTAGATGACTGCCTGGGGGTGATGGTGGGGTGGGGGAGGGGGTGTTAGATGATTGCCTGGGGGGGAGATGGTGGGGGGGTGTTAGATGACTGCCTGGGGGGGGGGTGATGGTGGGGGTGAGACAGAGGGTGTTAGATGATTGCCGGAGAGCCGGGGTTGGATGGTGAGGGCGAGGGGGTGTTAGATGACTGTCGGACACTGAGAGCCTTGCGGGGTCTGGCGGCATGGTATTTCCGCCTACTGCTCACATGACGTAACCATGGGCTACCAGATAGCTGGCATGATATGATATGACGTGTCAACAAAAGTTGGCATCACATTGCCAGCACCAACCTAACCAAACACGGGCCTCAAGTTTTTTGGTCAGGTTTTGGTCGCACTCTGGCCAGGTTTTGGTAGAGTTGCCACATTGGCAGCCCACGTCTTAGGTTTCTGTCTTCAGATGGCGCGTGACGATGTGACGTCACATGCTAGTGCTGACACACTCCAGTGCTGATGGAGTGACCACTTGCTTCATGCACTCGGCCCCTCTAGGCTTAACTGGATGCTAATTGGTCGGGAAGATTTTTATCACGGCGAAAGTTTGTTTAGTTTTTATAATCCGCTCAGGTTTTTAAATGTCTTTTATTCCTGTTCACGAGCTTTAAGACGAAAGTTAGGAGCAGGATAAATTGATAGGTCGTTAACAAAATTAGGAGCAGGATAAATTGTTAGGTCGTTATACAAAATTAAGAGCAGGATAAATTGTTAGGTCGTTAACAAAATTTGAACATGGGTTTTACAGAAATTTTACATCGGGCTGGTAGCCTGTGAGACATTTCTGGAACAATTTTCAACTCTCATCTATCTAGTGTCGAGTCAATGAACGTTATATCATTATAATATTATAAAATTATAGCATCATAGCATTGTAGCATAACAGCATTATATCATTATACCATTATAACATTATAGCATATATACCATTATACCATTATAACATCATAATATTATAACATTATACTTCATATTAAGTTATTGTAACAGTAAATCACCAAAATAAAACTCAATCGCTTTACTATTTCATGTCTGACAGCCTCGGGGGGAGGGAAGGGGGGTGTCTGGTGCGAACACAGCAGACCCCCGAGGCGACGGTTAATGCAAGGTTTAGCCAGAAATCTGGTACAGGACCACAGGCAGGTTAAACCTTCCATCATTCATTGAGATTACCCCCACGGTTAAACCATCATTCGTTGAGATTAGCTCAACGGTTAAGCCATCATTCGTTGAGATTAGTCCCACGGTTAAACCTTCCATCATTCGTTGAGATTAGTCCCACGGTTAAACGATCATTCGTTGAGATTACCCCCACGGTTAAACCATCATTCGTTGAGATTAGCTCAACGGTTAAGCCATCATTCGTTGAGATTAGTCCCACGGTTAAACCATCATTCGTTGAGATTAGTCCCACGGTTAAACCATCATTCGTTGAGATTACCCCCACGGTTAAACCATCATTCGTTGAGATTAGTCCCACGGTTAAACCTTCCATCATTCGTTGAGATTAGTCCCACGGTTAAACCTTCCATCATTCGTTGAGATTACCCCCACGGTTAAACCATCATTCGTTGAGATTAGCTCAACGGTTAAGCCATCATTCGTTGAGATTAGCCCCACGGTTAAACCTTCCATCATTCGTTGAGATTAGTCCCACGGTTAAACCATCATTCGTTGAGATTACCCCCACGGTTAAACCATCATTCGTTGAGATTAGCTCAACGGTTAAGCCATCATTCGTTGAGATTAGTCCCACGGTTAAACCATCATTCGTTGAGATTAGCCCCACCGTTAAACCTTCCATCATTCGTTGAGATTAGTCCCACGGTTAAACCATCATTCGTTGAGATTAGTCCCACGGTTAAACCATAATTCGTTGAGATTAGTCCCACAGTTAAACCATCATTCGTTGAGATTAGCTCAACGGTTAAGCCATCATTCGTTGAGATTAGTCCCACGGTTAAACCTTCCATCATTCGTTGAGATTAGTCCCACGGTTAAACGATCATTCGTTGAGATTACCCCCACGGTTAAACCATCATTCGTTGAGATTAGCTCAACGGTTAAGCCATCATTCGTTGAGATTAGTCCCACGGTTAAACCATCATTCGTTGAGATTAGTCCCACGGTTAAACCATCATTCGTTAAGATTACCCCCACGGTTAAACCATCATTCGTTGAGATTAGTCCCACGGTTAAACCTTCCATCATTCGTTGAGATTAGTCCCACGGTTAAACCATCATTCGTTGAGATTAGCCCCACCGTTAAACCTTCCATCATTCGTTGAGATTAGTCCCACGGTTAAACCATCATTCGTTGAGATTAGTCCCACGGTTAAACCATAATTCGTTGAGATTAGTCCCACAGTTAAACCATCATTCGTTGAGATTAGCTCAACGGTTAAGCCATCATTCGTTGAGATTAGTCCCACGGTTAAACCTTCCATCATTCGTTGAGATTAGTCCCACGGTTAAACGATCATTCGTTGAGATTACCCCCACGGTTAAACCATCATTCGTTGAGATTAGCTCAACGGTTAAGCCATCATTCGTTGAGATTAGTCCCACGGTTAAACCTTCCATCATTCGTTGAGATTAGTCCCACGGTTAAACGATCATTCGTTGAGATTACCCCCACGGTTAAACCATCATTCGTTGAGATTAGCCCCACGGTTAAACCTTCCATCATTCGTTGAGATTAGTCCCACGGTTAAACCTTCCATCATTCGTTGAGATTAGTCCCACGGTTAAACCATCATTCGTTGAGATTAGTCCCACAGTTAAACCATCATTCGTTGAGATTAGCTCAACGGTTAAACCATCATTCGTTGAGATTAGTCCCACGGTTAAACCTTCCATCATTCGTTGAGATTAGCTCAACGGTTAAGCCATCATTCGTTGAGATTAGTCCCACGGTTAAACCTTCCATCATTCGTTGAGATTAGTCCCACGGTTAAACCTTCCATCATTCGTTGAGATTACCCCCACGGTTAAACCATCATTCGTTGAGATTAGTCCCACGGTTAAACCTTCCATCATTCGTTGAGATTAGTCCCACGGTTAAACCTTCCATCATTCGTTGAGATTACCCCCACGGTTAAACCATCATTCGTTGAGATTAGCTCAACGGTTAAGCCATCATTCGTTGAGATTAGCCCCACGGTTAAACCTTCCATCATTCGTTGAGATTAGTCCCACGGTTAAACCATCATTCGTTGAGATTACCCCCACGGTTAAACCATCATTCGTTGAGATTAGTCCCACGGTTAAACCTTCCATCATTCGTTGAGATTAGTCCCACGGTTAAACCATCATTCGTTGAGATTAGCCCCCCGTTTCTTGCCTGATTACTGTTTTTCCAAAGATTTTCATCATTTTTTTGTTTTCAAACATTTTTTGTTTGCCCGAGTTGAAAATAACAGGGATAGAAAAAAAATTGCTTACAAAAAGAGTGCACGCGCACACACAAAATCTAAACTCACCAAATACAGATTCCACATGTTTGAAACTTTGATTTACTAGTCAGATCATTTGAAAAGGTAAATCAGAAACGAACAAGGTTTGTATGTTGACGTTCCTAAAATTAAATTATGTTGTCTAATTCCCTCCAAGTTGACGTCAACTTCCCAGTTTTTTTCATCAAGAAACGTGTGCCCCATTTTTGGACATGCGCCCAGAAAATATCCAGGTGAAAATTTGAGAAGGGTGGGTTTAATGGAGATCACACAGCGCAGTCGGTGTGGGCATCGGTGCAGACGACATTTTAATTTCCGGTTTCAAGATGGTCGGCAGCTGGTGTATGGTGGTGTGTGGTGGTGTATGGTGGTGTGTTGTGTTATGTTTTGGTGGTGATGATTTAGTATGATGGTGTATGATGGTGTGTGGTGTTATTTTTTTGGTGTTTGGAGTTGCATGGTGGTGATGTTGTTGTATAATGGTGTGTTGTACGATGGTGATGGTTCCAGCCGTTGAAAAACGAGATCCTGCCCTCGTGTCAACATACGTCACACCGATTGCAGAAGGAGGTCAAGGATTATCGATCGTTGAACCCTGGGACATTTCAATTTTTGTCGATCGCAGTTTTTCAGTTTTTTAAATAATTGGAATCCAAATAAAGATATCAGATGTCAATTATTGTTTTAATAAATGTCATTAAAACAAAAAGTTTTTAAATGTCATCTTGTGTTAAAGCTGGATACAGCGGGTACATCTAGTAAGAGATAATGAAATACTACATATTATGTAGAATATAATATTACAGATTTTGTAAATATAAGATACTACATATTGTATGAGGTCAAAGTATGTCTACAGAGATGAAAGACCTAAAATTGTTTAAATTTAGAACCAGTGGCCGCATAATTAGTATGACTCCCGACCCCCCTCCCTCCCGACCCCCCCCCCCCCCCCCACCCTAGTGACGCCATCACGTATGCGCTGATGTAACACAACAACATTTTTATTTGTAATTGTTCAATAAAACAAAAATAAAAATCTTTACCGTAAAAAACGTTTACTTAGACTGTCATTGCATTGGCCGCTAAAATGTGTTACAGATTTCGTGAACGACCTATGCTTTGATTAAAGAGAGCAAGTTTCTTTTGTTTTGTTTTTTCACTTCAGCTAAACCTTATTAGTATAAATGTTTTTAATATTTATTTTGTTTTTTACTTGAATAACATTGAATGAAAACATTTAAAGAGTAAATTCATATCGAAGTTTTACAATTTTTTTTTCAATTCCGTTCTTACTTAGGTAAGTCAAATAGCCCATTCGGTGGACAGACGGACGGACGGACAGACAGACCGGACAGGCAGAAATCGTAACAAGGATGAAAGCTTATAGAAAAAATGTTAACTTGAATCTAAACAAATTTCTTGTCGAAGATGAAATAATTTTCAGGACAATTTGTTGATCTGTTGAAAGTTGATCCACAAATGTCTGTTTGAGTCAGTCAGATGCCCCCCACCCCACCCCCAACCCCCAGGATTAATCAATGTTTGTTGACGCTCCTACTGTGTCCCCCGTCCACACCGCCCCTCCCCCCAACGGCCTGAAGGTTTTTACTCATTTGTTTCAGGAGGCTGGACGATATCGATACAACAAGGAATGTATCGAATATTCAATGGAAAATATCGATCACTGATCAAGTACTTCCGGTAAACCAATCACCTATAGATCAGACGATCTATGCAAATTTTCATCATCCATGGCGTCATCGAAAAGTTTTCCAGAGATCGAACCTCCATGATTGGCTGACGTCTGACCCACGTGACACAGACAGCTTGTGTAGCGACACGGGCAGACGTCTAAAGATGTGTCGTTTGCTGTCCTGTCATTGATCTAACTGACCACACATTGCTGTCCTGTCCTGTCACTGACCGCATGTTGATCAGTTTCTTCCAGGCATCTCTTCGCCCCCCCCCCCAGAACGAAATGAAATTTATATAGAAAATATATACTTTTAACAGCGTCCGCCCCCCCCCCGTGTCTACCGCCACCGCGAAAATTTCAAGTGCCCCCCCCCCCCCCGAGAAATAAGTCTGGAAGAAACACTGATGTTGATTGGCGGTGGGATCCAATCCTGAATGAAAGGTCGATCTCATGTCTCCAGTTTAGTTGAAGTAACTGATGTAGATGAGCTCTACTTCACCTGCCACATGGACTGTCTGTATGACAGGGTACATGACTGATGCCGAACCAGAAAACCTCAGCTCTATTTCTTCTGGTTATATCTGATGTATGATGTTCGTTTTTTTTTGTCAACTTTTCTTGACCAGGAAATCTTACGTCTAGTACTGGACGACACACAAAATTGACGTCTGGTACAGGACCACAGACATTGACGTCTGGCTATCAATTTGCGACATGGACAAAGATTTTTGCACTAAAATCGCGGCCAAGATCTTAATGAAAGATTAAAGCAACATTTTTTGTCGAGGTGATCGATTTTTAATTAAAAGGAAATTTGTTGCACAACAAGTCGCCGTAGCAGTTTAATGGGCGGGAGATTGTCGTCTGATTCCTGCAGTTGACGTCTGATGAGGGCAATTCAAATTTACAACTGAAAGGTCAAGGCTAACGAAATGGTCTCTGGGCAGTGTTTCTTCCAGACATTTTTCTCCGGGGGGCACTTGAACTTTTCGGGGGGGGGGGCGGTAAACTTTCTTCGGGGGGGGGGGGGGCGGACACTGTTAAAAGTATATATTTTCTATATAAATTATATAAATTTCATTCCGTTCGGGGGGGGGGGGGCGGTAAAAAATTTTCGGGGGAGGGGGGCTTCGAACCCCCCCCCCCCCCTCCGAAGAGATGCCTGGAAGAAACTCTGTCTCTGGGTTGTTTTATACAAGAAGAAATGATGGTAGTTAAAAATTGGTTTTAAACTGGATCATCTTCATTCTTCTTCTTCATTCTTAGATTATCTTAATCTACAATTTGCTTTTCTTCTTGTTAGAGGAGGGCTGGGGTAGACTAGGCCGCTGGGGACACGGGCAAGGGTCCCGATGGGCCGATAGGACACGGGCAAGGGTCCCGATGGGTCGTGGGGACACGGGCAAGGGTCCCGATGAGCCGCTGGGGACACCGCAAAAATCCCCTGAGAATAACAGAAAGAAAACCTTTCCACGGGAGTAAAATCTAATGATGTTTTTAGTGCAGTAAGTTGCAGTAGCAACATCAAGGATCAATTGTGAATAATTATAAGATATTTCATTGATGAAGTTTATGAATGATTGATACATCTTTATTCACTTGTGTGGCCCATTGCCCATTGAATTTGGGTCATAAAATTTTGGATTAAAAAAATGTTGGACTTTGAACTTATACTCAAACATTTCAATAGAACTTTAGCAATAGTAGTATATTAGGTCCCTTTTGGAGCGAAGGCGCAGGCGCAGGCGCACCCAGGATGCGCAAAGGATATATAGTAAAATACTCGGATGCGCAGGGGGATGCGCAGGCGCGGGATGTACAACGAGATATAGTAAAATACTCGGATGGGGATGTACAACGAGATATAGTAAAATACTCCAGACGCAGGCGCAGGCGCAGCCTGGAGGGACAATGAAATATAGTAAAATACTCCGGATGGGGATGCGGATGGGGATGGGGATGGGGATGCGGATGGGGATGGGGAGGATGCGCAGGGATGCGGATGGGGAGTAGGTCAGTAGGTCACCGCCGGTGACCTTGTGACGTAATCATTGACCCAGTTACGTAATTTTAATGCGTTTTAATGAGTTTTAATGAGTTTTTAAAATTTTAATTAATTTTTTGACCTAGTTACGTAATTTTAATGTATTTTTTAATGAGTTTGAATTTAATTTTTAAATTTTAATTAGTTTCTATTAACGAGTTACGTAATTTTAATGCGTTTTTTAATGAGTTTGAATTTAATTTTGTTTGTTTACTTGTTTATTTTAATTACTTTGTTTATATTGTGTAATTTTTTTATTAACGAGTTACGTAATTGGATTTTAATTTTTTAAATTTTTAAATTTTAATTTTAAATTTTAATTGATTTTAATTACTTTGTATTTTGTTTGTTTATTTTGTTTGTTTACTTGTTATTTAATTTGATTACTTTGTTTATATTGTGTAATTTTTTTTTTTTTAAATTTTATTTTATAATTAGTAATTATTTTAATTTGATTATTAGTTTGAAATTCATTTTATTTCTTTGATTTTACATTTTTTAAATTTGTTTATTTCTTTTCTTTGTTGTTTAATTTGTTGGTTTGTTTATTTACTTGTATGTATGTTTAATAGTAAACGGATAGGGGTGTTGGTGGATGAGAGGGGGAGTAATGATGGGGTTTGAGGGTAGGGGTGCGTTAGCGTGTACTTTGTGAATAACATACATTAACAACACCTGTTACTCGCTAATGGCACCCGGCACGTATCGATTCACCAGCAAAGTTTTTCTTTTTGTGAGGGACCGTACACTGTCCGAGTTAATTTTGGTCACACCCACTGGACCATCATCAACTTGATAGCCCACCTAATTAAATTTTTTGACACCCGTCATTGATTTATGTGGGTTCGCGAAGCGATCCCACCGGGAGGTATGGTAATTAACGCGAAGCCAGCGTTAAGTGTGGGAACATCTGTTACCACGTTAATTGATTTTTCCCCCGGTTGGGTCCCGTGCTTTTCACTAACAGTTATACGGACAGTATCATAGGTTTTTTCATCGAGTACAGAAATAGTATTGATCGACCCGGGTCGAGCGGTGTGTTGTATGTAGTTGGTATATCCATGTTTTGTTGTTGGTTGGTGTAGAGTTTATACGAGGATCGGTGAAGTTTTCACCGAGGTTGGTTTTGAACTCGGACCATCCATGTTTAGGAATTGTTAGGTGTAGAGTTTATACTATGTTGGTATGGTTTTGGTTTCACCATGGATTGGTTCAAAGTTGTTACATGTATGCTTTGGAGTTGGTAGGTTTCAAACTAGCGTCGGTGAAGTTTTCACCGAGGCAGGTTACAAAATTGATACAGGCATGTTTTGGAAGTGTTAGGGGCCGAATCCATACTAGAGTGGGAAGGATTTTGTTTTCACCGATTGATGTTGGTACACGGATGTTTTGGAAGGGGTTGGTGTAGAGTCTATACTACGGTCGGTGAAGTTTTCACCGAGGCGTGTTTCAAAGTTGCTACATGTATGTTTAGGAATTGTTAGGGGTAGAGTTTACACTAGGGTCGGGGGAGTTTTGATAACACCGAGACATGTTGGCACATACATGTTCTTGGAATTGATGGCAGCCGAGTTTATATTAGGGTCGGTGAGGTTTTCATCTAGGTAGGTTTCAAAGTTGTTACATGTAGGGCCTATGTTTTGGAAGGGGTTGGTGGATGGTTTTTATACTAGAGTCGGTGAAGTTTTCACCTATGTATGTTTCAAAGTTGTTACATGTGTGTGTGTGTGTGTGTGTGTGTGTGTGTGTGTGTGTGTGTTTGAGTGTACGTGTGTGTGTAAGGTGGTGGTAAGGTGGTGGTGGTAAGGTGCTGGTGGTAAGGTGGTGGTAAGGTGGTGGTAAGGTGGTGGTAAGGTGGTGGTAAGGTGGTGGTAAGGTGGTGGTAAGGTGGTGGTGGTGGTAAGGTGGTGGTAAGGTGGTGGTGGTAAGGGGGTGGTAAGGGGGTGGTAAGGTGGTGGTAAGGGGGTGGTAAATTTGCTTAAGATTATAAACTTCAAGTTTTAAAAATCAACAATGTTATAGTACGTCGTGTCAAATGACACACCGTTTAAAATGTCTACATTTAAATTTCACCAAAATAATGATGTATAAACTAAATATGATAGGACGTTAGCATACATATCATTCAATCTAATCATTCTAAAGTACAAATCAATAATTTTTATTGATTAAGGGGCCGTGTTCATACTAGGGTCGGTGAAGTTTTCACCGAGGCAGATTTCAAAGTTGGATGTGGCTGTTTTTATTTGTATATGGAAAGATTTAAAAGTTTGGATGGGAACATTGTCACTTTTGAGAGTAAATGTCAATGTGTTTAGGAAGGGGATATTCATTGGGGATTGGTGTCTACAAGTTATGTATCCCAGTCTGTTGGAGTGGTTTCTAGGGGGTTGTGACATTAGTTGAATACAGATAAATGTTTGTCTGTTACTTTGTCTGTCCAAGGAATAGTGTGGGTAGTGGTACGGTGTGTTTATCTATCGGTTGGTATTGAGGTTAGTGTGATGACGCAAGGTTGGATGGGAGAAGGGGGAAGGGGTTGCTGACAAAGGGAAGGGGAAGGGCGAATTGTGATAATGGTTGGGGCACCGATCAGAGCGGTAAAGGGCTATTTCCAACTCGGATCCAGTATTTTAAATGGTTGATTTTGATTTCAGTCATACATCTTATACAGGATACCGAGTTACATAACTTTCAGGGACAAGTAACAAAACAATAACTCACATCAAAAATTAAAAAAAAAAGACCGTTTATATAATAAGTTTTTTATTGAATAAAAACAACCCCATCAGCATACAGTCAAGGTTCTGTCTTATTTACATATTTACATTAAAGTCTCATTAAAGGCACGATTGGTAAACTAAAAGGTCTTATATGTCTAGGGGAGATGTTGTCACATTGTCTGCGTCTACTTGTCTTTTAATGTAAAAGTAAGAAAGTGAGTTTCTGTGTTGGGTGTAAGTATATATCCCCGTGTTGTATGCTCTGAACCCTGTGTTTGTCCCACCACTTGGTTCCTTTGTTGTGAGGACCTGCATGAAAGAGTCTTTGCCTAGTGTGTTGTGATTTTTAGATAATCCCTTGGTTGATGTTTTATTATACTCGCCAAAACAGTGGTACGTCTTGCTACATAAAGATACCATCCCATCCCCTTCATATTCTAATTTAAACAACCCCGGTGTTCTCTTTTCATAAATTTTCCTAGCCCTACACTCTAGACAATGACTATCTACCGTGCCTTTGCCGCTTATAAATTGTGGTCTATGTGAGTCACATACTTCTGAGGGGAACCATTTGTCGTAAATGTCAAAAAACTCGTGTTCTAGTCCCGGTCTTACGGCTTTTAACAAGTCATCGGTACTTAAGGCTAAGTATAAACTGTCAGTGTCCATCTCACATAGCTGAAAGTCGGTTCTATCTATATATTTGTCTATAAAGTCATAATAAAATTCTAACATCCTAAGTTTCGCGTACTGATAAATGAAAAAGCCTATCTGAAGAGGGAGATCCCAAACTATCTTCTTTTTTAACGTTTCTACTTCGTAAACATCGTCGGTAAGTTTTGTCATTTTTTTAAATCGCGGATTATTAATACAATCCCCTATATCCCTAGCCCTACAGTAGGTCATGTCCGCATGTCGTGTTTTATCCGTCAAAGTTTTACCGTATGCCGCGTTTCCTAACAATTTCATTGTTTCACTAGTTATCGCGTATTTGTCGTCTATGTCCCCCTTTCTTCGCGCGTCTGAAACTGTATCCCCAAATGTCTTAAAACATGCAATTGGATTATATTCAACGACTTGATAAATTTTACTGACTACCAACCCATGATTTAAATACCACTTTAAAAGGGGTGTCGCTAATAAAATTTTCTCCCCTGTAAAGCTACCGATTAAAGTCCGTCTACCGCTAGTTAATAAGTTGTTATCGATCGCGTATTGTCTCATAAAAGGTCCGATGTCATCCCGCGTAACGTCCGTATTTTTAAAAATAGGTGTCATCTCACTAAAATGTGCTCTTAAACTATCCGGTACTTTAATGTCGCATTCTATCAGTCCAAAACACGAGTCGTCTAAAACAGAATCGATGATCTGTTTTTCAGTCAGGGGCCATTTCTTACCATAGGTCGGTGTCGGTGTCTTTTGTGATTTGTCAATAGAGTTTAAATAGTCTTTAATAGTTGGGTTCATTTTTTTCTGGTTCCCCCACTCACATTCCCACATTTCTACGACTTTAACGTCAACAGTCTCGGTAAGGTACTTCGTAATTTCGTTTGTCTTTTTAAATAACTCAGTCAAGGGTCTGTTACTAATGGGGTTTACTGTTCTGTCTTTAGTTAAAGGGCAGTCAGGGTGTCCATGAAAGAGGCAGCCATGGAACTGATAAACGGTTCGAGTGTTCGCGTCCCACCCGTCTACTCTTATATGGCGAGATCCTAAGCTAACTTCGCCCCCGTTAAACGCGGTTTTTAAAGTTACCCCCTTTGTTTTTGAAACCCACGATAACCACTGAAAAGCCTGTTCCCCGTAATGATTCGTTTTACGCGGTCTAAACCCCTCCTCACTATTTCTAATAATCGGAAATCCCGTCGGCATTTTTTGCATTAAAGACCATAAATAAAGCGCGTTCGCATCGTACCCCTTAATTGCCTGTACCACCTTTTTACTATTCCCCCTAATGAACGTTTCACCCTTTTCGTGATGTCTATGAAAAATAATGGAGGGGCCCCCTACGATATTATTTCGGATTGTTTTATGTAACTCTGATTCGCGCTCGGAACACAAAGAAAAAGAAACGTTTTCGGGAAGTGTTTTGAATAAGTATTTTAAGGTTACCCCTGGGACAGAAATCGCATCTTTAAAAATATCAACCCCTAAATTTTTGTAAAAATTAGTTTGCTGCTCGAGCGCTTCGATAAACGGTTTTACATCGATATTGTTATACCAAATAAGATAATCTTTAAACGTTTGCATCCCCTTCTCTACCCAAATTTGGCTACACGTCGCGTACTCCTCGTCTGAAATGTTACAATTTTTTAATGATGAAAAAAAGGCCGAATGCGGAGGTAAAGACGTTTCATCTAAGACGGCTAAATTTTTGACATATTCGTACGGAAAAAATCCCTTGGTCTCTTTAACATTATATGTGGCGAGGTATTTACTATAGCTAAACCCTGGTGCTAGATAATTAACTATATCTAAGAACTTTAATTTATTTGTTGATATACACATAAAATTATTATTTCTTTTAACTACATATTTAAACGGTGTTTGTTTATCTTCTACGTCGTCTTCGTCATCGTTACAACTAGCTCTAGGTCCCTCCTCTAACCCCTCTTCTGTGTTTGAATAAGCTAAAAAGTACTGAATAAAATACGGCTTAACGAGATTTATATCATATTTTCCTGAATTAAACCCTATAACCGGCATTTGTCGCAAATACTCGTCTAATCTACCGCTAAGAAAGCTATCAAACCCTTTGTCGTTCGACTTATTATCACTACCCCTAGCTTTAGGTGGAAATAACTTCCTGATTTGCTTAAAAACAGGCTCGAACTGTTTTTTCAAAATGCCATAAGCTGCCTCGGCGATTATGTGGAGTCTGTCAATAACTCTAGTCACTAATTCTTGAGGGTCACCAGTCGAAATAAAACAGATGGGTTCGACGAACCCATCTACGTTTGAGGCGACAGAGCAAGACAAAGGCACGTGTTTGGCTACGCTTTTTGTAACTCTACCTAACGGGGGTAACTCGGTATGGTCGAAATAGCATTCGAAATCGTAAGTTGCTCGGAAGGGATAAACAAAGTTACTATTTACAACTACCCCATAGGACGCTAAAAACTCCCAGATTGTTTGGTGTGTCTGATAAACCCCTCCCTTATACCTATCAACGGGTTTCCCCCCATTACACCCTTTCACGTGTCTGTTTAATTGTTTAACGGTGGGCCATAATTTGTTACACACAGAACACGCGAAAGAGTGACCCGCCCCACCTATATTATTAATGTACATAAACTGATTTTGAAAAACTAAAAGATACATGGTCTCCCTAAACCTATCATTACTTCTAAGTTTCGGAAAAAGGATCTGGTTTTCGTCAAATTCAAAAATCTCAATATTTACACTAAAACAGGACTCTAAGAGGGGAATTTCGACCAACCTAACCCCACTAAAATTAGCCAAGGTCCCGAGACCTTGGTGTGCTTGCCACTGTTTCGCGAGATGTAATGTTGGAATTCTAAGATCTCTTGTGGGTGACCCTAAATGTCTGGCTAAACATCTAAAAAAGGAGAAATTGTCTGTGTAGGGTTTTGACTGTGAATCCTGTAGTAACATATTAATGGCGTGATTATGTTTAATAAAGTCAGGAATGTCTGTAAGAAGGCATGTGGGTGAAGCTTTGTCTGTGGTCGGGTGTAAGTCTACTGCATCTCCCCTAAGGTCGTCTACAGGATAAATAGTGGTGTGTGAATTAATGTTACTGTCATTGTTAGTCTTTACGCGTTTGTTGTTTGATATGTCGTCATACGTCCTTTGTCGTTTTAAGGGGCTAGTGTTGGTCGCGGTACGAGCTGTTTGGCTCGCTGATGGGAGTTGGACAGTATGTGTGTCGATCACCAATGTGGGTTGGTGTGTTTGTCTGTTGGTTGCTGATGGGGTGTCGGTCGGTGATGTTTGGTTGGTGTGTGCTGTTTTACAATGTCTTGTCAAATTGGAAAGTAGTGTAAATACTTTCCCGCAAGTTGTGCAGGGATGTCTTCCTCGACCATGTGCTGTCTCTTGATGCCTTATGAAAAGTTGATTACGGGTGAACACTCGGTCGCAGATCTCGCATGTGAAACGAGTCATGGCTGGGTGGCTGCTTGTTTGGGCGGCTTCCCTTATTGATGAAGTGTCTAGTAGTTGGAGGCTTGGGTAGGTCGTTGGCTGTAGAATAAAATAAATACATAAAATAAAATGCATAAAATAAAATACATACTTAAAACTAAATTGAAAATGAAACGTACCTATGGGTTTGCACGTCTAAGTTCGATCTGGGGTTGTGTAGTTGGATGTAGCTGGAACGTTTAGTTTAGTGGCTGGAACGGGGATGGATATGTAGCTCAATAGATCAGTCGATGGAGCGGCTGTCTCGTAGGGTTGGTTGTACACTAAAAAGGAATACATGTGAGTACTTATTTAGAAAAAGGTTTATTTAAAGGATATGTAAAGGATAATTCATACTATTCACCTTACCTCGGTGTACGATACAAAATTAAAAACATGTGACTACGTATTTAATAAGATTTGATTTTAACGGGGTTAGCGCCCTTAAAACAAAAGTAATATTAACCTTACCTTTAATAGAATAAACACGCACAAAAGATGTGGTCCGTATAGGGTTAGGTAGATGTGATGGTTGATAAAGTTGGCGTGGGTTAGTCTCAGGAGTCAACAGAGGTCTCAGGCTGGATAAGTCGCGGTGAAGTTTGGTGTGAAGTCCGAAGTTGAAGTGATTAAAACAAAATTTTCGCGGTCATTTATACGGTTGATCGGCCTAATTACACCACCAGCTGTCGCACAACAGCTGTTGCATAATGACCTATGTACTTCGCGGAGCTAGCAAAGCGATCGGTAAAATCAATTAACGTGGTAACAGATGTTCCCACACTTAACGCTGGCTTCGCGTTAATTACCATACCTCCCGGTGGGATCGCTTCGCGAACCCACATAAATCAATGACGGGTGTCAAAAAATTTAATTAGGTGGGCTATCAAGTTGATGATGGTCCAGTGGGTGTGACCAAAATTAACTCGGACAGTGTACGGTCCCTCACAAAAAGAAAAACTTTGCTGGTGAATCGATACGTGCCGGGTGCCATTAGCGAGTAACAGGTGTTGTTAATGTATGTTATTCACAAAGTACACGCTAACGCACCCCTACCCTCAAACCCCATCATTACTCCCCCTCTCATCCACCAACACCCCTATCCGTTTACTATTAAACATACATACAAGTAAATAAACAAACCAACAAATTAAACAACAAAGAAAAGAAATAAACAAATTTAAAAAATGTAAAATCAAAGAAATAAAATGAATTTCAAACTAATAATCAAATTAAAATAATTACTAATTATAAAATAAAATTTAAAAAAAAAAAAAATTACACAATATAAACAAAGTAATCAAATTAAATAACAAGTAAACAAACAAAATAAACAAACAAAATACAAAGTAATTAAAATCAATTAAAATTTAAAATTAAAATTTAAAAATTTAAAAAATTAAAATCCAATTACGTAACTCGTTAATAAAAAAATTACACAATATAAACAAAGTAATTAAAATAAACAAGTAAACAAACAAAATTAAATTCAAACTCATTAAAAAACGCATTAAAATTACGTAACTCGTTAATAGAAACTAATTAAAATTTAAAAATTAAATTCAAACTCATTAAAAAATACATTAAAATTACGTAACTAGGTCAAAAAATTAATTAAAATTTTAAAAACTCATTAAAACTCATTAAAACGCATTAAAATTACGTAACTGGGTCAATGATTACGTCACAAGGTCACCGGCGGTGACCTACTGACCTACTCCCCATCCGCATCCCTGCGCATCCTCCCCATCCCCATCCGCATCCCCATCCCCATCCCCATCCGCATCCCCATCCGGAGTATTTTACTATATTTCATTGTCCCTCCAGGCTGCGCCTGCGCCTGCGTCTGGAGTATTTTACTATATCTCGTTGTACATCCCCATCCGAGTATTTTACTATATCTCGTTGTACATCCCGCGCCTGCGCATCCCCCTGCGCATCCGAGTATTTTACTATATATCCTTTGCGCATCCTGGGTGCGCCTGCGCCTGCGCCTTCGCTCCAAAAGGGACCTAATATACTACTAGCAATCAGCTGATGATGTACATAAAACCACGGTCAAGGTCGTGAGTTGAGTCTTCTGCTGCACGTCTGGTATCATCTTCTCTACAGGACGATGAAGTTTAAAATCATCAGACCCTGGTACCAGACGGAAAGGGATGGGGGGGGGGGGGATGGTGGAAGAGAGGGCATAGTAAACACAATTTGTGTTTTAAATGTATTTCAAAAGTGCTCGCGGTACAAATCAGAGCTTTCAATAAAGTGTATGGTTATAAAACGGTTGCTATCATTTTAAATTTTTTTATCAATTTTAACTTGGATAAGTTCATCAATTCTGCACCGTTCCTGAATGGTGCGGTCTCACGACACGCAAACGATGGTTGATAGAACACTCGTGGTCAGTCAAGCGTGAGATGAAATCAACGTGAGGTCTACATCCACGGTTCAATGACCTTGTCGATATAATGACCTTAAAGTGTCGGATCACCTGTGTGTGTGTGTATGTGTGTGTGTGTGTGTGTAAGTAAGTGTGTGTGTGTGTGACATACTGATAGAAGCTGATAAATCTGTCAGTCCAAGCCAGTGTTTCTTCCAGACTTTTTTCTCCGGGGGGGGGGGGGGGCACTTGAAATTTTCGGGGGGGGGGGGGGCGGTAGACTTTCTTCGGGGGGGGGGGGGGCGGACACTGTTAAAAGTATATATTTTCTATATAAATTATATAAATTTCATTTATGCCTGGAAGAAACTCTGGTCCAAGCATGGGTGGTTCAAGAAAAAAAAAGGTTTTCAAATCTGTTAGTCTAAGAACAGCGGTAAAGCAAAAGTCTGTTTTGATGTTAATTTTGCTCTTTCTCAAGTTTTTTTTAAATGAGAAGACTGTCTTCAAAGACTGTCTTCAAAGACAATTGAAGTAATTCCAGAGGTAGGGTGGGGTATCACAATTAAAGCTTTTATCCTTGAATCGTGTGTGTATAAATTAAGGTGTGCGGGGATTATTTGTTATTTCTCTAAAGTTATGCCAGGCACTATTATCAGCTGAATGACTCTGCGAGTTCCTTATAGCAATACCATGTATACCTGCCACATTGTGCGGGTGTTAACTGTTAATTAACTGCAGATTATCTGTGGATTAACACACGGATTATCACGCGGATTAAACAATGGATTATCAAAAAGCTTTAGAGTAATTTTCCTCACTTGCAGCCACTAATGATTTTGTACCGACAAAACTTCCGGTAAACAAAAGCAGGCCGGTATGACGTCATCAAATCCCAGGGTGCATCATTAAAATTCAATTTAACTCGAACTTGTAGGCCATACCCAAATAAAATGTTTTTAGTTTATGGCACTGGTGTCGGTTGAATATGTATACGTATAAAATTGTATTATTAGTTGTAAATAAATCGGTTTCGAGTAATGCTTAGTTGATCATTTAGAGACTTAAAACAAGAAGCATTTTGTTTTCGATGCACAACATTACAAAATATTTAAAGATATTTGAGGGAATAATCTCTCTTTAAATAGCCAGCATAGGCCCAACTTGTACTTTTCTTGACTGTTGCAAAGTTGATCATCAGATTTACGGCTATCTCAAAGTTAATCCAAACTGACCATCAGATTTACGGCTATCTCACTGTAGCAGTCTACGGCCGCACGAAGTTACATGGGTAATGGTCAAGGATTTTTTAAAATCTATAGACAACCTAAGGTGGTGGTCACTCGCGGTCTTTTTTTTTCACCCCCTAGGTGAGACCATTGTCCATTTTATCAAGGGGAACGTTCCAGAGAAACTTGGCCTGTTTATTTAGCCGCTTTTAATGATGGTCTTAATTAAGTAACAACATGAAAACTTTGTCTTTATGATGGTCTTAATTAAGTACCAACATTAAAACTTTGTCTTTATGATGGTCTTAATTAAGTACCAACATTAAAACTTTGTCTTCATGATGGTCTTAATTAAGTACCAACATTAAAACTTTGTCTTCATGGGCTTTGAATTTAAGAATTTTCTGCAATTTATGACACCCATAGCCACACTTTCCACCGTATTGACAAAGATAATCAAAGTTTATTTTTAAAACGTTCTACTATAAGTTCTAACATATATGGCAAACACGAAGTCGATTTAAAATAAAAACTTTCTCGAATATATATATATATATAACACTACTGGGGATGGCAGCTAGGGATATAGACATGATTTTTAATTTATTTTTAATTACTTAAACGTTTGAAAATAGAATAAAATCTCGTAGAAAAAGAATCGCACACCAAGCGATAGCCAAGCACAATGTGTATAATAGTGCGGAAAATTAGTACTGTATAACTTCATATGCGTTTTTCGAGAAATCGGAAATCGCGTTCAGTACTACTTCCTGTAAACGGAAATTACAAAATTTGACAAAAAAAACAGAGAATTAGATCTTTTACGTATAAGTGAAATTTCATCTATCAGAAGTATTACTCAAGTTATAGGCTTCTGAAAAATCGAATGTAGAATAAATTCCACTTCCGGTTACCGGAAATCGCTGAAAAGTTGGCTACAAATTCGATGTAATACTTACATATGAAATTTCATCAACCTAGCTGTAACGGCACTCAAGTTATCGTGTTCACAGACTCACACTAACACATACACACACACAGACATACGGACAAAATTGCAAAACCATGTTTTTCCGACTCCGGTTGGTGTAAAACGTCAAGATTTGTAAAAATCTTAATTTTGATTTTTCGCACGATTACAATACTTCCTCTATACTTCGTTTCAGAGAAAGTAAAAAAAAAAACAACTAATCTTTCTATATGACAGTTTTAGCGTCTTTAAAAACTCAAAATAAATCTAAAAGATAAAAAACCTACCTTGACCTTGCTGTAAGTTGAAGATGCTCCAGATTAGACACAGAATAAGTTGTCTCATAGCTCTGAAAGAAATCAAAGTTTAGCCATTTAGTTGACATCACTTCCGAAGAGCCTGGTACGTCGGACTCCCAAATTCCCTACATAATAGCGTGGGGGAGGAGAGGTGCAAAACTGCCGTGAACCAAGAAGGGTTTGCTCTCGACCCTAACAAGATATCTTGACTTTAAGCTGCGGTCTTCACGTGGCTTCGGAAGAGTGCCACTAGTCGGACCAAGCCCATGACCCCCCTAGTGAGTACGGAATGGCTAGTGGTAGCCAACAGCAGCTAGAGGTTTTTGATCTGGCCGAGCAGAGCTGCTGTATGCGCTAGGTTCAAAGAAAGGCCGAACGCCCCCTACGATCAAGCTGGGTACCAGGTGGTAGGACGACGTCCCGCGTCTGGTGGGTGGGGAGGGGGGGCCCGGTGAGAGCCGACGGAAGTAGCGACCGATGTTTGGGAAACTCTTTCGGGGTCTGCCACACTGAGGCCTGCCTGGCTAATGGAAGTCAGCCTTCTGAGCCGGTTTCCGTATAAGGAAGGAAGTAGACATCACCGGTACATTTAGCCATTTACTTTATATCACTGGTGCATTTAGTCATTTAGCCATAAATGGTACATTTAGCCATTTAGTAGACATCATAGGTACATTTTGCAGTGATGTGTACATATGTACACCAAATCATGTGATGTCCGGGGTGTTAGCACCCTAGTCTAGGCTGTTAGCACCCTGGTCTAGGTTGTTAGCACCTTGGTCTAGGTTGTTAGCACCTTGGTCTAGGTTGTTAGCACCCTGGTTTAAGTTGTTAGCACCATGATCTAAGTTGTTAGCACCTTGGTCTAGGTTGTTAGCGCCTTGGTGTAGGTTGTTAGCACCCTAGTCTAGGCTGTTAGCACCCTAGTCTAGGCTGTTAGCACCCTGGTCTAGGTTGTTAGCACCCTGGTTTAAGTTGTTAGCACCATGATCTAAGTTGTTAGCACCTTGGTCTAGGTTGTTAGCGCCTTGGTGTAGGTTGTTAGCACCCTAGTCTAGGCTGTTAGCACCCTGGTCTAGGTTGTTAGCAACCTGGTTAAGTTTGTTAGCACCCTGGTCTAGGCTGTTAGCACCATAGTCTAGGTTGTTAGCGCCTTGGTGTAGGTTGTTAGCACCATGATCGATCATCACACCCAGCCAGTGAGAGAAGCACAAACATCACAATGTGATAATACAACCAACATCACGATGTGATAATACAACCAACATCACGATGTGATAATACAACTAACATCACGATGTGTGTGATAATACAACCAACATCATGATGTGTATGTGTGTGGGGGGGGGGATAATTTTGATTGTTGTGTATGGGAGATGACGGCACCTGTCAGCTTCTCGTTGACCCGTCACAGAGATTGGAAAAAACTTGAGAGAGAAATGTCGAACATGTCACGTGGGTTGAATTGAATTTTTCCCCAGTCAGAACCAGTGATCCGTGACGGTTTGTTTCATAGTGTGTGAGCACTCACTCACTCGGTGAAAGTGTGGGAGATCACGTGACGAGTGGGGAGATCACGTGACGAGTGGGGTCATCACGTGACATGGGCCTGTTTGAAACCTCTCTATTGCATTTCACCAGGTACATAAATCGTGTGATATCGACACGGCACCACTATTGGAGGTGTGGAGGGGGGGGGGGCAGAGATTCGGTGATGTACGGGCCGTCCTAATGTCTAGCCATGACGCTGTTTGTACCACGTACAGACATACCGACACACCAATGGTAGCATAAAACAAAAGGTGGTAAATGATGTACTAAGGACTCGACCGTGTTGTATAGCAAGCGTTGACTTTGGTCAGAATGTGTGCGAGTTTGTGTTCAAATCTTGTGGCCCACTTTTTACAAGCTTTTATTTTGTTTGCAACGTCTGTTTTTTTGGTTTATTTGTTTGTTTCTGGTAAATTTTGTAACTTAATTTTAACCTATTTTTAATGCAGCGATTTCGTTCAAACTTTCCCGATATGTTCTACTTCTAGCCTATCTATTTTTAATTAAATTAAATGTTTAATTAGGGCCTAGTCATTACAATTAATTAAAATTAATAACAAAATTAAATCACTCGATACATTACTGAATTCAACAACAGAAGGGGAAATAACTTGCAAGACGCGATCACCCTAACAGTCTGGTGAGCTGTGGTTCACGAGAATGTTTACAATCGTAGAGCCGGGCAATCTATTGTAAGCTGTTAGGGGCGGATAATATAAATTTTATAATTATTTGAAACAAAGGGGAGGTAACAAAACTAAAACCTTGCTGTCGTCTGTAAAATATTATCACGGACGGCTGCTTTCACGGGGCAGACAATCGTCTTTTAGATATCGTGATCTACTAAAGGTGTTTTAAAACAAATATTTTTAGTCGTGTCGACTTCATAAATTAGGAATCACTAAAAGGTAGAAAATAGAAAAAATAGAAAAAAATCTGTATATCTAGTACCAAGCTTTTAAATGCACTGAAAAATAAGAAAATAAAACTAATTTGCTTTCTTTAATAAAAGGTTTGTTCGCTCATGAGATCTTTTAAATATTTTAGCGACAAAAGCTTTTAGTAAAGAAAGCAAATTAGTTTTCTTTTCTTATTTTCAGTGCATTTAAAATCTTGTTGCTATAAGGGTTTTTATATTTGTTTTATTATGTTTCATGTAATTTATTTTTCAGTGCATTTAAAAGCTTCTTGCTGTAAAAGTTTTTAATATTTGTTTTATTACAAGGTTTCAATTTATTCGCAACGGTTGTTTGTGGCAGATCTTGTAACTTGATAATATGGTGACAGGACAAATGATCTCAGGACAAATGATCTCAGGACAAATGATCTCAGGACAAATGATCTCAGGACAAATGATACGATGGACAAATGATCTCTGGACAAATGATCTCAGGACAAATGATCTCAGGACAAATGATCTCAGGACAAATGATCTCAGGACAAATGATCTCAAGACAAATGATACCAGGACAAATGATCTCAGGACAAATGATCTCAGGACAAATGATCTCATGACAAATGATCTCATGACAAATGATCTCAGGAGAAATTATCTCAAGGACAAAAGATACCAGGACAAAATTTATCAGGACAAATGATACCATGGACAAATGATCTCAGACAAAATATATAAGACAAAATTTCTCATAGCAAAATTGTTATTGTATTTAGGAGGATTTTAGTCAATTTCCCACGTTTTCTTTAACTTGCTTTCTCTGTCTGTTTTTCCAATCCAATCTTGCGATCGAAATTTCTGGCACTTCCCAGTTAGCTAGCGCGCTGAAATGTTCAGGGAAGCTTTCTTTTGGATGACCATAGAATATTCAATTGTTATTATTACTAAATTGATCAATGGAAACATTTTATTGAGCATTTTAGACCGCTATATAATCTATATATATAATTCTCCTCTGCGAGCCATTAGAAAAAAAAACCAGCGACGCGTAGCTAGCCTCTCTCTTGCCGCGCGCAGTGAAGCGAACGATCCCAAGTCGCGACAGGCTTAGGGGCAGATAATTTAGTTTTAACCGACTTTAAACTTACAGGAGGTAACTATCACTCTACTATAAGCGATCAAAAACGTGGGGCGCCGTGATTTTCTTACAGTTTCTAATACTGTTGACTCTCTACAAGCTCCCTAATAAAAGTCAATAGTATTATCTAATCAATAGTAATATAACTTTTACTTCGGCGCCCCACGTTTTTGATCGCTTATAGTAGAGTGATCGCTTGCATTATTGTGATGTATAGCATTTATTTTCTACTTTTTAGTTCAATCAGAAAACGTGGGTTTTTTTTTAACTTTTTTAATGATTATTATTTAATTTTTTTTTAATTTGTCAAGTAGATTTTTTTATTCACATAATAATTGTGGAATAAACTAAATGAATGAGTTAAACTACATTTAAAAAAAAACATTTTATATGAAATGTGTAGGAAATGAAAATGTATAAAACAAAAAAAACTTGTTCAGCGTAAATCTGACATCTTAAGGTGCTGATGCCTTTCTGCGATATAAAGTAAGGGGCCATAGCTGGGTAATCACCAGTAATACAGCTATGTTGGTATGCACACTATGATTAACCGTGATGACCGCTGTCTAAAGAAACATTTGTCACGTGATCACCAGAGTGTGACCGAAATATCTCTATTGACTTTAAATGATAATTGTATTGAATTGTATTGTCCACGGAGAGCTAACATCTTCTCCCTTAGGGCATGTCTCCGCCAAACAATGCGAGCGGCCACCTTGGTACATATTTGTTTTCTTAGACCCCCCCCCCCCCGTAGATGAGCTAACCCTTTGTTCTAGATTCATAAACCTGATGTGGTAGGATTGTCTAATGTTCAACTAGCCCACCTACACTGGCCCACCTACACTGGCCCACCTACACCGCCCCACCTACACCGGCCCACCTACACCGGCCCACCTACACCGGCCCACCTACACCGGCCCACCTACACCGGCCCACCTACACCGGCCCACCTACACCGGCCCACCTACACTGGCCCACCTACACTGGCCCACCTACACTGGCCCACCTACACTGGCCCACCTACACTGGCCCACCTACACTGGCCCACATACACTGGCCCAACTACACTGCCTGGAAACTTTATTTTAATCTCACGAATTTTATATTTCTAATTCCAATTTTAATACGTTTAATGCAATGTGACAAACCTTTTCTTACAATTATTATGTGTAAGAAAAAAAAGTATGTAAAAACCAAATGATAATCAATTTAAAAAAAAAAGTTACACATCGATTAAAATAATTTTAAATATATAAAAAAATGACTGTGAGATATCTGTCATGGAACTTTTTATTTTGAGCCTCTTCTAGTGCATCGATTTTATTCTAACTTTTCACATAACTTCTTCTTCGGTGACAATGCAAGAATATCTATTTTTATACTAATTAGATATTTAACAAGTCATTGAAAAATTAATTAGCAAGAATATCTATTTTATACTAATTAGATATTTAACAAGTCATTGAAAAATTAATAAGCAAGAATATATATTTTTATACTAATTAGATATTTAACAAGTCATTGAAAAATTAATAAGCAAGAATATCTATTTTATACTAATTAGATATTTAACAAGTCATTGAAAAATTAATTCATCGGTTTCGAAACCAAGATGAGATAACTCGATCGGCTGGCCATTGAGGGTGAAGTGGTTGTCGTGGTGATTGTAGGAAAAAAAGTCACAGGAAAAAAAACACAGGAAAAAAAACAGAAAAAAGTCACAGGAAAAAAAGTCACAGGAAAAAAGGTCACAAATATATATTTGCATGAAATTTCTGAATACTTTTATGTATTAAGTATTTAGAAAGTGCAAATCAACTTAGATTTATTAAATATAATGAAATGTGTTTAGGTTATATACGTATAGTGATATTTATAACAAATGTAGATATTTTGTGTGAAGTATTTACGCTTTGATTTATTTATACATATAATATTTAATAGAATTTAATTAAACGTTCCAACCTTCGCTTTTTTTCAAAGTGTTTGTGAAATACTAACTTTAAATTAGCGCGAAATTGCATAAAGACGTAGTTAATGTGACTTGCTGCCCTCAACTCATCACAACAATAGGTCAACCACCTGTACTGCCCACATTTATCACGCTCGATTCATAACAAAGGAAAGGATCAAAACAGAAAGCCGATACGGTACAAGGGCTGTCATTGACACAAAACGTCAACAACACACAATATGGACGGACATGGCCAAATGAGGAGAAACCGACCAAAGATCGGCAAAAAATTTCGTTTATAATTAACATTTCTAGAGCGTATTTAACCAAATTCATTACAAAATTTGTGGTTGCTGTGTAAATTAGGTTACAGTATTTTTACTTATTGGTGTTATAAACCAAAATGATTTTCTCGTTTATAAATATACTACCAAAAAAAAAAACCCACATCAATACACACCCAAAATTTTACAATGCTCAACAATTAAAATCAAAATATTCATTATAAAATTTGTGTGACTTTTTTCTGAGACTTTATTTCTTTGACTTTTTTCCGAATAAAATTTTGATTTGTGACTTTTTTTCTGTAACTTTTTTTCCTAGCAAAAACTGTGATTTTTTTCTGTGTTTTTTTTTCCTGTGACTTTTTTTCCTAGCAAAAACTGTGATTTTTTTCTGTGTTTTTTTTCCTGTGACTTTTTTTCCTAGCAAAAACTGTGACTTTTTTCCGTTCACCGTCATGGTGGGCTGGTTTGTCGCCGGAGTGGCGACCACCAACCAGATAGGGGCAGGTAACCGGCTGCTAGAGAAGCAACTATTCGGGTTTTAACAGGTAACCGTCTGCTAGAGATAGACACGCAACTGGTCGGGTTTTCATTCAAATATTTTTAGTCTTAGCCCAAGTACTTTCAACTTCATTTAGACGTTTAATAAAACGTGGGAGGGAATTAAAACAAATAGTAACAAGCTTTTAATTAAAGGCACTTCTTCTTCTTCTTCGTTCTTAACTTTTAGTGTTGGAGGGGATCGAGCCTTATCTGCCAGAGGGTTTGAACTCGAGACTTTTTCGCATTTATCAACCATTAGCTTTGGCCGACTCGACCACGCCTCCATCACAATTAAAGGCACTGAAAATTAGGAAAGAAAACCAAATTGCTTTCTTAATAATACCCTAGGGGAACTGATGAGCGACCAATTTCTTTTATTAAAAAGTGCATGTTTATTTTCTTACTTTCAGTGCTATTAAAAGCTTGTTATTATACAGGTTTTTATTTCCGTTGTTTATTGTCTCGACTTAGTCAATCGGTTGATCTCAGAAACACGAGAATACTCATTTGGTTTGTCAAATCGTGTCAAAATGGTGTCAAAATGATGTCTAAATGGTGTCTAAATGGTGTCTAAATAATGTGTCGCGTCTAGGCGAAACTTGGCGTCAAGGGGTGTCATATTTCAACTGGCACCAACTGGATCCCGACCCCTGGCACCAACTGGATCCCGACCCCCGACCCCCGACCCCTTCTAAAGGCCAGCTGGACGTGAGCCCGTGTCGACCACAGTTTAAACCACACGGAACAATTTCCTGACTTCCCGTCTGGCACCAGAGGATTAGTTTCAAAGAGCGGGAGTTTCCTGGCTGTCTCAGATGCCAGCTCTGGAACTTTCCCATTTTATCTGACCTTGGCATTGCTGTGCACTTAGGGGAATAAAATCGCCGGAAGTACGTCATTTTTTTTCTGTTTGCCCTGGATCAAATGAGCGTGGTGCGCGTGTTTTAGGGGCAACTTCTTGGTTGGTTTGTAAGCATTTTCCTCCTGCCACTGCCTCCCCTCCCACCCACACAAATTAATAAATTATTACACTTTTAATCAAGAAGAAATGCCTCAAGTTTTACCATACACTTTTTATATTTCACCCCCCCCCCCCCCGCCCAATGCCATAGCACTTGTATCATTGATCTTGATAAAATTGCTAATCATTTTAAATCAAAGTTCAACTAAGAAAATAAGTTAAACTAAGAAAATAAGTTAAACTAAGAAAATAAGATAAACTAAGAAGTTAAGTTAAACTAAGAAATTCGGAATTTAAAATATAATAATTTGAATCAACAACTAAACTGAAAATGCAGGGGTGAAACGTTTTAAAAACTAATTCAACTTTTAAACTTATCAATCTTCGACATTTGCCAAACCCTTTTAATAAACATTTGTTTTTGACTTCTGAAAACATCTAGGCAAGAAGGGCGCCGCTAATTGATTGACTTTATTCAATTATTAGAATATAATACACATTTTTAATATTTACAATGTGAACTAAATTTATTTTATAATTATAAAATAAACTATAATTTTTGATTATTCAATTTTTAAAAATCACATTATTTAATAATTACACTTAATTATAATTAATACTACTAGAAAATACGTACAGTGCAGGTAAGTTTATCACTGACTGCATTAATTAATTACTCCATCAACTTAGCTGTGTTTTAAAATCCGCGAGAGATTTGTGACATAACCACTGGCCATACCTGGAGAATTGGAAACATTCAGACCAATAGAATCACGGGGTAGTCGAATATTTCAGGTTTTGCGGTAATCGAATAGCGAGTGAGTATCGATTATAGATTATTCTAGCTGGGTAAGATGGCGAGTTGAGCCTCAGTTAGAGTGGGTTTTTCAGGTGAGAAATGTTCAGGTGAAACATATTCAGGTGAGAAATGTTCAGGTGAGAAATGTTCAGGTGAGAAATGTTCAGGTGAAACATATTCAGGTGAGAAATGTTCAGGTGAGAAATATTCAGGTGAGAAATATTCAGGTGAGAAATATTCAGGTGAGAAATATTCAGATAAAAAAGTTCAGTTGAGAAATGTTCAGGTGAGAAATGTTCAGGTGAGAAATGTTCAGGTGAGAAATATTCAGGTGAGAAATATTCAGGTAAACAAGTTAATAAAAAGTCTAGTGACAATTTAAGCGCAATTTCCTTTTGTTATCCATAACAATTTTAAATCGAGATAAATCATATATTCAGCAAATAAATAATTTTAATAATAGTTTTAATAATTCAAAACAAAATAGAAAAAATATTAATGAGATTGAAAAGAAAAAATGAATTTTTTATCCTCCACGACGCTTGATTATAGTACTGTAGTGTATTATGTAAAATGTAATTTTTAAAAAAAAAATTTGTGACCGAACGAAAGGATATTTTTGAAAACTTTCTTGGGCAATATTGTTTTAAATTATGGCAGGAATCGATTGGTAAATGTTTCAAGTCACTAAGTGGTCTGGTTGCCGAGATATGGGCCAAAAACTGCATTTTTTCGAGGTTTTTTGGCTTTTCCGGGAAATCCGGGAAGGAATTCCGGGAATTTTTTTGGCCCACAATCATCCTCGGAACTTGCTTAACATATTTGCTTTGGAACTAGTCCTCGATATTGCTTCGTTGAGGAGGAGATACGACTTAAAGCTGCGGACACACATCCATCCAGAAATGACGAGTTAATAATCGCAATTGCCAGTATGGAAATTGCGCTAAAAAGTTCAGGTGAGAAATATTCAGGTGAGAAATGTTCAGTTGAGCAAGTATATAAACCTGGAGGTTTGATTGGAGAACGCCTCAAAGATTTCTGAGATAATTAAAAACTGAATTATCTCATGTTCAAAAAACAACCCAAAAGCTTGTTTGTTACTCGAGCAGATGAAGTAGAGTTCACCTCTGTACCTCGTTAAAACAATGAATAGTGTGGTCATCACTCTGCCCACCCTCTCACGTTTTCTAGCGTGAGTCAGGTACCCATTAGAGCTGTAGACTTGAGCCCGGGGCACGAACCTGCTGGTTCAGCAGGCATCCGCTCTACCGTCCAACCGTCCGCTCTACCGTACGACCACGCTTCTGATAAACCTCAAGCATTTCAAGTAAAAATAAACAATGCTGTTAATTAAGTGTTCTTGTAAAATCGATGAAAGAAACCCTCAAACTTGTTCGACCTTTAGGTTGATTAAGGGGGAGTTTAATTAGGTGCGCATAAGCACTCACACACGCACTCACACACACTCTCTCACACACACACATGCTATCACTAACACACACACACTCACACACACATTAATTTTTTTACAGTGCCATTAGACTGGATACGTGAGCTAATTTACCCAATGGATAACGAATCCACTAAACTGGATTGACCTCTCCATAACTCTTCACGCGTGGCTAATCTCGATGTCAGTTGAAACAGTTTGCGAGCAGCAGAAATTGTAGCCCTACTTGTCCATAGGGGCCCCAAGTACCTAGACACGAGCCATGCATTGATTGGTTTACCCACAGTCCTTAGGGCTAATCGATTGGGGGGGGGGGGTGTATCAACAACATCTATAGAAACTGTACAAATAAAAACAAATAAAAAGTTACCAACTTTTGTCAGGCTATTCTCTACGTCAAGAACTTGACAGTTTGAAATTCTCCAGATTGAACAAACCGATTTGATGGTGATATTTGCCTTCTTTTATTTGTCTTTGTCTCAGTTTTTGTCGTTTGTCGAAATTTTTGTCGTTTGTCGAAATTTTTGTCGTTTGTCGAAATTTTTGTCGTTTGTCGAAATTTTTGTCGTTTGTCGAAATTTTTGTCGTTTGTCGAAATTTTTGTCGTTTGTCTCAGTTTTTGTCGTTTGTCGAAATT
The DNA here is from genome assembly GCF_028476545.2 of Physella acuta. NCBI lineage: Eukaryota > Metazoa > Mollusca > Gastropoda > Physidae > Physella > Physella acuta. The sequence continues at coordinate 235,136 of NW_026732489.1, forward strand.
TTTGTCGTTTGTCTCAGTTTTTGTCGTTTGTCGAAATTTTTGTCGTTTGTCTCAGTTTTTGTCGTTTGTCGAAATTTTTGTCTTTTGGTAAGTACATGCCCGAGTCTAAAGGGAAGTTATTGCATTGTGTGCACAAAAGGGATGTTGATAAACCAACCACACACCGACCGGTCTCACACACCAACCGGTCTCACACACCAACCGGTCTCACACACCAACCGGTCTCACCAACCGGTCTCACCAACCGGTCTCACACAAGAACCGGGTCCCCACAAATCAAATCGATCAACTCCTGTATAACAAGACCGTAAGTTGGCGGGATGTGAAATTGTGTTTGTAATGTAAACACGACGTGATGTCATGGGCTATGGGAAGGGTCAGACGTGTAATGGGTGAACTTGGAGTCACGCAGGCAGGAGTCAGGCAGGCAGGAGTCACGCAGGCAGGAGTCACGCAGGCAGGAGTCAGACAGGCAGGAGTCAGGCAGGCAGGAGTCACGCAGGCAGGAGTCACGCAGGCTGGAGTCACGCAGACAGGAGTCACGCAGGCAGGAGTCACGCAGGCAGGAGTCACGCAGGCAGGAGTCACGCAGGTAGGAGTCACGCAGGCAGGAGTCACGCAGGCAGGAGTCATACAGGCAGGAGTCACAGCCAGAGTCACAAGCAAGATAAAAAATCATCTACAGACTCCCAATTACCGAATGATCGTCCATGAATTGATCTCCAATCAGTCCAGACGAAGTCTCATGTTGGCACCAAAAGCTGCCAGACGGCAGGAAAAAAACTCGCCACACGTCTGCTTTTGTTGGTGGGGGGGGGGGGGGGGGGCAAAGTTCATTCACCCCACGGACATTCACACCCCAACAACCCCACCCACCGGTTATTGCTATGGCTACAACCCGCCACTCAGGTTGTCGTCCTCTCCAGGGTACAAAAAGGTGACACAATCTGGTGGTACACAAAGGTGACAAAATCTGGTGGTACAAAAAGGTGACACAATCTGGTGGTACACAAAGGTGACAAAATCAGGTGGTACACAAAGGTGACACAATCTGGTGGTACAAAAAGGTGACACAATCTGGTGGTACACAAAGGTGACACAATCTGGTGGTACACAAAGGTGACACAATCAGGTGGTACACAAAGGTGACACAATCTGGTGGTACAAAAAGGTGACACAATCTGGTGGTACAAAAAGGTGACACAATCAGGTGGTACACAAAGGTGACACAATCAGGTGGTACACAAAGGTGACACAATCAGGTGGTACACAAAGGTGACACAATCTGGTGGTACACAAAGATGACACAATCTGGTGGTACACAAAGGTGACACAATCTGGTGGTACACAAAGGTGACACAATCAGGTGGTACACAAAGGTGACACAATCTGGTGGTACAAAAAGGTGACACAATCTGGTGGTACAAAAAGGTGACACAATCAGGTGGTACACAAAGGTGACACAATCAGGTGGTACACAAAGGTGACACAATCAGGTGGTACACAAAGGTGACACAATCTGGTGGTACACAAAGATGACACAATCTGGTGGTACACAAAGGTGACACAATCAGGTGGTACACAAAGGTGACACAATCTGGTGGTACAAAAAGGTGACACAATCTGGTGGTACAAAAAGGTGACACAATCTGGTGGTACAAAAAGGTGACACAATCAGGTGGTACAAATAGGTGACACAATCTGGTGGTACACAAAGGTGACACAATCAGGTGGTACAAAAAGGTGACACAATCAGGTGGTACAAAAAGGTGACACAATCATATGGTACACAAAGGTGACACAATCTGGTGGTACAAAAAGGTGACACAATCAGGTGATACACAAAGGTGACACAATCAGGTGGTACAAATAGGTGACACAATCAGGTGGTACAAAAAGGTGACACAATCAGGTGGTACAAAAAGGTGACACAATCATGTGGTACACAAAGGTGACACAATCTGGTGGTACAAAAAGGTGACACAATCAGGTGATACACAAAGGTGACACAATCAGGTGGTACAAAAAGGTGACACAATCAGGTGGTACAAATAGGTGACACAATCAGGTGGTACACAAAGGTGACACAATCAGGTGGTACACAAAGGTGACACAATCAGGTGGTACACAAAGGTGACACAATCAGGTGGTACACAAAGGTGACACAATCTGGTGGTACAAAAAGGTGACACAATCAGGTGATACACAAAGGTGACACAATCAGGTAGTACACAAAGGTGACACAATCTGGTGGTACAAAAAGGTGACACAATCTGGTGGTACACAAAGGTGACACAATCTGGTGGTACAAAAGGTGACACAATCTGGTGGTACAAAAAGGTGACACAATCTGGTGGTACAAAAAGGTGACACAATCAGGTGGTACAAAAAGGTGACACAATCAGGTGGTACACAAAGGTGACACAATCAGGTGGTACAAAAAGGTGACACAATCTGGTGGTACAAAAAGGTGATACATTCAGGTGGTACACAAAGGTGACACAATCTGGTGGTACAAAAAGGTGACACAATCAGGTGGTACAAAAAGGTGACACAATCAGGTGGTACAAAAAGGTGGCACAATCAGGTGATACACAAAGGTGACACAATCAGGTGGTACACAAAGGTGACACAATCTGGTGGTACAAAAAGGTGACACAATCTGGTGGTACACAAAGGTGACACAATCTGGTGGTACAAAAGTTGACACAATCTGGTGGTACAAAAAGGTGACACAATCTGGTGGTACAAAAAGGTGACACAATCAGGTGGTACAAAAAGGTGACACAATCTGGTGGTACACAAAGGTGACACAATCTGGTGGTACAAAAAGGTGACACAATCAGGTGATACACAAAGGTGACACAATCAGGTGGTACACAAAGGTGACACAATCTGGTGGTACAAAAAGGTGACACAATCTGGTGGTACACAAAGGTGACACAATCTGGTGGTACAAAAGGTGACACAATCTGGTGGTACAAAAAGGTGATACAATCTGGTGGTACAAAAAGGTGACACAATCAGGTGGTACAAAAAGGTGACACAATCAGGTGGTACAAAAAGGTGGCACAATCAGGTGGTACAAAAAGGTGACACAATCAGGTGGTACAAAAAGTGATACATTCAGGTGGTACAGAAAGGTGACACAATCAGGTGGTACAAAAAGGTGACACAATCAGGTGGTACAAAAAGGTGACACAATCACCTTGGTACAAAAAGGTGACACAATCATGTGGTACAAAAAGTGATACATTCAGGTGGTACAGAAAGGTGACATAATCTGGTGGTACAAAAAGGTGACACAATCAGGTGGTACAAAAAGTGATACATTCAGGTGGTACAGAAAGGTGACACAATCAGGTGGTACAAAAAGGTGACACAATCTGGTGGTACACAAAGGTGACACAATCTGGTGGTACAAAAAGGTGACACAATCTGGTGGTACACAAAGGTGACACAATCTGGTGGTACAAAAAGGTGACACAATCTGGTGGTACACAAAGGTGACACAATCTGGTGGTACAAAAAGGTGACACAATCAGGTGGTACAAATAGGTGACACAATCCGGTGGTACACAAAGGTGACACAATCAGGTGGTACAAAAAGGTGACACAATCAGGTGGTACAAAAAGGTGACACAATCATGTGGTACACAAAGGTGACACAATCTGGTGGTACAAAAAGGTGACACAATCAGGTGATACACAAAGGTGACACAATCAGGTAGTACACAAAGGTGACACAATCTGGTGGTACAAAAAGGTGACACAATCTGGTGGTACACAAAGGTGACACAATCTGGTGGTACAAAAGGTGACACAATCTGGTGGTACAAAAAGGTGACACAATCTGGTGGTACAAAAAGGTGACACAATCAGGTGGTACAAAAAGGTGACACAATCAGGTGGTACACAAAGGTGACACAATCAGGTGGTACAAAAAGGTGACACAATCTGGTGGTACAAAAAGGTGACACAATCAGGTGGTACACAAAGGTGACACAATCTGGTGGTACAAAAAGGTGACACAATCAGGTGGTACAAAAAGGTGACACAATCAGGTGGTACAAAAAGGTGGCACAATCAGGTGGTACAAAAAGGTGACACAATCAGGTGGTACAAAAAGTGATACATTCAGGTGGTACAGAAAGGTGACACAATCAGGTGGTACAAAAAGGTGACACAATCAGGTGGTACAAAAAGGTGACACAATCACCTTGGTACAAAAAGGTGACACAATCATGTGGTACAAAAAGTGATACATTCAGGTGGTACAGAAAGGTGACATAATCTGGTGGTACAAAAAGGTGACACAATCAGGTGGTACAAAAAGTGATACATTCAGGTGGTACAGAAAGGTGACACAATCAGGTGGTACAAAAAGGTGACACAATCAGGTGGTACAAAAAGGTGACACAATCAGGTGGTACAAAAAGGTGACACAATCATGTGGTACAAAAAGTGATACATTCAGGTGGTACAGAAAGGTGACATAATCTGGTGGTACAAAAAGGTGACACAATCAGGTGGTACAAAAAGTGATACATTCAGGTGGTACATAAAGGTGACATAATCATGTGGTACACAAAGGTGACATAATCTGGTGGTACAAAAAGGTGACACAATCAGGTGGTACAAAAAGTGATACATTCAGGTGGTACAGAAAGGTGACAATAATCAGGTGGTACACAAAGGTGACATAATCTGGTGGTACAAAAAGGTGACACAATCAGGTGGTACAAAAAGTGATACATTCAGGTGGTACATAAAGGTGACATAATCATGTGGTACACAAAGGTGACATAATCTGGTGGTACAAAAAGGTGACACAATCAGGTGGTACAAAAAGTGATACATTCAGGTGGTACAGAAAGGTGACATAATCAGGTGGTACACAAAGGTGACATAATCTGGTGGTACAAAAAGGTGACACAATCAGGTGGTACAAAAAGTGATACATTCAGGTGGTACATAAAGGTGACATAATCATGTGGTACACAAAGGTGACATAATCTGGTGGTACAAAAAGGTGACACAATCAGGTGGTACAAAAAGTGATACATTCAGGTGGTACAGAAAGGTGACATAATCATGTGGTACACAAAGGTGACATAATCTGGTGGTACAAAAAGGTGACACAATCAGGTGGTACAAAAAGTGATACATTCAGGTGGTACAGAAAGGTGACATAATCAAAATAATTTCTACAGACATTTTCCCATGCTGCAGTTGTAAAAAAATAAAAATAAAAAAAACAAGTATGGTCATGTGGCCACTAATTAGGGGTGGGTAGGGAGAAGGGGGGCGGTTTGTAACTTTTATAAAATGAGTCGCAGCAAGCGCTTTCTTTTTCAATAGAACCTATTATATTGCTTTTGCCAAAAATATAAAACAACATAAAATCGATTCTGAAATGAATGCCGACATTTTTTATCATCGTGTAGTAAGCGACTCGTACTCGTGGGTCACAAATTGATACGAGTTATCGTGAGACCACAAATTGAGCTGGTATCGATACTTCGCTGATTGCGATACACAGGATCGTGAGAGCACAAATCAAACAATGATACGTTTAGGGTTTAATGACGCATGCGATGTTTTTAAGCAATTTAGTTCTTGAATCCACCTCATCGGTACTTAAACCAGCTTCTAGCTTTCAGATAGACACACACGCAAACATTATATATATATATATATATATATATATATATATATATATATATATATATATATATATATATATATATATATATATATATATATATATATATATATATATATATATATATATATATGGGGACATTTTCTATCAATCCTAAATCAGTAATCGTTAATTGAACAACAATCAACGTACCTGACATGAAGAACGAAAACAGTTAATTATGTTAACGTTAATTAACCTTTCTGATACCTCTGTTCCATTTTGTTCAAATGTCCGTTCATCCATTAGTTTTATTTTGTTTTTGTAGCTAATGTTTTATACAACTTCTTTATGTGGTAACATTTCACGTGTATTGCTGCAGGTATAGCTGCGTGTATGGCTGCAGGTATGGCTAAACATTATCTTGTTATGGCTAATGAACTATTTTCTTGCGGAAGTTTAGAGAACTACTTCATGTGCAGATAAATCTGTTTCATACAAAAATAGACTCACTCAGCGGTGGACAGTAAAAATTAGCCGTGTGTCTTTTACCCCAAGGATATTGTCCTTTTGTTAGGACTTGACTGTTGTTAGGACACAAATTTTGTCCTGTAGACAGGACCTAGACTCTGAAGTTCTACTTCTGCAGGTCATTGCTCTAGACAAGCGCGCATTGTTACGTCATATCCGGTCAATATTTGAACAACATAGCCCCACCCCCCTCCCTCCCCCTTCCCGCTCAATATGTGAAACGCTCTAAACAAACAAATCGGCTTAAAACAAGAGAAAATTGATAACTGCCACTGTGACTAGAAACAGAATCCAACAGAACATTCAGCACAACATTAGATACAACATCCAACAGAACATTCAGCACATCATTAGATACAACATCCAACAGAAACAACCAACACAGCATCTAATACAACACCCAACACAGCATCTAATACAACATCCAACACAACATCCAACACAGCATCTAATACAACATCCAACACAACATCCAACACAGCATCTAATACAACATCCAACACAACATCCAGCATAACACAACACCAAACACTACACTAACAGATGACAACAGTGTCATAAAACAACGGACCCAGCAGATTTGTGATTGTCGCCCCTACACCAAGTAAAACAATTTGTAATGGCCAAGAATATTTCTAAATATTTGAACTTCACATTTTTACATACCAGTCAACAAATCACGTTTTTACATACCAGCATTTAAGCTCCACAATTCACGTGGCTGTTAAATGTGTGTGAAATATTTTATATCAAAGTTTAACATTCTAGTAAACATGTTACTTTAATCAGTTTCGACAACCGGTTTTAAATTTATTAAGTTGACTTGTAGATTACTTCCCTTCTCTAGTCTCGAGGTAATTACTTCCCTTCCTCATATTTATTTTTTTAACTTGATTATAAATTTTTTGTCTTCAGCATTACGCTGAAGTAAAACTGACTTGGGCAAATCCCTTATGAAGTTATCCGTCTGCTTGACCTACATGAATCTCTTCTGTCATTTATAGACGGCCCCTAAACTAAATCCAACAAGTCATTTTGACACCACAATGACGCAATCCTAGCCCCGCCCCAATGATAAGTGCCCTTCAATTGGGTTACGAGGGGCTTCCTGGTCTTGCTATATTTAGACCGTCGATAACATTCAACACAAATGACACACACACACATCTTGCAAACACAATCACATCAATCGCTCAGGTTCCTTAAACCACACATTTCTTCCAAATCTTTCTTAGGTAATAAAATGTTGAAAATTATTTCATAGAAAAATATTTTTATTACCAAAAAATGACTAAATGAAGAAATAAATAACAGCATTAAGGCATTGGTATCGGAGTTCTAACACAGCATCGGCTAGCTAGCGGCTACACAGCGTTGCTACACGACAACAACAGCACATCATGTGGTGCTCACAACATTCACCACAACTCACACACACACACATACACACACACATACACACACACATACACACACACACTGATACTCCCCATCACACCATGTGGTGCTCACAACATTCGCCACAACAACTCACACTCACACACACACACTGATATTCGCCATCATATCATGTGGTGCTCACAACATTTGCCACAACTCACACACACTGCCAACACAGTTCAGACACCTTATGGTATTCGTCCTCAGCAAACACACACACACACAATTATGTAAGCCTTCTCATTTAGTATTAACACGTTTAAACATACAGGCAATAGTCAAACACACACGCATACACACACACAGACACACATATATATATATATATATATTTATATAGCCTAAATGATGACAGCTATTGCCCGTTCTTTCCACTAAGACTTAATGACTAAGCGCTAAATTTCTGTCATATCAGTTTTTTTCTGCAAAATAATAATAATAGCTTTACAATTTGAATTGCGTTCAAATAACAGAAGAAATGTTAGCAAATGATTCTTCTTGGCCAGTATTAGTTCTCTTCCATTGGAGAAAAATTGGAAGCTTTGAAAAAGGTGACGACGTGTGAGGCAGTAGAATTTGAAATTTTCTGAATTTTTTTGTTGTAGATAATTTTGTCTGTCCCACTTCACTAACATTATTCGTGTGGAACTGGTTTGCTAACGAGGGAATGACACAGCGCCGTGTATGTGGTGGGCAAACTGAACACATATTGACATACATGATTAAGTTATACGTCTAGTGACGTACATAGAATTATCAATGACAAAAGTAAATGACAAGCAATACATGACATATGGACGCATATCATTGGTGGAACACACATTTGACGCAAACCAATCTAATGTCATCTCAAGAGTTACCTCATCTTTGGTCGAGTTTTCTGATTGGTACATGTCACAGAGGGAATGTCCCATGTCACAGAATCTATGCCCCATGTCACAGAATCTATGCCCCATGAAACAGAGGGTATACCCCAATAATTTTTGCCAGACACCAGGCGATACCACTGTGCCAATGGTGATCGTTTAAAAAAATATCTGGAAACTGTTCATGTTTGGAGGTTTAAAATCTGTTTCTGGAGACCCATGCAGAACAAATACATCATAACAGGTTGTATTTTGAGAGCATTGGAAGTTGTACAAAATATCTCGTACACACAACATTATGGGAACATGTACAAAATATCTCATACACACAACATTATGGGAACATGTACAAAATATCTCGTACACACATTATGGGAACATGTACAAAATATCTCGTACACACATTATGGGAACTTGTACAAAATATCTCGTACACACAACATTATGGGAACATGTACAAAATATCTCGTACACACAACATTATGGGAACATGTACAAAATATCTCGTACACATAACATTATGGGAACATGTACAAAATATATCGTACACACAACATTATGGGAACGTGTACACAAAAGAAATCACAGCCGCTGCATTGCTCAATTGAAAAGTTTCTCAAAAGTCAATCACTTTTAATTTTTGTTGAGCAGGAGTTCTTGATCGCTGGCTGCCCTCCTCTAGGTAGCAGTTTGGGCTACCAATGTCAACAAGTGCTACCTGTTAGCGAGTGCTACCTGCTAGCGAGTGCTACCTGCTAGCAAGTGCTGTCTGCTGGCGTGTGCTACCTGCTAGCAAGTGCTGTCTGCTGGCGTGTGCTACCTGCTAGCGAGTGCTACCTGCTAGCGAGTGCTGCCTGCTAGCGAGTGCTACCTACTATCGAGTGCCTCCTGCTAGCGAGTGCTACCTGCTAGCGAGTGCTAGTCGTCGAAGAGGTACTGACAGAGCGGCTCGTCCCTGCCCATGTTGTAAGGTTTGTAGCGCTTGCCCAACTCGCGATTTTTGTCGTAGTAGGCCTCCACCAGGGGGAGCTCTAGCAGGCTGTCCTTGAACCTGGGGTTAAGAATCACGTGGGTTAGTGGCCATCACAAAAGTTGCGCACACAAAAGTTGCGCACACAAAAGTTGCGCACACAAAAGTTGCGCACACAAAATAAATGCGCAAAGAGAAATTTCCGCACACAGAAAAATGCTCATAAGGAATAATGCGCACACAGAGAAATGCCACTCATAGATTGCTCAGCAAAGTGGATTATATCCTTGTGTGTGTATGTGTGTACGTTTGTGTTTGTTTGTGCGTGTTTGAGTTGGTATGTGTCTATATATGTATAAATATGTATTGCCACCCATTTCTTTATATTTTAGTAAATAAATGTATGCCGCCATAAAACCGGTAGAAATAAAAATTGTAAAAAAAAAGATTTTTTTTTTAGATTAGACATACATCGCAGCTTTGTGTTCAGGTGCTACTAACATGGGTGGTCAGTCCAAATTGTGTTGACCTCCGCGGGGGGGGGGGGGGGGGGGGTCGGTCACTGGTTATTTGCTGGTTTATTTATATTAGACTTTGGTAATAATAAACTGTAACTTAGACTTGACACACTGTAGAGCAATTGAAGAAATTTTACCAGCCAAGTTTCATCTGCGGCGTAGGCAATATATATAGTAATCTATAAAATACAATTACTTATAGATAAAAGTACTATACTATCATACTGTAACCCAAGGCAACTGCGATCAAAACCATGTTTCTGTGAGCGCTCATTTTTGTTTGCGCATATTTCTGTTTGCGCAATTTTCCGTTGCGCATTTTTCATGCGTTCTCACCTGTGTAGTCCTACCCCAGTGTGCTGCTATCACCTGTGTAGCCCTACCCAGTGTGTACCACCTCTCACCTGTGTAGCCCCCACCCCAGTGTTCTCACCTGTGTATCCCCACCCCAGTGTTCTCACCTGTGTAGCCCTACCCCAGTGTGTTCTCACCTGTGTAGCCCCACCCCAGTGTTCTCACCTGTGTAGCCCTACCCCAGTGTGTTCTCACCTGTGTAGCCCTACCCCAGTGTGCTACCCTCACCTGTGTAGCCCTACCCCAGTGTGCTACCCTCACCTGTGTAGCCCTACCCCAGTGTGCCCTCACCTGTGTAGCCCTACCCTAGTGTTCTCACCTGTGTAGCCCGTACATCCAGCACGTGACAGTCAGGGGCGTGGTGCTGTTCTCCATCTTGTCAGTGAAGAGCTCCACGGGGACCTGCCGCCTCTGGTACCAGTTGGGGTGGTCCTCGAACCAGTCCACGTAGGCCATGGTCTCGTCGTCCAGACGGTACAGCTCGCCGATGATTCGCTGCTCAAGACGAGGCTCATTAGCATAAACATGGCGGTTAACACATACACACACACGTCTATGTTTACCTCCCCCCCCCCCTTTCTTCTTTAAGTCTCTTACCCCCTCCCCTCCTTATGTTAATCGAACTCAACCCCACCATTCGCTGATTTGATTGGGGCGTGTCTAAAGTGTCTAATTCCCGCCTCTCTAATGTTAGTGGGTGGGCCATGTCCACTATCAGCGGGCGTGTCTTACTTCATCTCTGTCAAAGGGCGTGTCTCATATGCCCTACCCCCATCTATTAAAATCAGAGGGCGTTACTCACATGTCCCGCCCCCCCCCCCCCCATGTATTAAAATGAGTGGGCGTTACTCACATGTCCCGCCCCCCCCCCATGTATTAAAATGAGTGGGCGTTACTCACATGTCCCGCCCCCCCCCCCATGTATTAAAATGAGTGGGCGTTACTCACATGTCCCCCTCTATTAAAATCAGTGGGCGTTACTCACATGTCCCGTCCCCTCCTTGTGCAGCAGGAAGGGGATGTTGAAGGGCGTGGTCACCAGGAGCGGATACTTGGCGACGGTCCGGGCGTGTCCCACAAACTGGGCGCCCTGCGGACCCTTGGCGAACAGGTGGTGGTGGTTGGGCTCGGTGGACTTGAGGGTGCCGTACATAAACACCAGGTGGGGGTGACTGCACGTGCTGATGACGTCAGAGGCTGCGAGAAGATTCGGGGGTCACATTAAGGCCGGACCAAACATTCGGGGGTCACATTAAGGCGGGACCAAACATTCGGGGGTCACATTAAGGCCGGACCAAACATTCACATTTCACTTTTTTTTTACAGAAATAAAATCCTGTCTGTCTGTGTTTGTATGAGTGTATGTAAACACTATAACTTGAGCAGAGTTTCTTCCAGGCATCTCTTCGGGGGGGCGAAGCCCCCCCCCCCCCCCCTAAAATTTTTACCGCCCCCCCCCCCCCGAACGAAATGAAATTTATATAATTTATATAGAAAATATATACTTTTAACAGTGTCCGCCCCCCCCCCCCGAAGAAAGTCTACCGCCCCCCCCCCCCCGAAAATTTCAAGTGCCCCCCCCCCCCCCCCGGAGAAAAAAAAGTCTGGAAGAAACACTGAACTTGAGTATCATATAATTTTAGTTGACTTAATTTCATATATAGATCTACGTATTATATCAAATTTGTAGGGTTTTTTTATTAACTTTTGAGCGATTTCCGACCCTGCGGAAGTGGTGCTTACTCTAATTCCGGTTTTTCAAAAGCTTACAAATTAAGTTAGCTGGGCAATTTTTAAAAATATATTTATTTGATTTCTATCAACTTTTGAATTATTACCGGTAACCGGAAGTGGTACTTGATTTTTGTGGGAATACGACAACTAGAACACTGTTTGTTAGGTAGATTAAATTTCATATAAAATATTTAATACTTGGATTACTCTGAAATTATGAGTGACCACCCGATATCCGGAAAATATACTTTAGTCTATTTCCGGTTTCTAAAATACCGTAACATATTTACGTTTTCAAGTAGCTTGACAGAATTTTATACCGAATTTTGATTTTAATTCCTTCGAATTTAGCGTGATTTCTGGGGACCGGAAATAGTATTTTACGCTATTTTCCATTTTTAAAAATATAAGAATTTTGGAATTTTTATTTCACTGTCGGGACGCAGTTCTTTTTTCCATGCGAATCTATTAAAAGAGTGTATAAGAGAGAGGAAATTAGTGTCCGATAAAGGGGCATTTCGCTCTATTTCCGATTTCTGTAAATAAACATTCAGAATGTGATAATTTTAAATCATATTTTCACCTTTATAAGTTGTTGTTTTGTTTGTGAAAAATAATCGTTTTGCCGCAAACTTTTATATTAATAACCCGACTGCACACTAGGTGCCATTCTTATCCTTGATGTATCTAAGATCGTACAATTTCGAGGAGATCACTCCCGTTTTATTCTTAAAAAAGAAACAAGTTTAATTTTGTATATCTAAATCATTTACTACACATAAAAATCTTATAAATGTTTGTTGTTTTAGATCAAGTTTAGTGCTGAACCAGGTTAAACAATCCCAACTGCCAATAAAAGCTACGCCCTAAATCCTCGTCAATGACGTCATCAAAAGTTGGGCACGAGAGCCGAGTCAAGGGCTAAACGTGTCCCCACTACGTCATCAAAAGCTGTGTACTTAAGTCGAGCACATACCCTCCAGTCTGGACATCTTGAGAGGCTGGTGAGACGCTCTTCAGTCTGTGGGGAGAGAAGGTTGGCTGTCAGAAACACATTCCAATTTGATATGGGGATGGTGGGTTAGGGTGGGGGGAGGCTTGTGGTGAAGTTGGGGGCACTAAGACCCCGGGCTGAGAGTTAGGGGCACTGGGACCACCCCTTCCCTCCCGCAGCCCCACCCACCCCTACCCCCACCCCCACGCCCAAGAATTAGTCATGTCCATATCTCCCAAACATCTTCCCGCGGTATTAGCTCCGCCCCTTCTTCCCCCATCTATATGCTAATTTTCCAATCACTAAAAAATGGTTCTAGATTTTTCCGTAGATAGATCGATATTTTTTTTTCGTTGTTAGATCGATTACATCTGATTACGTTGGGTAGGGAAAGATTTCTTAAAGACTGCTCGAGTTACTGCCCTTTATTGGACAAACAAAAATAAACCAAGAAAGTCAGTAGTAATTGCCGTTTATTGGAACAGGAAAATATTGCCCTTTATTTAGAGCAACAAAAGATTTCATGAGTTTCCTAATGAGTTGCCTACAACCGGCATGAGTTGCCTAAAGTCGGCATGAGTTGCCTAATGAGTTGCCTACAATCGGCATGAGTTGCCTAAAGTCGGCATGAGTTGCCTAATGAGTTGCCTACAATCGGCATGAGTTGCCTACAGTCGGAATGAGTTGCCTAATGAGTTGCCTACAATCGGCATGAGTTGCCTTACAGTCGGCATGAGTTGCCTACAGTCGGCATGAGTTGCCTACAGTCGGCATGAGTTGCCTAATGAGTTGCCTACAATCGGCATGAGTTGCCTACAATCGGCATGAGTTGCCTACAGTCGGCATGAGTTGCCTAATGAGTTGCCTACAATCGGCATGAGTTGCCTACAGTCGGCATGAGTTGCCTAATGAGTTGCCTACAATCGGCATGAGTTGCCTAATGAGTTGCCTACAATCGGCATGAGTTGCCTAAAGTCGGTGTGAGTTGCCTAAAATCTCTGACAACTTTGTCAAGCAGGAAACTGTTGTTGACAGCGAGCATTAATTAGCTGTTAAAAAAATGATACAATCATCCAAACAATCATTTACTCACTCATATATAGAGCCATTTCTACAATCACCTATACTATAGTCTACACAATTATTAATACAATCATCTACACAATCATCTCTACAATCGTGTTTACAATCATTTGTACAATAATTTGTGCAGTCATACATAATATCATCTACACAATCATTTGTACAATCAACTACACAGTCATCTGCGAAATCTCGAACACAATCAAGAACACAATCAAGAACACATTCATGAACACAATTAAGTACACAATTATGTACATAATTACGTACACAATTATGCACACAAGTATGTGCACAATCAAGAACACAATTATGTACACAATCAAGAACACATTTGAGTACACAAATATGTTCACAATTAAGTGCACAATTAAGTACACAATTAAGTACACAATTAAGTACACAATTAAGTACACAATTAAGTACATAATTATGTACTCCAGAGTTTCTTCCAGGTATCTCTTCGGGGGGGCTAAGCCCCCCCCCCCCGAAAATTTTTTACCGCCCCCTCGAACGAAATGAAATTTATATAATTTATATAGAAAATATATACTTTTAACAGTGTCCGCCCCCCCGAAGAAAGTTTACCGCCCCCCCGAAGATTTCAAGTGCCCCCCCCCCCCGGAGAAAAAAGTCTGGAAGAAACACCGATGTACACATCAAGAACACAATTAAGTACACAATCATCTTCACATAAATCACTAGTGGAATACATGTATAGAGAGGCCAGCCAACATTGGACCACATACGTCACTAGCAGTAACTTGATGTAAGTTTTGTATCACGTCATTTCTGCAAGTTCTACTTCACTGAACAAGTTAATCAGTTTTATAAGGCGTTGGTTCTTAAATACAAAATAAAGGAAAATCCCGACCTTAAGCTAAATGGTATTGTAAGAAACGTAGAACAAATGAAAGTGAATCCTTAATTAGACCTGGATCAATTAGTAACCAGCGCTACAAACTCGCTCATAATTTTCATTGAAATGTTTACCGTAATGATCGTCAACTAGCATGGGCAGATAACCGCAGTTGTTTGGTACGAACTGAGGCTGCTTGTTATCGTCCTTAGCTATTGACCCGAGATAGGGAGGTTTGTTCAAATGTTTTTGTCTCGATAACAAACATCTTTTGACACCACCCCACCCCACCCCTACTCCGCTGGTTTACTAAATGCCACTATGAAGTCAACAATAGATCTAAGTCCCAGGTGACATCACTCACGGTTTGAAATGCGTTTTTAGAAGTCACAGATCGAATAGAAAAGATAGACACCCTATACAAACAAATGACCTAATGGAAACAAATGACCTAATGTAAAATGACCTAAATAAAAAAAATGACCTAAAACCTAAAGATGACAATTAGCCACGTGACCTACCTGTGGTGGTGTAGTGACGTCTGCAAAGTTCGTTAAGCCGGACACCTGCAGCAGATCAACAGATGTAGATCTAGTCCAGCCTGTCTCATATCTGCCTGTCTCTGTCGTCACGTGGACTGGCGCAAGTCGCCGGCCGGGCGTGTGGGTGTCGTCTGCTGGACTGACGGAGCCGTCTGCCGCCTGCACTTTTTATTGTGCAGTTGCTGGGACGTCAGGCGACCGTCAGCAGGCGGGAGGGGTGGGGTGGGGGAGGGGGTGCGAGTGGTCCTGTGAATGAATGGCCATTGATTCTTGTAAAAGCCAAATGCTGTTAGAAGCGTGGGTGGATTATTTCCCCTTACTGGCTCGCTTCCCTCCCCTGTCCCCTGACGTCACTGGTTTAATTTTTTGGTGATGACGACAGCTGTTTGTTTAAGGGCCTTTTAGTTCAGTGCTCAATTGTAATGGTACACGATTCTTATCTACATACACTAAAGGTATGGGATGGGGGGGTCTCGAAAATTTGTAATAAATGTGAGATTGTGGGCTGTTGTGTACCAATAAGTACTAACTGTTGCCACCTACAGAAGTCGAACAAACGATTTACTTACGGCCCTTGAGTAGCCATAGAAATAAAATGTCACGAGAGAAATTTGACCCGCCTGTTTCTAAGAACTCGGTGATGACCTACATTTTAATGGCAACATTCGTCAGAACCCAATAGCTTGGTTTTCATACAGAGGTACACTAAGTAGAAAGTTGCCAACACCTTTATACAGAGGTACACTAAGTAGAAAGTTGCCAACACCTTTATACAGAGGTACACTAAGTAGAAAGTTGCCAACACCTTTATACAGAGGTAGGCCTACACTAAGTAGAAAGTTGCCAACACCTTTATACAGAGGTAGGCCTACACTAAGTAGAAAGTTGCCAACACCTTTATACAGAGGTACAATAAGTAGAAAGTTACCAACACCTTTCGGCAAAAAGCTCATGGTTGATAAATTCGAACAAAACCTCGAGTTCAAACACACTGGCAGATAAATCTCGATCCCCTTCAACACTAATAATTAAGAACGAAGAAGAAGAAGAAGAACCAACACCTTTATACAGAGGTACACTAAGTAGAAAGTTGCCAACACCTTTATACAGAGGTACACTAAGTAGAAAGTTGCCAACACCTTCACTAAATGGCCTGACGTGATAGCGCATGCACCATGGTCATGACTGATAAGGTCGGTAGAGCAGACAAGGTCCGTCAAATACCTGTCTATGTAGAGCAGATAAGGTCTTGCTAGAGCAGATAAGACAATTTTCATTCATTGAGTGATTCTAGAGTAGAGCAACCAACGCTTTCCACTTTTTCCCTCTAACAGTGGCTGCTGGGCCGGACACTACTATAGGTCAGAAACCTGTTTGACCTCTGACCCCTGAACAAGACAGCTGTACAGTTGACGCCTCTACTCCCCCTACATATTCATTAGGTTCTACCCCCCCCCCCCCCCTCATACCCACACATCAAAGGCCTTGTGGGTGACGCCACTGACACCAATCAACACATTGCCTAGAACATTCGAGGGCCATACTGAGACAGCCCTTGACGGTGACGCCACTGACACCAATCAATACATTGCCTAGAACATTCGAGTGCCATACTGAGACAGCCCTTGACTAAAACATCTAGTAGGTGACGCCACTGACACCAATCAATACATTGCCTAGAACATTCGAGTGCCATACTGAGACAGCCCTTGACTAAAACATCTAGTAGGTGACGCCACTGACACCAATCAATACATTGCCTAGAACATTCGAGTGCCATACTGAGACAGCCCTTGACGGTGACGCCACTGACACCAATCAATACATTGCCTAGAACATTCGAGTGCCATACTGAGACAGCCCTTGACGGTGACGCCACTGACACCAATCAATACATTGCCTAGAACATTCGAGTGCCATACTGAGACAGCCCTTGACTAAAACATCTAGTAGGTGACGCCACTGACACCAATCAATACATTGCCTAGAACATTCGAGTGCCATACTGAGACAGCCCTTGACTAAAACATCTAGTAGGTGACGCCACTGACACCAATCAATACATTGCCTAGAACATTCGAGTGCCATACTGAGACAGCCCTTGACTAAAACATCTAGTAGGTGACGCCACTGACACCAATCAATACATTGCCTAGAACATTCGAGGGCCATACTGAGACAGCCCTTGACTAAAACATCTAGTAGGTGACGCCACTGACACCAATCAATACATTGCCTAGAACATTCGAGTGCCATACTGAGACAGCCCTTGACTAAAACATCTAGTAGGTGACGCCACTGACACCAATCAATACATTGCCTAGAACATTCGAGTGCCATACTGAGACAGCCCTTGACGGTGACGCCACTGACACCAATCAATACATTGCCTAGAACATTCGAGTGCCATACTGAGACAGCCCTTGACGGTGACGCCACTGACACCAATCAATACATTGCCTAGAACATTCGAGTGCCACACTGAGACAGCCCTTGACGGTGACGCCACTGACACCAATCAATACATTGCCTAGAACATTCGAGTGCCATACTGAGACAGCCCTTGACTAAAACATCTAGTAGGTGACGCCACTGACACCAATCAATACATCGCCTAGAACATTCGAGTGCCATACTGAGACAGCCCTTGACTAAAACCCGAGAGACCTCTTGAGATCACGTGCTCATTTTTTCTACACGCTGATTGGTTTCTAAAAATAGAATGCCTTTTTAAAAAAAGTTCTGTTGTACAAATTGTATTTGTTCAATATCTGTCCGACAGATTGAAAGTTTACATTAGGGGTCGATAATAGTTTGAGACACGGCTGGTGAGATGTGACATGCGGTTATGACATGGCATATGACATATGACACGTCTTGTAAATTATGACATTTTGTATATTTTGTATACCAACCGTGTTGAATGACATCCCATAAACATGACATTTGACAAATGTCAAATGACATGAGACTATGACAAGTAAGCAGCTGTCAACACAACCCGGGTTGTCGTATGCTAGCTGTGTGACGTCATCCCCAGCAGTCTGAGATCTATTTTTAGATCCACATATGATCTGCGTCGGTGGATTGAATTGATTGCCAATTGATGATCGATCAATATCGATCGATGTCCAGGGGTCAGGCAAGAGGATGGGAGTATGAGGGGTCTTTTCGTTTTGTATCAGCTACACACACACTACACAAACACACATGTACTGGATGACTTAAACACACACACACATTTACACAAACACACATGCACTGGTTGACTTAAACACACACACACATTTACACAAACACACAAGCACTGGATGACTTAAACACACACACATATTTACACAAACACACATGTACTGGATGACTTAAACACACACACACAAACTTAGAAATGCAAACTACACAGTGTGTATATACACATAGTGTGTATTTATTCAGGCTTATAAATGCATCTAAATATAGGCTATACATTTGCATCTATATATACGCTATATATATATATATATATATATATATATATATATATATATATATATATATATATATATATATATATATATATATATAATATTACACGATTGGCGTAGGTTGCTTGAACATTTTTGTACATACAGTTTTTGCATTGCCTGATGGGATCTAGAACAAATCCATCCCATAATTCTAAGTGAGGGCAGAAATAAAAAACAGATTGCTTATATTAGATAGAGTAGTGTCGTAAGCATTCATGAGTTAAGGAGAAGGCTGGAAGGTGGGTGGGGGGGGGGGGGGGGGGTGAGTCGTCGTTCGTAAATCAGATCAATAATGTAGAAATCAGTGTGCTATAAATAAATCGGGGACGGAGTTGTCAACCCTGAATAGTGGGCTATTTTTGGATTTACTTTCGGCGGTTCGAGTTTCCGAGAGGCGGGAGGAGTTTCCGACAGGCGGGAGGAGTTTCCGAGGGGCGGTAGTTTTCTGATGAAGTCAATGTATTTAAAGGTTATGTATTTGGTTTGCTTAGAGACACTGTTATAAACAGACATAGGTCTATACCAGGGGTCGGCAACCTGCGGCTCGCGAGCCGCATGCGGCTCTTTTGATGTCAAGTTGCGGCTCTTCTGCTCCATGCACAAATATTAAAAATTATTTTATTTTATTTTTAATACTCATAAAAGTATTAGTCTGCAACACTCGGTAATGAACGATATAATAATAAATATAAACAATAAACACTATATTCTATTAGAATATTTAGATACTCCCTATTTCAATGTACTTCCTTGTTTTCTTTTTTTTCCCCTTGTTAATCCCTAGCTCGGATTAATCATCGAATGTCGTATTGTAGGGTGCTGCTTAAAACTAATGTAGGCGCTTAGTGCTCGCGTGATAGCTCTGGGCACCCTGAAGAGACTTAGGGCGCGCCTGATTTGATTCAGTGAGCGACTATAGCAACCCATTGTATTCATAGCCTATTGCGCTGTTTAAAATGAACGTATTGTTGCCCATCGTGTCTATAGTGTATAGCATTTTTTCTTTATTAAAAAAACGTAGGCGCCATGGTGCTCGCAGGTGAGCAAGGGACGCTTTTTGTCGCGCAAATTACGAGGCGCTTGCGGTTGTGCCTGTTGTAGTTTTGCCGCTAAATATTGTAGTACCCCTTACCCGCTTTGTAGAACGCCCGATTAACGGATGCCAAGTAATAACGTAGCCGCTCTGGAACTCAGGGCGTGTATGGACAAAAATTCACCACCCGGGCGCCGCCCATAAGTATGTAGAGAAAAATCGCACCCTCCGAAATTTAAAATATGATTTTTTTTTGCACCAACCTCTACTGTAGTGTTTTAATCAACTCCTTTAAGATTCATGATGATCGGATGAAGGGTGTGAATCCGCAATCGACTTCTATTTTTTATATACCGTATATAGAGGAAAAAAAAACCGCGTCGTGCCTAGGCGCAACTCCTGCGAATTTGAAAAACTGTTTTCGCAGAAACCTCCCCAGGAGAATTCGCAACAACTTCCCAAAGTTTCATAGCGGTCGAATGAATTGGTGTTGTAATGCGTAAAAGAAAAAACAGACACACAAACACACATACATTGCTTAATATATATATATATATATATATATATATATATATATATATATATATATATATATATATATATATATATATATATATATATATATATATATATATATATATATAAATATATATATATATATATATATATATATATACATATATATATATATATATACCTAATATTGAAAAAAAAATGTTGGCGGCTCTTTAAAGACTTGGAATTTGTGTAAATTGTAACTTTTGGCTCTTCCGTCTCAAAAGGTTGCCGACCCCTGGTCTATGCAGTCAAATTACCTTAAAACTTTTGAAAGGTGCATATATATATATATATATATATATATATATATATATATATATATATATATATATATATATATATATATATTATATATATATATATATATATATATATATTCTGCATATCCCGTGCTAGACGTTGACCCTCCCCCTCCCCCACCTTTCTATATTAACTGGTGCTACATTTACTCAAAGATATCTATATCTGTAACACCTATCTATAGATACCTCTAGCAATTACCTAAAGATACCTCTAACATTTACCTGTAATTTCAGCCGACACACCCTCATATTTGTAAGCTGGCGACACATTATTTTTAAATACAGCATGTGAGGTGTGTGTGTGTGAGTAGTGTGTGTGTTGTGTGTGTGTTTATTGTGACATGAGTTTGCGTTAGTTTGTATTGTCGCTAAGTATAGTTCACCATAAATACATCTGGCCTATTTGGGTGGGTTGTTGTTGGGTATGGTAGTGCTGATGTATAGAGGGTTGACTGGGTTGTTGTTGGGTATGGTAGTGCTGATGTATAGAGGGTTGACTGGGTTGTTGGGTATGGTAGTGCTGATGTAAAGAGGGTTGACTGGGTTGTTGTTGGGTATGGTAGTGCTGATGTATAGAGGGTTGACTGGGTTGTTGGGTATGGTAGTGCTGATGTATAGAAGGTTGACTGGGTTGTTGTTGGGTATGGTAGTGCTGATGTATAGAGGGTTGACTGGGTTGTTGTTGGGTATGGTAGTGCTGATGTATAGAGGGTTGACTGGGTTGTTGGGTATGGTAGTGCTGATGTAAAGAGGGTTGACTGGGTTGTTGTTGGGTATGGTAGTGCTGATGTATAGAGGGTTGACTGGGTTGTTGGGTATGGTAGTGCTGATGTATAGAAGGTTGACTGGGTTGTTGTTGGGTATGGTAGTGCTGATGTATAGAAGGTTGACTGAGAATTGTTACAAATTACATTGTATATAAGTCTAAAGTTAACACCATGACTATCCTAATTGTAAAACGTTTATGTGTGTGTCGGCTATTGAATGTCAATAAACTTCACACTGTATGTACGGCCTAGAGTGTTAACAACCTACATCCTTAGGACAAAAGGCCGACACGGACAAAAGGCCGACAATTTTTTTTATAAAATAACAAACTACAGAGAATTTTAACGAGTAATGTCATAAGTTGTTACTATTGTAATAAAAAGCATCACTACTAATTGATTTCATAAAATGAAAGTAATGTGTGACCCAGCTTTTCTCAAGTAATGTGTGACCCAGCCTCTCAAGTAATGTGTGACCCAGCCTCTCAAGTAATGTGTGACCCAGCCTCTCAAGTAATGTGTGACCCAGCTTTTCTCAAGTAATGTGTGACCCAGCTTTTCTCAAGTAATGTGTGACCCAGCCTCTCAAGTAATGTGTGACCCAGCCTCTCAAGTAATGTATGACCCAGCCTCTCAAGTAATGTGTGACCCAGCCTCTCAAGTAATGTGTGACCCAGCCTCTCAAGTAATGTGTGACCCAGCCTCTCAAGTAATGTGTGACCCAGCCTCTCAAGTAATGTGTGACCCAGCTTTTCTCAAGTAATGTGTGACCCAGCCTCTCAAGTAATGTGTGACCCAGCCTCTCAAGTAATGTGTGACCCAGCTTTTCTCAAGTAATGTGTGACCCAGCCTCTCAAGTAATGTGTGACCCAGCCTCTCAAGTAATGTGTGACCCAGCCTCTCAAGTAATGTGTGACCCAGCCTCTCAAGTAATGTGTGACCCAGCCTCTCAAGTAATGTGTGACCCAGCCTCTCAAGTAATGTGTGACCCAGCCTCTCAAGTAATGTGTGACCCAGCCTCTCAAGTAATGTGTGACCCAGCCTCTCAAGTAATGTGTGACCCAGCTTTTCTCAAGTAATGTGTGACCCAGCCTCTCAAGTAATGTGTGACCCAGCCTCTCAAGTAATGTGTGACCCAGCTTTTCTCAAGTAATGTGTGACCCAGCCTCTCAAGTAATGTGTGACCCAGCCTCTCAAGTAATGTGTGACCCAGCTTTTCTCAAGTAATGTGTGACCCAGCCTCTCAAGTAATGTGTGACCCAGCCTCTCAAGTAATGTGTGACCCAGCCTCTCAAGTAATGTGTGACCCAGCCTCTCAAGTAATGTGTGACCCAGCCTCTCAAGTAATGTGTGACCCAGCCTCTCAAGTAATGTGTGACCCAGCTTTTCTCAAGTAATGTGTGACCCAGCTTTTCTCAAGTAATGTGTGACCCAGCCTCTCAAGTAATGTGTGACCCAGCCTCTCAAGTAATGTGTGACCCAGCCTCTCAAGTAATGTGTGACCCAGCCTCTCAAGTAATGTGTGACCCAGCCTCTCAAGTAATGTGTGACCCAGCCTTTCAAGTAATGTGTGACCCAGCCTCTCAAGTAATGTGTGACCCAGCCTCTCAAGTAATGTGTGACCCAGCTTTTCTCAAGTAATGTGTGACCCAGCCTCTCAAGTAATGTGTGACCCAGCCTCTCAAGTAATGTGTGACCCAGCCTCTCAAGTAATGTGTGACCCAGCCTCTCAAGTAATGTGTGACCCAGCCTCTCAAGTAATGTGTGACCCAGCCTCTCAAGTAATGTGTGACCCAGCTTTTCTCAAGTAATGTGTGACCCAGCCTCTCAAGGAATGTGTGACCCAGCCTCTCAAGTAATGTGTGACCCAGCTTTTCTCAAGTAATGTGTGACCCAGCCTCTCAAGTAATGTGTGACCCAGCCTCTCAAGTAATGTGTGACCCAGCCTCTCAAGTAATGTGTGACCCAGCCTCTCAAGTAATGTGTGACCCAGCCTCTCAAGTAATGTGTGACCCAGCTTTTCTCAAGTAATGTGTGACCCAGCGTTTCTCAAGTAATGTGTGACCCAGCCTCTCAAGTAATGTGTGACCCAGCCTCTCAAGTAATGTGTGACCCAGCCTCTCAAGTAATGTGTGACCCAGCCTCTCAAGTAATGTGTGACCCAGCCTTTCAAGTAATGTGTGACCCAGCCTCTCAAGTAATGTGTGACCCAGCCTCTCAAGTAATGTGTGACCCAGCTTTTCTCAAGTAATGTGTGACCCAGCCTCTCAAGTAATGTGTGACCCAGCCTCTCAAGTAATGTGTGACCCAGCCTCTCAAGTAATGTGTGACCCAGCCTCTCAAGTAATGTGTGACCCAGCCTCTCAAGTAATGTGTGACCCAGCTTTTCTCAAGTAATGTGTGACCCAGCCTCTCAAGTAATGTGTGACCCAGCTTTTCTCAAGTAATGTGTGACCCAGCCTCTCAAGTAATGTGTGACCCAGCCTCTCAAGTAATGTGTGACCCAGCCTCTCAAGTAATGTGTGACCCAGCCTCTCAAGTAATGTGTGACCCAGCCTCTCAAGTAATGTGTGACCCAGCCTCTCAAGTAATGTGTGACCCAGCCTCTCAAGTAATGTGTGACCCAGCCTCTCAAGTTATGTGACCCAGCCTCTCAAGTAATGTGTGACCCAGCTTTTCTCAAGTAATGTGTGACCCAGCCTCTCAAGTAATGTGTGACCCAGCTTTTCTCAAGTAATGTGTGACCCAGCCTCTCAAGTAATGTGTGACCCTTGTGACCCAGCTTTTCTCAAGTAATGTGTGACCCTTGTGACCCAGCTGACGATACGCCCAAGCAATGACGTCAGAGGGCCCTAGTGTCGAGCCAAGCTCCACAGTTTCGTATAATTTGCCTCCATTCTTATGCGCTTATCTCTGCTGGCGAAATGACGTGTGGCTTCACAGTGCTATCTTTTATTCATGGATTCTAGAGTTGGGTTGTCAGGGAATTTGGATTCATGGTGGGCGGGGGGGGGGGGGGGGTTGTTGCATCGGTGACGCAACAGGTTAGTGGTGTAATTACCTCACACTTACCCTGCTCCCCACCCCACACTTACCCTGCTCCCCACCCCACACTTACCCCCTGCTCCCCACCCCACACTCACCCTGTTCCTCACACTTGACTCAACACGTTGCAACATAGCGAGGTGCTGTAGGCATGTGAGATCCACAACATTACTGCCAGTGGGCCGCCACACCCCATCTGCCTATAATAATAAGACAATACACACCTAAAATAACTGTGGGCAGGCTATAGTAAGATCCAGTTTAAAATAACTTGTCTCACCCCATCCCTTCATCAAAGGCTGATTGTTAGACCTAGAGGCAATTTGGTGTCACCCCACCCAGGGTGATATCCCTGTGTTTAACGGTGTCGACTATTTACCTTTAATACGGCATCTAACTAGAATATATTTTCTCATTGTATTAGCTAAAGGTATATTTCGTAATGGGGCCATCTACATGGGGGACGGCACCCAATGACCTTGTCGCCACTGACCTTGAGGGCCCTCTAATTTGTCTCATTCTATTTATAGCTGTCATCCACCCACAAATAAGGACTGAACATTAGGCTCCTAAATTTTCCATCCCGCGCGACAGCCATTTCCTCCAACTTCCGGTCTGGAGAACTGCGTAGACGACAGAAGTTGTAAACACGTGCATCAGAATACTGTAAACTCGAATATTTTTCATCATCCAATTTTTTTCTTCAGAACTGGCTTGTCCAATTCGATGTGCCAGTTGCAAAGAAACATTGTAATTTAACTACAATTTTATTTTTGGAAGAGAAGTGACTAGTCGGAAAAAGCTTTTGCCCATAGCCTAGGCTGCCCTGCAGGAGACGCAAAAACGTTAAACTAAACATGAGCTGAAGTTGGGATGAAACCAGGGGCGGAACTACCATACCGCCAGACCCCGCAATGCGGGGGGGCCCAGGACGTTTAGGGGCCCAGTTCCGACCAAAAAACAATGAATTTTTTTTTCAAAAATTATGTTTTTCATGCATCTTGAAAGTGGTTTTGTAAAAAAAAAAAAAAAAAAAAAAAAAAAACAGGTCTACTATAGCAGAGATTGTTGCGTAGAAAAATATTTTAAAATCTACAAGAGCTATAGTTTGAAAGGTAGGTAAACATTCACACTACTTGCATGACTTACTGCCCTTCTTTAAAATAGGGATGCCCACGAAGCTCATTTAAATAGTTTTGTACTGTGTATATTAAAAAGCAATTGATTCTCTGAATTGTTACTTAAATAAGACGTACTATATAATAGTATAGCTATAAAAATCAATGTTTTCAAAATTGATATTATAAAAGCCAAAAATGAAAAAAATAAACATAACGCGAGAAACCATTCACGAATCAAGCTAACGTCTTTATATATTTTTTACCAGTATATTTAACTACTACTTATTTAGAACTAAATTTTTTCTAGTTTGTTCTCTCAGAACGGTTAAAAAAAAAAGAATGGTTATATATTGCAATTAAGTAGAATAAATAACTCATTTAGGATATAGATTTCATATATATATATATATATATATATATATATATATAGGGGGGCCCTAGTTTTTTCTTTGCGGGGGAGCCTTTGAATTCTAGTTCCGCCACTGGATGAAACTACCCCAAATAGCTGTGCAATGGTCTCATATTACTCTTTTAGCCTTATTCTTCTAAAAAAACTAACTGTATAGTGTGGTTGAATTGTCACGGGGTTAGAATCTAATTCTAATCTAGTATATCTAGAACTAGTATAGAGATCTACCCATCTAGTCTGTAGTGTAAGTAAAGTATAACATCTTTAAAAAAATATTTTTAATGGCATATTTAAATGTACTAATTAATACGCTTTTATCATGTTAATCCCATCAGGACTAGGCCTGATTCGAACTTTGAATAACAGTGTTTGTTTCAGAACTTTTTCTCCGGGGGGGGGGGGGGGGGGAAGAGAAGGCCAGTCATCAACAGTCAAACTTTACTAGCAGACACACAAGTGAAGCCATTACATCTTAGAGATGTGAAGGTTGTTTATTATTTTAGGAACATTACATAGCATCATTGTCTAGATACTTTAGAACTTGTTACATAGCATCATTGTCTAGATTCTTTAGAATTTGTTACATAGCATCATTGTCTAGATTCTTTAGAATTTGTTACATAGCATCATTGTCTAGATTCTTTAGAATTTGTTACATAGCATCATTGTCTAGATTCTTTAGAATTTGTTACATAGCATCATTGTCTAGATTCTTTAGAACTTGTTACATAGCATCATTGTCTAGATCTAGATTCTTTAGAACTTGTTACATAGCATCATTGTCTAGATTCTTTAGAACTTGTTACATAGCATCGTTGTCTAGATTCTTTAGAATTTGTTACATAGCATCATTGTCTAGATTCTTTAGAACTTGTTACATAGCATCATTGTCTAGATTCTTTAGAACTTGTTACATAGCATCATTGTCTAGATTCTTTAGAACTTGTTACATAGCATCATTGTCTAGATTCTTTAGAACTTGTTACATAGCATCATTGTCTAGATTCTTTAGAACTTGTTACATAGCATCATTGTCTAGATTCTTTAGAATTTGTTACATAGCATCATTGTCTAGATTCTTTAGAATTTGTTACATAGCATCATTGTCTAGATTCTTTAGAATTTGTTACATAGCATCATTGTCTAGATTCTTTAGAATTTGTTACATAGCATCATTGTCTAGATTCTTTAGAACTTGTTACATAGCATCATTGTCTAGATCTAGATTCTTTAGAACTTGTTACATAGCATCATTGTCTAGATTCTTTAGAACTTGTTACATAGCATCATTGTCTAGATTCTTTAGAACTTGTTACATAGCATCATTGTCTAGATCTAGATTCTTTAGAACTTGTTACATAGCATCATTGTCTAGATTCTTTAGAATTTGTTACATAGCATCATTGTCTAGAGAAAGCTGGTTGGTTCATATCACATTAAATAATCAAAGATAAGATTTGATTGGATGAAGGAAAAAAATGTTTTTATCAGACCAATGGGGTTGGATTTTCTAATTTGTAATGAAGATTCTGGGGACTATAGATAAAAATTGGATGTAGAAAGTTTTCTGTGACTTATTCATTGAAGATTAGATACAAAGTTCTATGTTCAAATGTGAAGTTTCCAATGAAGGGTTAAATAGAGATTTTATTTGTTAAGGGTGAGGGGTGAATGATGGTGTCTGACATTGGATAGTCACGTGATTTAAGCATGAGCCACTGTATGTTTACCCATGGAAGTCTTAACCCTGTGACAAAAAATTTTTACAAACATTCAGGCAGAAACCTTATTAAAATAACATGAATTACAGGGCAGAAACCTAATTAAAATAACATGAATTACAGGGCAGAAACCTAATTAAAATAACATGAATTACAGGGCAGAAACCTAATTAAAATAACATGTATTACAGAAATACAATAGAAAAGTTCCTTTTTTCCCAAGTAAAAAAGATGTAAACATTAATAACCTTTTTTTTCAACCTTGAATGTAATTGATCATGTAAAACTTAATTCTTGGCATCAATTGGTGACTAGTTCACTAGGTCAGCACACAATGTAGTGAAGAAAATAAACACAATTTAAAATGAACAATGCAAAAGATAGCAAGTTGACTTTTTAAAATCAGCAGTAAAGGAAATGGGCTGTTGAAGGTGAAAGGTTCTTATTCCATGTTGGTGGTGTCATTAGATGATGGTGGGTGGATGGTGTGTGGTCATGGGGTATTGATAGGTTGTGTTGGTTGTCTTTTGATGATGGTGTCACTAGATGATCGTAGGTTGGTGTCTTTTGTTGATGGTGTGTGGTCTTAGTGGGTGGTAATGATATTAATGCTATGTGATGTGCTTATAATTTGTGGGGATGTGGGTAATTATCTTAAAAAAACAATTAGCCATAATATTTAGCTGAACCATAGGATAGCCATGAAATCAAGTTTCTTAGTTCAGAAATGCATAATGTCTTCTTACAATGAAACTATCTGAAATAAATACACAATTTTAGACAATGTAACATGTTTTTATATGTCATGATATCAGACAAGGTCAGGCTACCAGTGGCTACAAATGTGGGGCAATTATTTTGTGGACCAAACTTTTTAATAAACAGCGTAGTTTGCTTACGGGCCAAAAGTGTTTCAAAAACAGCCTTATTTATTTTTTACCAATGTTAAATAGCACCTTTGATTGATGTAGATCAGACTAGTGGAAAAAGCCAAAAAAAAAAAGGATAAGTTTTGAAAGCATCAACATTTTCAACCAACAGGTTTCATTCTACAACAAAAACAAAATCACAATTACCAGATAAATATATTTGTTGATTAAAAAAGTTAAAATGAACCCAAATAAATATGGTCCAAGAAAAGTGAAGTATAAATAAAAATCTGGTTAGTAAAAGTAAAAAGAACAAAAACAGTAGAAAAAAGTAAAACAAATGTTTTTGATTTGTTTCATTTTAATACAGGAGAATAATATTGCCAGGATTCTAATGAGCTCAAGTTATTGCAAGAAATCCTACCTGGCATATCTGGTCAGACTAGGCACTATGTGCCAGCTAGGACTAAAACAGGATAGCAGACCTGTTGATGACCTCAAAGGAAAGATCAATGGAAGCCTGGAAGTCGTACTTAACCTTCATGGCATTTTTGTTTTGTTTGATCACATAAAAAAATGTGGCTGTAGTTTTAGAATTTTTTGGTCCCTAGAGCCATTGTTAACCCTCCCAATTAGCACTATTAGCAGTAGAAAAAAAACATCAAGAGCCTTGAGGAAAACTTTAAGAGTCCCACAAAACTTCAAGGTCACTTTTGCCTACAGTCCAGCCATATCCTTAGTCATGATATCCTTAGTTATGTGAGTAGTCATTTGATTACTTGGTAGAATTTGGGTTTTGTTTTTAAGTTGTTCATAGTCTGTTTTTTGTTAGCTGGTAGGTCTAGTCTTTGTTAACTGGTAGGTCTAGTCTTTGTTAGCTGGTAGGTCTAGTCTTTGTTAGCTGGTAGGTCTCATCTTCTATTTGTTAGCTGGTAGGTCTAGTCTTCTATTTGTTAGCTGGTAGGTCTAGTCTTTGTTAGCTGGTAGGTCTAGTCTTTGTTAGCTGGTAGGTCTCATCTTCTATTTGTTAGCTGGTAGGTCTAGTCTTCTATTTGTTAGCTGGTAGGTCTAGTCTTCTATTTGTTAGCTGGTAGGTCTAGTCTTCTATTTGTTAGCTGGTAGGTCTAGTCTTTGTTAGCTGGTAGGTCTAGTCTTTGTTAGCTGGTAGGTCTAGTCTTTGTTAGCTGGTAGGTCTAGTCTTTGTTAGCTGGTAGGTCTCATCTTCTATTTGTTAGCTGGTAGGTCTAGTCTTCTATTTGTTAGCTGGTAGGTCTAGTCTTTGTTAGCTGGTAGGTCTAGTCTTCTATTTGTTAGCTGGTAGGTCTAGTCTTTGTTAGCTGGTAGGTCTAGTCTTTGTTAGCTGGTAGGTCTAGTCTTCTATTTGTTAGCTGGTAGGTCTCATCTTTGTTAGCTGGTAGGTCTAGTCTTTGTTAGCTGGTAGGTCTCATCTTCTATTTGTTAGCTGGTAGGTCTAGTCTTCTATTTGTTAGCTGGTAGGTCTAGTCTTCTATTTGTTAGCTCGTAGGTCTAGTCTTCTATTTGTTAGCTGGTAGGTCTAGTCTTCTATTTGTTAGCTGGTAGGTCTAGTCTTTGTTAGCTGGTAGGTCTAGTCTTTGTTAGCTGGTAGGTCTAGTCTTCTATTTGTTAGCTGGTAGGTCTAGTCTTTGTTAGCTGGTAGGTCTAGTCTTCTATTTGTTAGCTGGTAGGTCTAGTCTTTGTTAGCGGGTAGGTCTAGTCTTCTATTTGTTAGCTGGTAGGTCTCATCTTTGTTAGCTGGTAGGTCTAGTCTTTGTTAGCTGGTAGGTCTAGTCTTCTATTTGTTAGCTGGTAGGTCTCGTCTTCTATTTGTTAGCTGGTAGGTCTAGTCTTTGTTAGCTGGTAGGTCTAGTCTTTGTTAGCTGGTAGGTCTTGTCTTTGTTAGCTGGTAGGTCTAGTCTTCTATTTGTTAGCTGGTAGGTCTAGTCTTTGTTAGCTGGTAGGTCTAGTCTTCTATTTGTTAGATGGTAGGTCTAGTCTTCTATTTGTTAGCTCGTAGGTCTAGTCTTCTATTTGTTAGCTGGTAGGTCTAGTCTTTGTTAGCGGGTAGGTCTAGTCTTCTATTTGTTAGCTGGTAGGTCTCGTCTTCTATTTGTTAGCTGGTAGGTCTAGTCTTTGTTAGCTGGTAGGTCTAGTCTTCTATTTGTTAGCTGGTAGGTCTAGTCTTCTATTAGTGCAAAAAAATTTGTTTTGTAAGAAAACTTACAGCTCCATTCTAAAAACCTTTCCTAAAAAAAAAAACCCAATTTAAAATGTTAAAGCAAGTTGCTGATTGGCTCAAATATTTAAACAAGGAAGCAAAAGTTGAACACAGTTCTGGAGTTGTATTGCTAGCACAACCTTGACATCATTAACCAATCTAAATAAATACAAATCTGACCAGTTGAATTCACTCAGCTCAAAGTGATTCACACAGCACACAAAATGACCAATCAGAAAGCTTCATTCAATGAGGGTCATGTCAACTGAGTGTGGAATGTATTTCACCAAAAAAAATGTCTATTTGGGGGACGGGGAGGGGGGGACAGGACACTTCCACTTCTTCTCAAGGTTACAGCTAGAGTCTCCATCAGATGAAGGCTACTGGCACATGCAGAAGCAGCTTGTCATTGACAGGACACTCATAAGATAACCAACACAACACCAGCAAATGAAACAGTTCAAAGTGAACACATCCAGGACAACAGCAGGACATTTACCAGCGGAGACAAATCTAGGGACTCTAGATTTACCAGGGGAGACAAATCTAGGGGCTCTAGATTTACCAGGGGAGAAAAACCTAGGGGCACTAGATTTACCAGGGGAGACAAATCTAGAGGCTCTAGATTTACCAGGGGAGACAAATCTAGGGACTCTAGATTTACCAGGGGAGACAAATCTAGGGGCTCTAGATTTACCAGGGGGGACAAATCTAGGGGCTCTAGATTTACCAGGGGAGATAAATCTAAGGGCTCTAGATTTACCAGGGGAGACAAATCTAGAGGCTCTAGATTTACCAGTGGGGACAAATCTAGGGCTCTAGATTTACCAGGGGAGATAAATCTAAGGGCTCTAGATTTACCAGGGGAGACAAATCTAGAGGCTCTAGATTTACCAGGGGAGATAAATCTAAGGGCTCTAGATTTACCAGGGGAGGCAAATCTAGGGGCTCTAGATTTACCAGGGGGGACAAATCTAAGGGCTCTAGATTTACCAGGGGAGACAAATCTAGGGGCTCTAGATTTACCAGGGGAGACAAATCTAGGGACTCAAGTTGATAGGTATTTAGAGAAAAATATTGGCACACACACACCTTGTTGCACACAACACACTTCAAATGCTAAGGCAACGGTAGGTGAAAGTTTCCAGCTTCAATTGATAGCTACCTTAGCTGTTCTCATGGCCACGGCCATCCTAGTGATAGCTACCTTAGCAGTGCAGCTGGGCCATCAAAGTAATGGCTACATAAGCAGTGCCGATGGCCATGGCCATCCAAATGATAGCTACCTTAGCTCTGGCCATCCAACGGATAGCTACCTTAGCTCTGGCCATCAACAGATAGCTACCTTAGCTCTGGCCATCAACAGATAGCTACCTTAGCTCTGGCCATCAACAGATAGCTACCTTAGCTCTGGCCATCCAAATGATAGCTACCTTAGCTCTGGCCATCCAACTGATAGCTACCTTAGCAGTACTGATGAAAATTATTTTTATAGAGGAAAAAATAATTGTGTATATTTCCTGAGGTTGAACCCATACACAAGGCATCAATGGCAAGAAAACAATTCAGCAATTTCACATCAAATTTGACAAATAAATTGGTCTTATTTCAGTCTGTAAAGGCAGAGAGAAAAAGTTGTTTAAAAATGGCAGCAACAGTTAGTGTTCTTGCCCAGCCAGATGATAGTAAAAAAAAACAGTGGGCAAATAGGATATTGTATGCCAGTTGGTAATGTCATTTTATAACTGGTACACAACTATGTTACTGGGTATCTAGGGTACACTGGTTTTTTAAGCTCACTTCTAACATGCAATATAAGCAATTTAAAACTCATCAATACATGCTGGTGCATCTTATTGGAGCATGTTTTAAATGGTGTCAAAAACTGGACCTTGTTATATACAGGACTGACAGCTATTAGGTGAAAATATAAAGGGATTTAATTTGCTTAACCTAATGCCTACTGTTAAAGCTTGACCTAATGCCTATTGTCTTTAGGTAGAAGCTACCAAATATATTTTTTTACAGTGACCCATACCAACCCAGCAAACCAGCTAGACAGGCTGACCCATACCAACCCAGCTAGACAAATTGACCCATATGACCCCAGATGACAGACTCATAAATTAAACTATTTAGCTAACATCTCTATCTAGCTACTATATGTAATGAGGATGGTGATTAAATAAATAGCACATGATAAACCCATCCTGATGAGCCATCCTGATGAGCCATCCTGATGAGCCATCCTGATGAACCATCCTGATGAGCCATCCTGATGAACCATCCTGATGAGCCATCCTGATGAACCATCCTAATGAGCCCATCCTGATGAGCCCATCCTATGACCCATCCTGATGAGCCATCCTGATGTAAAAAGAAAGCCCTTGAATATCACAAGACTAGAAGTACTGCAGCAAGCCAGTACACAAATGGAGTGACTGGCTGAAACAGCAGTTAGCTGATACATCAAAAGTTTTGAAGAATACATTGTAGTGTGAAAACTCTGTCTATCCCCTGCAAACTTGTTGTGATAAAGGACACTAACTCTAACATGACTAAACCATGAGTCAGTGCAGAGTTGTTGAGCCTGAAAGTTTTCTATGCAAGTGACAGAATTTGGAGAGTTTCACACAAGTTCATGTTGTTTGTTTCATCATGGCCTTCTGGGTCATCTGGGTGCTCATTTGTTTTTTTAAACATCATGTTACAATTTATCAAACATGTTGTTTAAAAAAACACTTCACCCAGATAGTTTTGAAATGTATGTGGGCTCAGTGGGTTTGATAAAACTTTCTATTGTTGTCTGAGGCACCAACTAACAGCCAGAGCTGCAAATCAGTGGGCTAGAATCTAAAGCTGGCTACTCTACAACTCCATTTCTGTTCAGACAAGCTATCACAGGCGCATCATCTTTCCCATTCGGCAAAATCTCATCTTTCCCATTGGTCAAAATCTCATCTTTGGACAGGGTGTCCTCCTTGCCATGTGTGTTGTTGTTTTTCTTGATGTAATCTCCAGCCATGTTGTCGTCGTGGATGGAGCCTTGGTGTGGTAGTTGTTGTTTGGTGTGGAGTTCAGTGATGGCGTCAGCATACTCAATGATCAACCTGGTGACAGGCCAGGGGTTCATAATGTAGGGCAGGGGTTTATAATGTAGGGCAGGGGGTTCATAATGTAGGGCAGGGGTTTATAATGTAGGGCAGGGGGTTCATAATGTAGGGCAGGGGGTTTATAATGTAGGGCAGGGGGTTTATAATGTAGGGCGGGAGTTCATAATGTAGGGCAGGGGTTTATAATGTAGGGCAGGGGGTTTATAATGTAGGGCGGGGGTTCATAATGTAGGGCAGGGGGTTCATAATGTAGGCCAGGGGGTTCATAATGTAGGGCAGGGGGTTTATAATGTAGGGCAGGGGGTTTATAATGTAGGGCAGGGGGTTTATAATGTAGGGCAGGGGTTTATAATGTAGGGCAGGGGTTTATAATGTAGGGCAGGGGGTTTATAATGTAGGACAGGGGGTTTATAATGTAGGACAGGGGTTTATAATGTAGGGCAGGGGTTCATAATGTAGGGCAGGGGTTTATAATGTAGAGCAGGGGGTTTATAATGTAGGGCAGGGGGTTTATAATGTAGGGCAGGGGTTTATAATGTAGGGCAGGGGGTTTATAATGTAGGGCAGGGGGTTCATAATGTAGGGCAGGGGTTTATAATGTAGGGCAGGGGGTTCATAATGTAGGGCAGGGGTTTATAATGTAGGGCAGGGGGTTTATAATGTAGGGCAGGGGTTCATAATGTAGGGCAGGGGTTCATAATGTAGGGCAGGGGGTTTATAATGTAGGGCAGGGATTTATAATGTAGGGCAGGGGATTTATAATGTAGGGCAGGGGGTTTATAATGTAGGGCAGGGGTTTATAATGTAGGGCAGGGGGTTTATAATGTAGGGCAGGGGGTTCATAATGTAGGACAGGGGGTTTATAATGTTGTCCATCCGTCCCCATCCCCCCCCTGCTTTTTTTCCCCCTGGAGTCAACAATCCCACATCATCTCTACAGGTAAACAGCTTACCTGTCACATCATCTCTACAGGTAAACAGCTTACCTGTCACATCATCTCTACAGGTAAACAGCTTACCTGTCACATCATCTCTACAGGTAAACAGCTTACCTGTCACATCATCTCTACAGGTAAACAGCTTACCTGTCCATCCACGTCAGACTGTCTGGGTGAACTATCCCGTTCTCAAAAAATCCCAGGTGGCCGCCATGTTTGGTCACAGCAAAGATCATGTGAGGAAGGCATTCTGGGATATACAGCATGTTGATTGGTTAGGATGGGATATACAGCATGTTGATTGGTTACAATGATCAAAACTAGTCCAGGACCAAATTTGTTTAGATTTATGGCAACCACAGAATGTTTATGTTATCAAACAATATTACAAGAGAATCTATTTTTAAAAGATTGTCGACTTCTATAAGTAGAAAAATAATGTGGTAATTTAAAAACAACTATCACCTCTTTTGTTTACAAGGCAAAAGTAAAAAAAAATACATTACATTTATTTTTAGAAAATATTTCATGCTGTAAATTTTTTTAATATGTTTTAGCAGCATTTGTTTTATTTCATTTAGAATATGGGTTTGTTATATTTAGTGAAAATATACAAATGGGTTAGTCTTATGTTATATTTAGTGAAAATATCAAATGAAAGTGAGGAAACACACCATTAGGTTTAGCCAACATGGGACCTATACTTCTGTTTGGATGTCTTATGTTAGGTCAATGTTTACTTTTAATTAGGTCTTGATTTAAGCAGGTTTAAACAATGTTTTAGATCTTAACTGTCTAAAGCAATGTTTTTGAGCTAAAACAAAATCACAAGAATGGCTAAAAAAGTTAATTAAAAGGTCTACAATGTGTCTTAAAAAGATGATACAGTGTGGCACATATGTGGCAAATATGCGGCAGATGTGTGACAGATGTGTGGCAAATGTGTGGCGAATGTGTGGCAGATGTGTGGCAGATGTTTACTTACTTGAGGCTTGCAGTGGGCACTCAAGAAGTTCTTTAGGTACAATAGGGTCATCTTCAGCATTGACCACAAGAAGTGGGATTTTTATCTGGGTCAAAGGTCAAGGTTACATTGTAGCTGGGTCATATGTCAATGGTACATTTTTATCTGGGTCATAAGTCAATGTTACATTTTATCTGGGTCATAAGTCAATGTTATTCTATATAGGTCGTTACTAATTTTTACAGCTATTTTTATATGCTACATCATCATATCAAAAAATTTCTACTCAATACATTGTAGCACAGCATGTAAGGGTGGGTAAAGTGACCTTTAACCCTGGCCAACACAAAATCTATTTTGGTATTGGTCCAGTCTTTTTAGGTTTGGTTCTATATTGGTTAATGAAGGTGGGGTAGGGTAGTGAAATCTGGTCAAAACAATGTGGGGGAGACTACTGGGGGGGGGGGGGGGAACGGGGACTAGGATTGCTGGCATGTTATGAGCACTAGATGCGACAAAGAAATATGAGGTGGTACATACATTACACAGGTAGTGGCAGCTACTGTTGTGGTAGTAGTAGTCATCTAAGGTGGTGTACCCATGGCGACGCCTGCAGACGAGAAGGGTGATTGCTTGACTTGTGTTGCCTAGCAACAGATCTAGAGTACAGATTATACTTACCACAACTTATCAAAGGGTCTATGTACCATCTCCACTTAGATTCATGTTAGGATTATAATATTATGTCAAAGTTTGTGTCAATAACATTGTAACAAGTTGGTTCTACTGATTTAAATATCAATATTTCCATCACAGAATGGCAACCAACTCTAGCATTAAGCTTGACAGACAGATGAACCAAGTTGAACACAAATTTGTAACAGTCGGTGCATGTTGGGGGGTGTGTAAAACATTTAATATTTGGTGCACATCATAAATTGAGGACAACTAGCCCAGTGTAGGTTTCATCTAAGTCACAACTGATCTATGTAGATGGTGGAGAAGGCAGCAACTGACCTAGTGCACCAACTGATCTAATGCACCAACTGACCTGGTGCACCAACTGACCTAGTGCCCCAACTGACCTAGTGCACCAACTGACCCAGTGCACCAATTGACCTGGTGCACCAACTGACCTAGTGCACCAACTGACCTAATGCACCAACTCTAGTGCAGCAAGTGACCTGGTGCACCAACTGACCTAGTGCACCAACTGACCTAGTGTACCAACTGATCTAGTGCACCAACTGGTCTAGTGCACCAACTGACCTGGTGTAAGCTTCATCCAGCTCCTCCATTGTCCTGGCAGCAAACAGCGCAGCCTCGTCTATGCCGTACTTGGCCTTGACCTCCTGACTCAACAGCTGTTGCTGGTGGCAGCGGATCAGGTTCTTCTGGTTCCTGGTCATCACGTAGATGTACAGGCGCCTCAGGTGTTTCCATGACAACAGCAGTGGTTTGGCCCTATCAAAAGTGTATGGTCAGTAACATAAGGGTGAAAGGTCAGTGGCCTATGGGTGTATGGTCAGTGGTGTAAGGGTGAAAGGTCAGTGGCATTAGGGTGTATGGTCAGTGTTAATAAAGGTGTATGGTCAGTGGCATTAGGGTGTATGGTCAGTGGCATAAGGGTGTGTGGTCAGTGGCATAAGGGTGTGTGGTCAGTGGTGTAAGGGTGTATGGTCAGTGGTGTAAGGGTGTATGGTCAGTGGCATAAGGGTGTATGGTCAGTGGCGTAAGGGTGTATGGTCAGTGGTAATAAATGTGTGTGGTCAGTGGTGTAAGGGTGTATGGTCAGTGGTGTAAGGGTGTATGGTCAGTGGTAATAAATGTGTATGGTCAGTGGTGTAAGGGTGTGTGGTCAGTGGTGTAAGGGTGTATGGTCAGTGGTAATAAATGTGTATGGTCAGTGGTGTAAGGGTGTATGGTCAGTGGCATAAGGGTGTATGGTCAGTGGCGTAAGGGTGTATGGTCAGTGGCATAAGGGTGTATGGTCAGTGGCGTAAGGGTGTATGGTCAGTGGCGTAAGGGTGTATGGTCAGTGGCATAGGGGTGTATGGTCAGTGGTGTAAGTGTGTATGGTCAGTGGTGTAAGTGTGTATGGTCAGTGGTGTAAGGGTGTATGGTCAGTGGTGTAAGTGTGTATGGTCAGTGGTGTAAGTGTGTATGGTCAGTGGTGTATGGTCAGTGGTGTAAGGGTGTATGGTCAGTGGTGTAAGTGTGTATGGTCAGTGGTGTAAGTGTGTATGGTCAGTGGTGTAAGTGTGTATGGTCAGTGGTGTAAGATCAAAACGTCCAGCGTAGCACGTACTTGATGACGTCGTAGCCCTGACTAATGGACACAGCTCCCAGAATGCCCTGCTGATGCTCCAGCCTCTCCCCCAGGTACTTGACCACCACGTTGGCCCCCATACTGCAGCCCACCAGGATGATCCCACTGCCAGGTTTCAGCCTCTCCACCTCCCTCCTCACCTCACCCAGCTCTTCTGTACCACCTGGGGAATACAATCCTACATTATCCCAAGAGGTAATTCAGGATTACAAAGGACATGTCTGAATACAATCCTACATTATCCCAAGAGGTACTTCACTA
This sequence comes from Physella acuta, assembly GCF_028476545.2. Taxonomy (NCBI): domain Eukaryota; kingdom Metazoa; phylum Mollusca; class Gastropoda; family Physidae; genus Physella; species Physella acuta. The sequence continues at coordinate 273,843 of NW_026732489.1, forward strand.
TTACAAATTGTCTGAATACAATCCTACATTATCCCAAGATGTACTTCACTATTACAAAGGACTTGTCTGAATCAGCTGTTGCAGTTGTACTGCACACATTTTAACCAGCTGTTACAGTTACATGTCCTGAAACTTGCTAATTAAACGCTATATTTGTTGTCTAATATTATTTTCTTTTTGTAACATTGGCATTGTAGGAAAGGTAGATCCATATACAATAAATAACAATAGTGTTATGGTTAGTACAAGAGTAAATTTAGGACTAGGTTAGGGCTTAGGCATCTCACTTAAAAGCCTATAGCTTGACTGCCTTGTTTCTCAGTGACTGACCATATCATTCCTAGTTGACTGACCGTATGTGAATATCCGAGACCCTGTAAGCTGGATAGTCTTTGTGGATCCTACATGGTTGAGAACAACAGCAGTGTATCCACTCCTCTGGGCGTAATCCACCAGGGTGCGGATATAGGGAGACTCACTGTTGTTGCCTATACCAGGACACAAGATGATGCTAAAGTTCCCTGAGATGGAAGGGAGAGAATTCAATGGTTGGAGATCAGAAATAATACCAGGACACAAGATGATGCTATAATTCCCTGAGATGGAAGGGAGAGAATTCAATGGTTGGAGATCAGAAATAATACCAGGACACAAGATGATGCTATAATTCCCTGAGATGGAAGGGAGAGAATTCAGAAATAATACAGGACACAAGATGATGCTATAATTCCCTGAGATGGAAGGGAGAGAATTCAAAAATAATACCAGGGCACAAGATGATGCTATAATTCCCTGAGATGGAAGGGAGAGAATTAAAAAATAATACCAGGGCACAAGATGATGCTATAATTCCCTGAGATGGAAGGGAGAGAATTCAATGGTTGGAGATCAGAAATAATACCAGGACACAAGATGATGCTATAATTCCCTGAGATGGAAGGGAGAGAATTCAGAAATAATATCAGGGCACAAGATGATGCTATAATTCCCTGAGATGGAAGGGAGAGAATTCAAAAATAATACCAGGGCACAAGATGATGCTATAATTCCCTGAGATGGAAGGGAGAGAATTCAAAAATAATATCAGGGCACAAGATGATGCTATAATTCCCTGAGATGGAAGGGAGAGAATTCAAAAATAATACCAGGACACAAGATGATGCTATAATTCCCTGAGATGGAAGGGAGAGAATTCAAAAATAATACCAGGACACAAGATGATGCTAAAGTTCCCTGAGATGGAAGGGAGAGAATTCAAAAATAATACCAGGACACAAGATGATGCTAAAGTTCCCTGAGATGGAAGGGAGAGAATTCAAAAATAATACCAGGACACAAGATGATGCTAAAGTTCCCTGAGATGGAAGGGAGAGAATTCAAAAATAATACCAGGACACAAGATGATGCTATAATTCCCTGAGATGGAAGGGAGAGAATTCAAAAATAATACCAGGACACAAGATGATGCTATAATTCCCTGAGATGGAAGGGAGAGAATTCAATGGTTGGAGATCAGAAATAATACCAGGACACAAGATGATGCTATAATTCCCTGAGATGGAAGGGAGAGAATTCAAAAATAATACCAGGACACAAGATGATGCTATAATTCCCTGAGATGGTAGGGAGAGAATTCAAAAATAATACCAGGACACAAGATGATGCTATAGTTCCCTGAGATGGAAGGGAGAGAATTCAATGGTTGGAGATCAGAAATAATACCAGGACACAAGATGATGCTATAATTCCCTGAGATGGAAGGGAGAGAATTCAGAAATAATACCAGGACACAAGATGATGCTATAATTCCATGAGATGAAAGGGAGAGAATTCAAAAATAATACCAGGACACAAGATGATGCTATAATTCCCTGAGATGGAAGGGAGAGAATTCAAAAATAATACCAGGACACAAGATGATGCTATAGTTCCCTGAGATGGAAGGGAGAGAATTCAATTGTTGGAGATCAGAAATAATACCAGGACACAAGATGATGCTATAATTCCCTGAGATGGAAGGGAGAGAATTCAATTGTTGGAGATCAGAAATAATACCAGGACACAAGATGATGCTATAATTCCCTGAGATGGAAGGGAGAGAATTCAATGGTTGGAGATCAGAAATAATACCAGGACACAAGATGATGCTATAATTCCCTGAGATGGAAGGGAGAGAATTCAGAAATAATATCAGGGCACAAGATGATGCTATAATTCCCTGAGATGGAAGGGAGAGAATTCAAAAATAATACCAGGGCACAAGATGATGCTATAATTCCCTGAGATGGAAGGGAGAGAATTCAAAAATAATATCAGGGCACAAGATGATGCTATAATTCCCTGAGATGGAAGGGAGAGAATTCAAAAATAATACCAGGACACAAGATGATGCTATAATTCCCTGAGATGGAAGGGAGAGAATTCAAAAATAATACCAGGACACAAGATGATGCTAAAGTTCCCTGAGATGGAAGGGAGAGAATTCAAAAATAATACCAGGACACAAGATGATGCTAAAGTTCCCTGAGATGGAAGGGAGAGAATTCAAAAATAATACCAGGACACAAGATGATGCTAAAGTTCCCTGAGATGGAAGGGAGAGAATTCAAAAATAATACCAGGACACAAGATGATGCTATAATTCCCTGAGATGGAAGGGAGAGAATTCAAAAATAATACCAGGACACAAGATGATGCTATAATTCCCTGAGATGGAAGGGAGAGAATTCAATGGTTGGAGATCAGAAATAATACCAGGACACAAGATGATGCTATAATTCCCTGAGATGGAAGGGAGAGAATTCAAAAATAATACCAGGACACAAGATGATGCTATAATTCCCTGAGATGGTAGGGAGAGAATTCAAAAATAATACCAGGACACAAGATGATGCTATAGTTCCCTGAGATGGAAGGGAGAGAATTCAATGGTTGGAGATCAGAAATAATACCAGGACACAAGATGATGCTATAATTCCCTGAGATGGAAGGGAGAGAATTCAGAAATAATACAGGACACAAGATGATGCTATAATTCCCTGAGATGGAAGGGAGAGAATTCAAAAATAATACCAGGACACAAGATGATGCTATAATTCCCTGAGATGGAAGGGAGAGAATTCAAAAATAATACCAGGGCACAAGATGATGCTATAATTCCCTGAGATGGAAGGGAGAGAATTCAAAAATAATACCAGGGCACAAGATGATGCTATAATTCCCTGAGATGGAAGGGAGAGAATTCAAAAATAATATCAGGGCACAAGATGATGCTATAATTCCCTGAGATGGAAGGGAGAGAATTCAAAAATAATACCAGGGCACAAGATGATGCTATAATTCCCTGAGATGGAAGGGAGAGAATTCAAAAATAATATCAGGGCACAAGATGATGCTATAATTCCCTGAGATGGAAGGGAGAGAATTCAGAAATAATACCAGGACACAAGATGATGCTATAATTCCCTGAGATGGAAGGGAGAGAATTCAAAAATAATACCAGGACACAAGATGATGCTATAATTCCCTGAGATGGAAGGGAGAGAATTCAAAAATAATACCAGGACACAAGATGATGCTAAAGTTCCCTGAGATGGAGGGGAGAGAATTCAAAAATAATACCAGGACACAAGATGATGCTAAAGTTCCCTGAGATGGAAGGGAGAGAATTCAAAAATAATACCAGGACACAAGATGATGCTAAAGTTCCCTGAGATGGAAGGGAGAGAATTCAAAAATAATACCAGGACACAAGATGATGCTATAATTCCCTGAGATGGAAGGGAGAGAATTCAAAAATAATACCAGGACACAAGATGATGCTATAATTCCCTGAGATGGAAGGGAGAGAATTCAATGGTTGGAGATCAGAAATAATACCAGGACACAAGATGATGCTATAATTCCCTGAGATGGAAGGGAGAGAATTCAAAAATAATACCAGGACACAAGATGATGCTATAATTCCCTGAGATGAAAGGGAGAGAATTCAATTGTTGGAGATCAGAAATAATACCAGGACACAAGATGATGCTAAAATTCCCTGAGATGGAAGGGAGAGAATTCAATGGTTGGAGATCAGAAATAATACCAGGACACAAGATGATGCTATAATTCCCTGAGATGGAAGGGAGAGAATTCAATGGTTGGAGACCAAAAATAATACCAGGACACAAGATGATGCTATAATTCCCTGAGATGGAAGGGAGAGAATTCAATTGTTGGAGATCAGAAATAATACCAGGACACAAGATGATGCTATAATTCCCTGAGATGGAAGGGAGAGAATTCAATGGTTGGAGATCAGAAATAATACCAGGACACAAGATGATGCTATAATTCCCTGAGATGGAAGGGAGAGAATTCAGAAATAATATCAGGGCACAAGATGATGCTATAATTCCCTGAGATGGAAGGGAGAGAATTCAGAAATAATATCAGGGCACAAGATGATGCTATAATTCCCTGAGATGGAAGGGAGAGAATTCAGAAATAATATCAGGGCACAAGATGATGCTATAATTCCCTGAGATGGAAGGGAGAGAATTCAGAAATAATACCAGGAAACAAGATGATGCTATAATTCCCTGAGATGGAAGGGAGAGAATTCAATGGTTGAAGACCAGAAATTAAAAACATTTAAAAAACAAAACAAAAACCTGTGGAATTTAAAGGTTTTTAATGAAATTATGAAAACAAAACCGATTTGTTTCTTTTTTAAATAAAAGCATTGGTCACTCTTCAGGTCCCTTACAAATTTCAGTGACCAATGGATGTGACTATTAAAGAAAGAAAGCTTGTTTTATATTTTTATGTTTCCAGCTAATAATAAACCGGGAGTGATCTCCCCTAAACTTTCTCGAATATTTTTATACAAAATAACAGGGGATGGGAACTCGGGCTATAGACATGATTTTTAATCCATTTTAAATACTTAAAGTTTTAAAAATAGAATAAAATCTTGTAGACAAAAGAATTGCACACCAAGTGAACGCTGAATAAAAAAATGCATAATAGTGCGCAATATTATTAGTACTTTAAAAATTTACATTAGTTTTTTGAGAAATCGGAAGTAGCATAAATCACTACTTCCGTTCAACGTAAATGACTCAAAATTTAACAGAAGGTAGAGAATTAGATCTTTTACTTACATGTGAAATTTCGTTTATCTATCTGAAATAGTACTCAAGTTATAGGCTTTTGAAAATTTCAAAGTAGGAAAAGTACCACTTCCGGTTATCGGAAATCGCTCAAAAGTTGATACGGATCTACGATTTTGATAAAATACTTATATATGAAATTTCATCAACCTAGCTGTAACGGTACTCAAGTTATCGTGTTTACACACACACACACAGACAGACAGACAGACAGACACGCAGACATACGGACAAGATTGCAAAATTATGTTTTTCCGTATCAGTGAGATGTAAAACGTCGAGATTTGTAAACATCTCGATTTTTTTTTTGCACGATTACAATACTTTCTCTATACTTCGTACATACGAGAAAGTAAAAAGCAATTTGAAAAGCAAAACATACCTCCACTCTTGTGTGGTGCTAAAGGCTCATGAAGGTCAAAGGTTAAGGTCACCCCATCAGCCATGACCTTAGTGTGTCTGACTCCACTAGGGACCGGCATATTGACGCGGCCCATCTTGGCATAGGCTATCGTTTGGGCATGGCCGCTCTTGCCCCACAGCAGGGGTGGTGTGTAGCTGGGGGGTAAAGGGGATGTTACTCTAGTTAAATTAGCAAAAACATTCAACAACAAAAGCAGTTTGCATTCAACAAATCTATTGTTAAAGTTAAATATTTTTGCTAAAAATTTCAATTAAGAGTCATTAGTTAATAAACAAATGATTTTAAATTGTGCTTTGATTTTTATTCTTGCAGGTCTAAACTAGCAAAGGTTGCGAGACTCACGGTCGGTGTAGGGTGGGACACTTGAGAAGGATGGACTGCACAAACTGTGAGGACTGGTCCTTGGCGTAGATGAGCGGGGCCGCAGCGGGCGTTGTCAGGTGAAACAGCCTGACAAACAGGTAGAGGAGCAGCGCAAAGATGGCAGTGAACAGTGGCACCAACATGCTCAGCTTGCTGCACTCAGACACCCTGCACAGAAGGTCAACATTGCAGGCAGCAGGCTAATTGTCTTAATTAAACCAAATTTAAAAACACATCTAGACTTAATCTTAACTAAATTTAAAATATAACATTGATAAATAAAGCGGGAGTGATCTTCCCTCATACACTGGGATGGCACTTTCAGAGCAATTGGGAATGTAATGTTTTTCTTTAATATTTTATTATTTTTTAAAAACTGAAAAGGATTGAGTTGAAAAAAGAATTGTGCACCAAATGATAAACAATGTGTTCATAATTGAGCTGAAAATTAGTGCTTTTTAAAAAAAGTAAATTAAACATTTTATGTCATAGTGCATTTTCATCAAATATTGCCTTACGTAAAACAAATATGTCAGCTAAAAGTGATATCATCAGAAATAACTACATTTGCTCTCACTGAAATCACTCAAAATTTGAAAGAATCAAGAGAGTCAGATCTTATAAATATGTATAAAACTCCGTTCACCTAAGTGAAATGGTACTTATGTTAACAGTAATTTAGAAACTGTGAATAGAGTTAAGTACCACTTTCGGATAGCAAAGGCCCCTCAAAATTAACGTCAAAACATCAAAATTTGACAAAAATATCAATTTAGATTTTTTAACGTTTACAATGCATCCTTTGAATTCCCTAAAGTAGGGAGGTGTACAATGGTGAAAACTGTCAAGATATCTGTTAATTATTAAGCACTATTACAATCCTTCCTCTGTGTGTAGATAGGAAAGTAAAAGTACATACAACGTAAAACAACTATTTTTATACTACTTACAAAAAAAAAGTATCACTAGTATTACAACTTTTAATTTGTATACACAAATTAAAATGAGCAGATCTTATCTGCTGACAAGCAGAGGAAAACCAACAGAGCAGAACCGTATGTACTGTTGTAGCCCAGCAGACAAGTCATGTGACTGCTGCTGGTGGTGGTGGTATGGATCTGCCCAAATACTTTCCCTGGGACTAGTGTTACACAACGCTGGCTACACAGTGGTTTATAGTGCACACACCTGCCTATAATCATGTAGCCAAATATAAATCAATAACTCATTTTTTTATACCAGCTGTTCACTTGTTTATGATCATTGTCAAGCTGGACGGAGAGGATCTAATGATGAGCTTACAGATCAGATGGAACGCTTACAGTTTGATTACATTACACATAGCAGGCTTACAGTTTGGTTACATTACACATAGCAGGCTTACATCTTCATTACATTTACCAAAATAAGATTTACATTTTCATTAAATTTGCCATAATAAGCATACATCTTCATTACATTAACCATAGCAGGCTTACATCTTCATTACATTTACCAAAATAGACTTACATTTTCATTAAATTTGCCATAATAAGCACACATCTTCATTACATTTACTGAAATAGACTTACATCTTCATAACATACTTTAACCATAGCAGGCTTATATCTTCATTATGTTTACCAAAATAGGCTTAAATCTTCATAACGTTTGCTATAATAAGCTTACAGTTTGATTACATTTACTATAATAGGATTACATCTTCATTACATTTAACAAAATAGTCTTAAATCTTCATTACATTTGCCATAATAAGCTAACAATAGATTACATACACCATAGCAGGCTTACACTTTGATTACATTTACTACAGCAGGCTTACAATGATAAGCTTACAGTTTGATTACATTTACTAGAGCAGGCTTACAATTACATTGGATGATAGGCTTACCCATCAATAACAGGTTAATGAGAGGCGGACAAATTAAAGATGGCAATGTTCTGGCCATATCAAATCTGCTAGACTGCTGATGGTATCTGCTGATGCTATCTAAAGCCAGCTGTGATCAACTTAGTGAGGCACACAAGCTTTCATTTTATAGTATCTTTACCATTGTGTTTTTACAAGCTTTCATTTTATAGTATCTTTACCATTGTATGTTTTTACAAGCTTTGATTTTATAGTATCTTTACTGTTGTATGTTTTTACAAGCTTTCATTATATAATATCTTTAAACCATTGTATGTTTTTACAAGCTTTCATTTTATAGTATCTTTACCATTTTATTTTGTTACAAGCTTTCATTTTATAGTATCTTTACTGTTGTATGTTTTTACAAGCTTTCATTTTATAGTATCTTTACCATTGTATGTTTTTACAAGCTTTCATTTTATAGTATCTTTACCATTTTATTTTGTTACAAGCTTTCATTTTATAGTATCTTTACCATTGTATGTTTTTACAAGCTTTCATTTTATAGTATCTTTACCATTGTATGTTTTTACAAGCTTTCATTTTATAGTATCTTTACTGTTGTATGTTTTTACAAGCTTTCATTATATAATATCTTTAAACCATTGTATGTTTTTACAAGCTTTCATTTTATAGTATCTTTACCATTTTATTTTGTTACAAGCTTTCATTTTATAGTATCTTTACCATTTTATTTTGTTACAAGCTTTCATTTTATAGTATCTTTACCATTTTATTTTGTTACAAGCTTTCATTTTATAGTATCTTTACTGTTGTATGTTTTTACAAGCTTTCATTTTATTGTATCTTTACCACTGTATGTTTTTCTGTTTGTTTACTGAATATCACTACTTCTTATGGCTGTATGTTCTTTCACTGTTGGTCTTGAAATCAATGTTTTGTGTTGATTCTTTATTTCCCCCTTGATATTTAATATAAAGTGTTTTTTCATCAATATCTGATATCAGCTCAACAAAGTTTGGTGTAATTCAAGCAATCATAGTAACTGATGACTTAGAGCTTAACTACCTGAGCTAGCACATACATGATAAGTTAAAATGGCTGCTCTCCTTGGCTTCCATTGCCTGTGCCTATACATTAGGCCTACCTTTTGACTAACCATTAAATTTTAATAATAAGTTTAAAAGTAGGTGTAAGTAGTACTATATCTAGATCTAAGTAGTAAGGACGTCAATTAATTATTAATATATAAGACAATTAATTCCACTGCCTCTAAGTTTAATTTAATACATTCAAAAATGATTTTTTAGGCCTAGTTCTTGCCAATTTAATAAAGCTAAATCAAATGTGTGAATTATTAATAAACTCTGGTATTTACAGCCTATGGTCTCTCACGTAAAATCTAATTCTGCCACAATTACTAAATTGTGTAGACTCACATCCCTTCCATATATGCCAAATGCCATATAATGATATATCTCATTTCCATTCATCACTACAGTTTGACATTACTTGATTGCTAGTTCCTGCACTTAATTTATAATTTTAATACAGAAATTCAGTTCTCAGTGTAATTACTGGGTACAGCACGGTTTTGAGTTGCTATCATCATTAGGTCGCTTTCAGTAGTTATGTAATTTACATAACTACTGAAAGCGACCTAATGATTGTAAAATGGTAGCTCCATGTTTCATTTTAATTTTTCAATTCTTATGGCTAGAATTACTCAGTTATTAATAACATTCAAATTATTATTATTTAGCATAATCCATAGCATAATATAAACAAAATTTAAAGATAAAAAAACTGACTTAAGGTGTGAATTAATTATTTCATAATGTTTGGCAACTCTTTTCATGGCAACAACAAGCATCATAATTTGTCAATATGGCAAGCCAACCAGTTCTATTCATCTGTTGCTCAAATGATATGCAGATTTGTAAAATTCCTATGTGATTTCACCCCAATCCACTTTGGTTGATGTTTTGTTATATTTGGAGCCACCCCCCCCCCCCCCCTAAGTTTTGTTATGGCATAAATGGCCTGCAAACATTATTAACCCACCTAGAAAAAGCATTTAGGGGCCTAACTCTAACAGTTATTAATTCAATTGCATAAATCATTGTTTTTGTAGTAAATTATAAAGTTTGGTGCCACCCCCCCCCCCCCCCTCCACCAGACATAGATTGTCAATTAAGTTATTATGATTCTCAACAAAATCTTTTTCCTTGCGCAACTAGTTAATGTAAGCCCCCCCCCCCCCCCCCACTCATAGTTGGTTATTAATACAGCTGGATGTAGCAGGTTTACATTGTTGTGTCACCCCTCTTGTTGGGACTTGTCAACTTTGCTCTTAGAAGTCTATTTAATTCTAATTAATCATTTATTTAACTGGAATGATCATTTTTTTCAGTATATATTTGCTATTTTTTGCCTTAGTGTCACCCCCCACCCCCCTTATAATGATTTCACCCAGTGCAGTCAGCCCACCCCCCACCCCTGCTACGCCTCTGCCTGAGACTGACTTGCCAAACTGCCAAACTCATGGCTTGGGGTTCAATCAAACCCAGGTTAAAAAAAACACTGTTCTAAAAGAGTAAAATCTGGTCTAGCTTAGGCCTGCTAGCTCAGTAAGATCTAGAACAGTAATGCAGTAGACTGCAGTAATAATGTAATGTAGTTAAATTTGTAGTGTAGGTTTAGTCAGATATATATTATATAATATATATTAGGCCTATATAATATTACTCTAGAGCAGGGGTCTCCAAACTTTTCAGTCCGAGGGCCGCATTAACTATCAAATTTCAGTTCAGGGGCCAGTTTCTTCTTGGCATGTCTTTAATTTTTCTGCAGCCATCGCCAACAAACGTTCTTTTCCATGGACAAAAATATCTCCGCGGGCCGGATAAGAGGACCTCGCGGGCCGCATACGGCCCGCGGGCCGTAGTTTGGAGACCCCTGCTCTAGAGTCAAGACTAGAGTCGAGATTAGTCTGGAGTCTAGAAGTGAAGATTTAGTCTAGATCTAGATCTAGATCTAGATTTAGAATCTAAATTTACTAAATTTAGATTCTAAATCTAGGTAATCTAGATCTAGACTAGACTGTTACTAGGTAGATCTAGACTACTGTTCACTGTAGTCTGTATGATACTCAGTGATACGATAGTACTAAGTAGTTAGTGACATCACATACTCAGATACTCAGATACTGACAGATACTGAGACTGATTACTGGGTAATCTATCGTTTTGGGTACGTAAAATCGCCCGCGGCCATTAATGTACAAAAACGTTACCTCATTGTCAAGGCTTTAATAGAAGTATATTTTCATATGTTTGTGTCAAATATTATAGATAAATGAATAAACCAAAATCAGTGGCTAAATATATCAATATAGGCCAGAAATTAACTTTAAACAGCAGTGTCTGAGAGCAAGTTTTGCTATATAAACAAATGCCATTTGTAAAATAGAGTGGCTTCCCCCTGAATCTGCGCTATAAGCTTATAAAAATAAAACTTAAACAAGATGGCTGCTATAGTAAATGAGCATGGTTGCATCTGTTGGAAACATCGCTAGTCTTCATTTATTACGGAAAAGTTTTAATTCAATTGTTTAACCCTTTGAGCCCTGGCCTCCCTGGCCTAGTTTCTCCCATTTCCTGAGCTCCCAGGACCAAACCAATTTTCACTTATTAGCTTCTAACTTTGCCTATAACTTTTGAACCATTTGAGATAATCAGACCAAATTTGGTATCCAGACTCCGGATCAAACATCAAAGCAGAAAGATTCAGAAATTCTTTATTTGTTTACAATGTATGAACAGAACAATGTATATAAAACGAACACGTAATTATTGTTTTGATAGAACATAGAATAAACCAATTTACATTTAGTAATTGTTTTGTTATTATTGATACCTGGCCATACTAGTTCATCGCTAGAAGTCCACTTTTGTGTGATAACTTTCAAAACAGTAATCACTGCCGGACCCGATGAAAAGAAAAACTTCGCATGTTTTGCATCAGTAAACATATTTTTTTCGTTTCGGCAAGTCTTTGTCCTTGGCAACACGTGCATCAGAACGTACTTGAACAGTTTCATTGTCACTGTCTATTTCAATGTCACTGAGTTCAGTCTCAAATTCAACGTCACTGTCATCATAATATAGACCAGGAATATTATCTTCTTCATCAGAATCAATAAGTAGTTGTATTGCCTGAGATGCAGTCATTCTACTTCTTTCGTTGATATTTCGGTCTTTTGCTTCATCTTTTGCACCAACTTTATGTTTTAGTCAGTCTTCCGCTAATTATATTTAATTAGACGGTATACCGGCCGCTAGGAATATGACGCTAGATAATTGGGCCGGAAAACCGGCTTTTCGGACATATATGCCTAATGTTGAAGCCGGTTTACCGGCCTGGCGGGCTCAAAGGGTTAAAAACAGGTACATAAATGAAACAAGGAAACATGTTTGTACTTTTAAAAACATAAATCCTGCTCAAGATGTGAAATAATTATTAAAATTTAAGGAGTCACTTGTTTTTCACATTAATAGCCGCGGGCGATTTTACGTAGGCTACCTAATAAAACGATAGATTAACTGAGTCACTGATCGGTAGTCACTACACACTACTAATCGAAATTAAAAGGGATTTACGTACTTAACTTACTAAAGAGTAGTGTGGTGTTAAACAACGTACAGATGCAATCCAAAATATAAAACAAGCTACCATTCTGCTACACTTCAAAATGAAACAAGTTGAATTATTATAGCAAACTACATAACAAAAATGAATGCCCTCTTGTATTATGGTTTCGGAATTCTGCGCGATTTCCGGGTCAAATTTTTATCTTTTTAAACACCGGTCAAAGCAATGTGTAATCTCTATAAATAGTAAATAGGCGTTGCATTGTAAAAAGCCGTCTAGATCTAATAAAACGCAACCAAATTATATGCAAACATTACATTCAATGCCTTCATGCTAGTTTTTAATTTAAATGTATGTAATATATGTACGTTTACTTTCATTTATTTCATAACAGTAGGAAAAATCTCTGTATATTTCCTTCAATGGCGTCACTAAACATGGCGAGATACGAGTGCGTTGGATACAAATGTTAACCATCCCCTCCCTGGGACGATACTGAGACGACCTACACCTAGATTCTACATATTTTAATATTAATAACATTTAATAATCTAGTACACACTTTTAAGTGCAAGATCGATAACTGAGTTTTTTCACCAAGTGTACATATATCGTGGATTATTGCCCTTTATAGCACACAGAGACTCGCGAATGTTTTGAAACCAGTACAAAAAAATGATTGTTTACAGTAATTTCAACAAAACTCAACTTCTGCTTATCTTTTCCATAGCTTTTCTCTGTTTTTTTATATACTAACTATGATGTCTCGGGGACAGGTTTTTGTAAGTAGGGCCTATGTAACGTTAGAAAAATAAATGTATAGGCCAGTGTAGGCCAACCAGCTATAAAACTATGAGCCAACCAGCCATAAGATTACAGGACAACCAGCCATAAACTTATTTGCCGTCCAGCCAAAAAATTATGGACCAACCAGCCATAAAATTATGGACCAATCAGCCATAAAATTATGGGCCAACCAGCCATAAAATTATGGGCCAACTAGGCATGAAGTTTATAGACCTAAGTTTATTTAAACATATAGAATCCCCCCCCCCCCCCCCCCCCCCACAATTGTGTGTGTATGCGTGTATAATATGTATATGTGTGTATGCAGACATTATTTGTTGTTTCTTTAAAAATCTTCCTGTGTAGACCTACTGCCCTAGTTTTAAGCAAAGTGTTGGTTCGGTATTTTATCTCCGCCACCCCCGCCCCCTCCGTTCGTGTATTTAATAATATAATTAATTGAACCAAGTTCAATTGTTGACACGAATCAACGACCTCGAGTGGATGTCACGTGATAGGTTTGGGTGCCAAAGAAATTGAATAATCTATCTGTGGAGCCCTACCACACCCTCCCCCTATAATCAATAACTACTGGTAAGGCTATTGATCAGCATTGATCGGCTGAATGATTTAGTCTACGCTAGATCAATTCGCCGTTATGGTCCACTCACCATTGTGTAACTAAAACAGAAACCAGCTTGGCCGTAGTCGCACAAATCGGCCAGATTTCGTCGCATTCTTAGACCGTCTTGTCTAGGGTGACTTCTTAATTTTAAATTTCCCAAATGAAAGGACTAGTTTTTGTCTGTCTACGGACTGAATGAAGTCTGAATGTTCGCAAGTAAAGTTGGATGTGTTGGAGGCTAATCTATTGTCAGACACAGCGTGTGAACTTTGGGGCTGATATTAATTTTTCATAAGGTAAGACACAACTTTACAGGTGAAAAAGTTTAAATTATTTTTAGACTAGATTCTAGTTATGAAAGAATTACAAAACGGGACAATTGAAAATTTATGTCTGAATTATTTTGTAAACAAACCTGAACTAAACAGAGTCTCAAGTAAATAATGTACACAGTTAAAGAAAAAATTACTTAAGCTAGAGAAGTGGAAGTTTATTTTTATATCATTAATCATTAATCTAAGCAAATAGAACTCGTGAGACAGTTAAGACTTTCGATCCATCACAATTATGGGTAGGCCTACAGTTTTTAAATATCCGCCGTTCATGTCTTTTTGATGGTCAACTTCATATACAGTGTTTCTTCCAGACTTTTTTCTCCGGGGGGCATTTGAAATCTTCGGGGGGGCGGTAAACTTTCTTCGGGGGGGCGGACACTGTTAAAAGTATATATTTTCTATATAAATTATATAAATTTCATTTCCTTCGGGGGGGGGGGGGGCGGTAAAAAATTTTCGGGGGGGCTTCGCCCCCCCCGAAGAGATGCCTGGAAGAAACTCTGTTCATATAGCTTCATGAAACTTGAAACTTGAGAACAAAGAAAACATGTGTACTTCGACGTCGATCAGTGGAATCGAACAATGAGTATCTATTGAGTTTTAAAAGGTAATCGAATGATCGCATTGTCGATCTCCCTCAACACCATGGCTACCATTTAAACACAACATGTCGGTTGTTGGCCTAAATAAACTCAGAATCAATGTATCGATACTCAATTGCTATTGATTTTCCACTCGCAGCCTTTTACTTTTAAAAATTCACAGCGGGCCTGTAAGAAATGTAAACAATCAGGCTTGGTGGAGTAAAGGAAAGTGAATTGTGGGACAGTGGGTGGAGATTGGTGTTCTTTTAAAATAAAGTGGCACCTCTGTACAGGCTGGTCCACAACTTTCTCCCCAAGGCTGGTCCACGGTCCACAACTTTCTCCCACGGCTGGTCCACAACTTTCTCCCACGGCTGGTCCACGGTCCACAACTTTCTCCCACGGCTGGTCCACAACTTTCTCCCACGACTGGTCCACGGTCCACAACTTTCTCCCACGGCTGGTCCACAACTTTCTCCCACGGCTGGTCCACAACTTTCTCCCACGGCTGGTCCACAACTTTCTCCCACGGCTGGTCCACAACTTTCTCCCACGGCTGGTCCACGGTCCACAACTTTCTCCCACAGCTGGTCCACAACTTTCTCCCACGGCTGGTCCACAACTTTCTCCCACGGCTGGTCCACGGTCCACAACTTTCTCCCACGGCTGGTCCACGGTCCACAACTTTCTCCCACGGCTGGTCCAGGGTCCACAACTTTCTCCCACGGCTGGTCCACAACTTTCTCCCACGGCTGGTCCACGGTCCACAACTTTCTCCCACGGCTGGTCCACAACTTTCTCCCACGGCTGGTCCACGGTCCACAACTTTCTCCCACGGCTGGTCCACGGTCCACAACTTTCTCCCACGGCTGGTCCACGGTCCACAACTTTCTCCCACGGCTGGTCCACAACTTTTTCCCACGGCTGGTCCACAACTTTCTCCCACGGCTGGTCCACAACTTTCTCCCACGGCTGGTCCACGGTCCACAACTTTCTCCCACAGCTGGTCCACAACTTTCTCCCACGGCTGGTCCACAACTTTCTCCCACGGCTGGTCCACAACTTTCTCCCACGGCTGGTCCACGGTCCATAACTTTCACCCACGGCTGGTCCACAACTTTCTCCCACAGCTGGTCCATGGTCCACAACTTTCTCCCACGGCTGGTCCACAACTTTCTCCCACGGCTGGTCCACAACTTTCTCCCACGGCTGGTCCACGGTCCACAACTTTCTCCCACGGCTGGTCCACGGTCCACAACTTTCTCCCACAGCTGGTCCATGGTCCACAACTTTCTCCCACGGCTGGTCCACAACTTTCTCCCACGGCTGGTCCACAACTTTCTCCCACGGCTAGTCCACAACTTTCTCACACGGCTGGTCCACAACTTTCTCCCACGGCTGGTCCACAACTTTCTCCCACGGCTGGTCCACAACTTTCTCCCACGGCTGGTCCACGGTCCACAACTTTCTCCCACAGCTGGTCCACAACTTTCTCCCACGGCTGGTCCACAACTTTCTCCCACGGCTGGTCCACAACTTTCTCCCACAGCTGGTCCACAACTTTCTCCCACAGCTGGTCCACAACTTTCTCCCACGGCTGGTCCACAACTTTCTCCCACGGCTGGTCCACAACTTTCTCCCACGGCTGGTCCACGGTCCATAACTTTCACCCACGGCTGGTCCACAACTTTCTCCCACAGCTGGTCCATGGTCCACAACTTTCTCCCACGGCTGGTCCACAACTTTCTCCCACGGCTGGTCCACAACTTTCTCCCACGGCTGGTCCACGGTCCACAACTTTCTCCCACGGCTGGTCCACGGTCCACAACTTTCACCCACGGCTGGTCCACAACTTTCTCCCACAGCTGGTCCATGGTCCACAACTTTCTCCCACGGCTGGTCCACAACTTTCTCCCACGGCTGGTCCACAACTTTCTCCCACGGCTGGTCCACGGTCCACAACTTTCTCCCACAGCTGGTCCACAACTTTCTCCCACGGCTGGTCCACAACTTTCTCCGACGGCTGGTCCACAACTTTCTCCCACGGCTGGTCCACGGTCCACAACTTTCTTCCACAGCTGGTCCACAACTTTCTCCCACGGCTGGTCCACGACTTTCTCCCACGGCTGGTCCACGGTCCACAACTTTCTCCCACGGCTGGTCCACAACTTTCTCCTACGGCTGGTCCACGGTCCACAACTTTCTCCCACGGCTGGTCCACAACTTTCTCCCACGGCTGGTCCACGGTCCACAACTTTCTCCCACGGCTGGTCCACAACTTTCTCCCACGGCTGGTCCACGGTCCACAACTTTCTCCTACGGCTGGTCCACGGTCCACAACTTTCTCCCACGGCTGGTCAACGGTCCACAACTTTCTCCCACGGCTGGTCCACAACTTTCTCCCACGGCTGGTCCACGGTCCACAACTTTCTCCTACGGCTGGTCCACAACTTTCTCCCACGGCTGGTCCACGGTCCACAACTTTCTCCCACGGCTGGTCCACAACTTTCTCCCACGGCTGGTCCACAACTTTCTCCCACGGCTGGTCCACAACTTTCTCCCACGGCTGGTCCACGGTCCACAACTTTCTCCCACGGCTGGTCCACAACTTTCTCCTACGGCTGGTCCACGGTCCACAACTTTCTCCCACGGCTGGTCCACAACTTTCTCCCACGGCTGGTCCACAACTTTCTCCTACGGCTGGTCCACGGTCCACAACTTTCTCCTACGGCTGGTCCACGGTCCACAACTTTCTCCCACGGCTGGTCCACGGTCCACAACTTTCTCCTACGGCTGGTCCACGGTCCACAACTTTCTCCCACGGCTGGTCCACAACTTTCTCCCACGGCTGGTCCACAACTTTCTCCCACGGCTGGTCCACAACTTTCTCCCACGGCTGGTCCACAACTTTCTCCCACGGCTGGTCCACAACTTTCTCCCACGGCTAGTCCACAACTTTCTCCCACGGCTGGTCCACAACTTTCTCCCACGGCTGGTCCACAACTTTCTCCCACGGCTGGTCCACAACTTTCTCCCACGGCTGGTCCACAACTTTCTCCCACGGCTGGTCCACGGTCCACAACTTTCTCCCACGGCTGGTCCACAACTTTCTCCCACGGCTGGTCCACAACTTTCTCCCACGGCTGGTCCACGGTCCACAACTTTCTCCCACGGCTGGTCCACAACTTTCTCCTACGGCTGGTCCACGGTCCACAACTTTCTCCTACGGCTGGTCCACGGTCCACAACTTTCTCCCACGGCTGGTCCACGGTCCACAACTTTCTCCCACGGCTGGTCCACAACTTTCTCCCACGGCTGGTCCACAACTTTCTCCCACGGCTGGTCCACAACTTTCTCCCACGGCTGGTCCACGGTCCACAACTTTCTCCCACGGCTGGTCCACAACTTTCTCCCACGGCTGGTCCACAACTTTCTCCCACAGCTGGTCCACGGTCCACAACTTTCTCCCACGGCTGGTCCACAACTTTCTCCCACGGCTGGTCCACAACTTTCTCCCACGGCTGGTCCACAACTTTCTCCCACGGCTGGTCCACAACTTTCTCCCACGGCTGATCCACAACTTTCTCCCCCGGCTGGTCCACAACTTTCTCCCACGGCTGGTCCACGGTCCACAACTTTCTCCCACAGCTGGTCCACAACTTTCTCCCACGGCTGGTCCACAACTTTCTCCCACGGCTGGTCCACAACTTTCTCCCAGGGCTGGTCCACAACTTTCTCCCACGGCTGGTCCACAACTTTCTCCCACGGCTGGTCCACTGTCCACAACTTTCTCCCACGGCTGGTCCACAACTTTCTCCCACGGCTGGTCCACGGTCCACAACTTTCTCCCACGGCTGGTCCACGGTCCACAACTTTCTCCCACGGCTGGTCCACGGTCCACAACTTTCTCCCACGGCTGGTCCACGGTCCACAACTTTCTCCCACGGCTGGTCCACGGTCCACAACTTTCACCCACGGCTGGTCCACAACTTTCTCCCACAGCTGGTCCACGGTCCACAACTTTCTCCCACGGCTGGTCCACAACTTTCTCCCACGGCTGGTCCACGGTCCACAACTTTCTCCCACGGCTGGTCCACGGTCCACAACTTTCTCCCACGGCTGGTCCATGGTCCACAACTTTCTCCCACGGCTGGTCCACGGTCCACAACTTTCTCCCACGGCTGGTCCACGGTCCACAACTTTCACCCACGGCTGGTCCACAACTTTCTCCCACGGCTGGTCCACAACTTTCTCCCACGGCTGGTCCACGGTCCACAACTTTCTCCCACGGCTGGTCCACGGTCCACAACTTTCTCCCACGGCTGGTCCACGGTCCACAACTTTCTCCTACGGCTGGTCCACAACTTTCTCCCACGGCTGGTCCACGGTCCACAACTTTCTCCCACGGCTGGTCCACGGTCCACAACTTTCTCCCACGGCTGGTCCATGGTCCACAACTTTCTCCCACGGCTGGTCCACGGTCCACAACTTTCTCCCACGGCTGGTCCACGGTCCACAACTTTCACCCACGGCTGGTCCACAACTTTCTCCCACGGCTGGTCCACAACTTTCTCCCACGGCTGGTCCACGGTCCACAACTTTCTCCCACGGCTGGTCCACAACTTTCTCCCACGGCTGGTCCACAACTTTCTCCCACGGCTGGTCCACAACTTTCTCCCACGGCTGGTCCACGGTCCACAACTTTCTCCCTCGGCTCGTCCACAACTTTCTCCCACGGCTGGTCCACAACTTTCACCCACGGCTGGTCCACAACTTTCTCCCACGGCTGGTCCACAACTTTCTCCCACGGCTGGTCCACGGTCCACAACTTTCTCCCACGGCTGGTCCACGGTCCACAACTTTCTCCCACGGCTGGTCCACGGTCCACAACTTTCTCCCACGGCTGGTCCACGGTCCATAACTTTCTCCCACGGCTGGTCCACAACTTTCTCCCCCGGCTGGTCCACAACTTTCTCCCACGGCTGGTCCACAACTTTCTCCCACGGCTGGTCCACAACTTTCACCCACGGCTGGTCCACAACTTTCTCCCACGGCTGGTCCACGGTCCACAACTTTCTCCCACGGCTGGTCCACGGTCCACAACTTTCTCCCACGGCTGGTCCACGGTCCACAACTTTCTCCCTCGGCTCGTCCACAACTTTCTCCCACGGCTGGTCCACAACTTTCACCCACGGCTGGTCCACAACTTTCTCCCACGGCTGGTCCACAACTTTCTCCCACGGCTGGTCCACGGTCCACAACTTTCTCCCACGGCTGGTCCACGGTCCACAACTTTCTCCCACGGCTGGTCCACGGTCCACAACTTTCTCCCACGGCTGGTCCACAACTTTCTCCCACGGCTGGTCCACGGTCCACAACTTTCTCCCACAGCTGGTCCGCGATTGAAAAGTTTCACCAACGGCCATAGCAACTGTTGTGTGACCACCAGCCCATACGTCACACACTTTAAGTGCGCATGTCAATACTGGCTCTAAACACCAATCATTGTAGGGACAACTCAACTTCCTTTTGTTTTATTGAAAGGTTTGCGTGATTTCCCTTTACTTGCACGAGATGGAAGAAAAACGCGGGAGTTCAATGTACAGGGCGCTACACATACTCACACGCACGGACGCACATACACATATACACACGCACATACACACGCACATACACACATACACACGAACACTTCCATACAATGTTCATAGCCTCGGGGTCCCAAGTCAACCGAGTTGACAAAATACACGACAGCCTGAATAAACCTGTTTGAAGTGGCATTGAACGTTGCTGCCACGCACTATTGACACAGAAAAAATAGTTTATAATATGGTGCAAATCATGACCAAGGTTCTAAAAATAACCAACATAATAGCTAATATTATACGCTCGTGAATTGAAGAATGTAAAAACTAAGTCTACACTAATGCACGCGTGGGATCCAATGTTACATTTTATGTTACCATTTTAGCGCGGCTTGTCTTGGCACCTATTGTGGCTTAATTAATTGGACTACTAATTATAACATGCAAACACACGTGTTGTAACATTCATAATTTATAATTGTACTGAGTGACAGACTTTCTATCCACAAAGCGGGTAAGTGAATAAACGTCTTTTAAAAACATTTTGAAATACAAATTATGTCAAAACTTTGGGAGAAAAAACTATTTAAAAAACAAACGCAAGGAATGTCGGCTATTAGGGCAAATTGAAAAAAGATTTTAATTTGCAACTCGCATATTTTAAAATGGACTGTTTTCTCTAAAACTAATATTTTATGATGCCACAGTAATTTTTAAAAATGGTCTGTTTTCTCTGACACTAATATATGATGCCACTGTCATATTTTTAAATGGTCTGTTTTCTCTGACACTAATATATGATGCCACTGTCATATTTTTAAATGGTCTGTTTTCTCTGACACTAATATATGATGCCACTGTCATATTTTTAAATGGTCTGTTTTCTCTGACACTAATATATGATGCCACTATCATATTTTAAAATGGACTGTTTTCTCTGACACTAATATATGATGCCACTGTCATTTTTTCACATCAGCAATGACATCCAAAGCGGGAGACGCGTCAGAAGACGGAGACTTTGTGGCACTCAGAGAAAGTAGACAGGTAATGTCTTTAAGGGGGGGGGGGGGGGTAATGTCTTTAGGGGAAATGGAGTAATTTGTAGTAGAGGAAGAACAACACTGGGGGGGGGGGGGGAGGGGGGTGGTTACAGAACGGGTAAGGTAGAATATCTAAGTTTAGGGTCCTACAAGGTCTGCGAGCCTTCAACATAACATCTACACAGCATAAGTGTTGCTACGCCCACTGTGGGATGTCTCTATGATATCTGCAAGATATCTGTCACACGCCCTACACCTGCCTGACTCTATTTTCTCGTCCCCCTAGGCACGAGTCCCCGAGACCCTCGAGATACCAGCCAAGCTACTGAACGAAATTCTAGAAAATTCCAAGGAAGGCAACAGACCAACGTCAGCATCCAAGCGGATCCAATCTGGCATAGCAAGAAAACGTACACACATCGGGAAAGAAGTTTTGTGGGCGGAGTTAACAGGTAACTGACTTCTTGTTTAATGACTCTAAATGTTGATATAAGTAATGTTGATTGAAAGTCCATCGTACAAAATAACCGAATACCTAAAATATATTTTATCCATCTTTCACAGATGCCATCTCCAGTGGCGTGGCTGCCTTTAAGGCCGCGATCACAAAAATCTCCATCAGCAACAAACTGTTCAGTAAAGCTTTGTTGGATCCAGTCAACAGCCAAAATATTTTACATTTGGCCGTGGAGCTAAAGAGCACTGACCTCGTTAACGCTGTCCTTGAGCACGCAGACGAGGACTTGATACAGCAGGCGTTTGAAGTGGACGTCTCGAATATTGTTGGCAAGAAAAATGTTTTGCATCAAGTTGTCGAACAAAATAATATGGGCCTTTTGAAAACTCTTTTGGGGAAAATTTCAACGGTTCAAAAACGTTTGGCATTGCTAAATCAGGAAACACCAGTGGAGATTATAGGTCAAAGGCCAAGGACGTTCCCCTGTTTACACTTGGCAGCTTATTACGGGTTCACTGAAATAGTAGATTATATTATTGCACAAGGAGTTGATGTGAATCATGTTAATGCTAAAAACGACACGTCTTTGCTATGGGCTTCACGTTGGGGGCACAGAGAGACGGTTCGAGCTTTGTTGAAACTAGGAGCTCTCCCGAGTGTGGAGAACGACAAAGGTTCTACGGCTTTGTACTGGGCGGTGCGCTACGGGCACACGGAAACTGTTGATATACTGGCCAGGGAAGGCCATGCAAATGTGAGCCAAACTAGAAAGCTTGGATTAGTCGCTCCCATTGTTTTGGCCTGCGCTTTAGGATTTGTAGACATAGTGCCGATTTTGTTAGAGTTTAAGGCAGATCCAAATTTTGCCATCAGAGGAGGGGAGAGGCCAATACACCACGCAGGGAGAGAGGGATTTTCTAAAATAATTGAGGTAGGTAGAAGTTTGACCAAATGTGATAATAACAACATGCTTATACTGCCGGCTTCCATATATAAATCCGGAGGGGGGGGGGGGGCAGTGTGTTTGTATGTCTTTGTGAGGAGGGAGGAGGGGGTAAGAGAAGCCGGACAACAGACTTCAAAGGGGGGGGGGGGGAAGGAATACTTATTTTGGGAATTTTGAATTACCAGTCGTGTGCTCTACCACCTTTCCATGCCATGATTGAACAAAAATGAGGAAAACCTAGATCTATAAATATTTGTTGTGTCCCACGCGTGTAAGCAGCCTCACATTAAATGTAGATCTAGAAATATTTTTTTTCTGAGAGGATATTATGTCTTGTCATCATTTAGTTAGGGCCATTCAACACGTTTTCCATTATATGAATCTACTTCTGTATTACCAAATCTAGTATAGATAGTATTGCAATATTTTCGTATTTAAAAATTATGTTATTCAACAAAATGTATTCCAATTAATTCACCCAGTACGCATGCTTCGTGTGCTTTCTGGCATTTTTAGGTCATAAAACGCAATTTTGAGACTAGTCTAAGTTAAAAATAATTGGCGGCAAAAATATAACCTGTCCTGGTCAAATGACTATCGTCAGGCTTGCATATTTTATTTATTTTTTTAAAGTTAGGATCTATAAAGCCGTCTATTACTTATTTTACTATCTAGAAATCTAGATCTAGTCTAGAAGACAGATTGAGTTGAGATATCTACTAAAGAGTACTAAAGACTAAGATTTAATATACTAGATTCTAGATATCTAGTAGATCTCTAATTAATTCTGGTCTAGAATCTAATATCTACAAATCTAATATTATCTAGATCTAGTTATCTAGATTTTAGATCTAAAATAAAATAGTAGATCTAGATCTAGTAACTAGTATAATGAATTAATAGTTAGATCTACTCGATCTAGTAATACTATTTATAGGCCTATGTGGATTTCACTGCATAATCACTATTTACTACAGCCTGTACAGGACTATATCTATACTTAATACTTAAATAAAACACATTTTTAATTTTCATATAAAATTTATTGTGAGTATGCCCTGAATTATAGGTCTACTTTAATTTCATGAATGATGATTGTCTGCAAGTATGAAGTAAACATGTAAAAACATCTGAACAGATTCTTGTGGCCAGCGGTGCAGAAATAGATGCAGCAGATGAGCGGGGTGATACAGCCCTACTTTTAACTGCTAAACATGGACAGCCTAAAGCCTTACAGACACTGGTTAGTATAAGCTTTATTTTTAACTGCTAAACATGGACAGCCTAAAGCCTTAAAGACTCTGGTTAGTATAAAAAAAATTTAACTGCTATACATGGACAGCCTAAAGCCTTACAGACCTTGGTTAGTGTAAGCTTTATTTTTAACTGCTAAACATGGACAGCCTAAAGCCTTACAGACACTGGTTAGTATAAGCTTTATTTTTAACTGCTAAACATGGACAGCCTAAAGCCTTACAGACTCTGGTTAGTTAAAAAAAAATTTTACAAATTACATTTATGGAACTGACAATTACTGCTATATGTCTAGTTTCTTAACATGTTAAACAAGAAAACATGTTTGAGCTATTCACTTTTAAAGCTAGTAAGCCTATCCATCATTTTGCAATTATGAAAGATTCCTAAAATTACCTATCTTCAAGCTCTTATAAAGTAGAAACCTGTAAGTATAGAATCACAAATAGAATAAGACCTATTTGTAAGTTCAAATGTCAATTTCAAATGTCAATTTCAAGTGTCAATTTTCTATCAGCTGCAGTTGGGGGCGAATGTCAACCATAAGAACCTGATGGAAGAAGATGTTTGGACGTACGCTGTCAGCAACGACAACGACACCATCTTAAAGTTACTGGTCATACATCAGCGAACACTGGAGCAAAAGGGACTGGTTGACAGTAAGTTAGTCATACATCAAAGGGACTGGTTGATAGTACTTTAGTCATACATTAAAGCGACACCATCTTAAAGTTACTGGTCATACATCAGCGAACACTGGAGCAAAAGGGACTGGTTGACAGTAAGTTAGTCATACATCAAAGGGATTGGTTGACAGGCCTACATTTTCAAAAAAATATTTAAAAAGTGATTCTTTTCTTACTTTCAGATGACGTTGATTTTGGCCGGAGAAATTCTTTATCTGGCGTCAATTCTCTGCTCTACCTGGCAGCTACAGCTGGCAACACAGACAGGATGAAATTATTGTTTGAGCTCAAGGTAAGACAGGATGAAATTATTGTTTGAGCTCAAGGTAAGACAGGATGAAATTATTGTTTGAGCTCAAGGTAAGACAGGATGAAATTATTGTTTGAGCTCAAGGTAAGACAGAATGAAATTATTGTTTGAGCTCAAGGTAAGACAGGATGAAATTATTGTTTGAGCTCAAGGTAAGACAGAATGAAATTATTGTTTGAGCTCAAGGTAAGACAGACAGGATGAAATTATTGTTTGAGCTCAAGGTAAGACAGGATGAAATTATTGTTTGAGCTCAAGGTAAGACAGGATGAAATTATTGTTTGAGCTCAAGGTAAGACAGAATGAAATTATTGTTTGAGCTCAAGGTAAGACAGAATGAAATTATTGTTTGAGCTCAAGGTAAGACAGAATGAAATTATTGTTTGAGCTCAAGGTAAGACAGGATGAAATTATTGTTTGAGCTCAAGGTAAGACAGAATGAAATTATTGTTTGAGCTCAAGGTAAGACAGAATGAAATTATTGTTTGAGCTCAAGGTAAGACAGGATGAAATTATTGTTTGAGCTCAAGGTAAGACAGAATGAAATTATTGTTTGAGCTCAAGGTAAGACAGACAGGATGAAATTATTGTTTGAGCTCAAGGTAAGACAGGATGAAATTATTGTTTGAGCTCAAGGTAAGACAGGATGAAATTATTGTTTGAGCTCAAGGTAAGACAGAATGAAATTATTGTTTGAGCTCAAGGTAAGACAGAATGAAATTATTGTTTGAGCTCAAGGTAAGACAGACAGGATGAAATTATTGTTTGAGCTCAAGGTAAGACAGGATGAAATTATTGTTTGAGCTCAAGGTAAGACAGAATGAAATTATTGTTTGAGCTCAAGGTAAGACAGACAGGATGAAATTATTGTTTGAGCTCAAGGTAAGACAGGATGAAATTATTGTTTGAGCTCAAGGTAAGACAGGATGAAATTATTGTTTGAGCTCAAGGTAAGACAGAATGAAATTATTGTTTGAGCTCAAGGTAAGACAGAATGAAATTATTGTTTGAGCTCAAGGTAAGACAGACAGGATGAAATTATTGTTTGAGCTCAAGGTAAGACAGGATGAAATTATTGTTTGAGCTTAAGGTAAGACAGAATGAAATTATTGTTTGAGCTCAAGGTAAGACAGAATGAAATTATTGTTTGAGCTCAAGGTAAGACAGACAGGATGAAATTATTGTTTGAGCTCAAGGTAACAGCTTGTGTTTTAAGATTTGAGCTCAATGTAACAGCTTGAGGTTTAAGATTTGAGCTCATGGATGTAGAAATGTTTAGTTAAAACAGATCAAGTTTTGTTAATTGTTTCAAAAGTTTAGTTCATGATTTACTTGATTAACAAATTGTCTAAAGTAGTTTTTTCTATTCTTCAGATTGATGCTAATTCTGCAGATGAAAATGGGAATAATTTTTTGCATTTTGCTGCCATCAGCAATAAGCCAGCTGTTATTAAACAGTTTCATCAATTGGTAATAATTATCTCAGATGTTTTAGTTAAATAACCTTTTGTTAATTTCATCAGTTGTTAATGATTATCTCAGATGTTTTAGTTAAATAACCTTTTGTTAATTTCATCAGTTGGTAATAATTATCTCAGATGTTTTAGTTAACTAATACTTTTTTAATTCCATCAAGAAATGTATTTTTCAAAACTTGAAATTTGAGAGTTTAGGTTCAAAATCTTATCATGACATCACGCCTGCCCTTTTAATCTCCTATCTATGCCCATCTCACCTGACTTTTAATCTCTATTTTATGTTCTGATCCATCCGCACCCAGGTAAACATTGACAGCACAAACAACTACGGGAACACAGCCCTACATGAAGCTTGTATGAAAGGTCATCACGAGGTCATTATGGAGCTCATACAGTACAAAGCAATGGCTAATATCAGAAATTCTCAGGGTAACTGATTCAAGCATGTTCAATGACCTGCCTAATTAGTTAAATAATTTCAATCGCAAACAAATCCTACAAAACTGATACCCTAAAATATTATTGTGAGAGCATAATTAGCCAAGAAATAATTAAGACAACTGGGGTCACTATTAAAACTGTTGTAATATATCATGTTTGTGTGTAGGTGAAACAGCCCTACATGTTGCGGCCTACTCCAAACATATTCAGCCTCAAACTGTGTCAAAGCTTATGGATTACATCATCAAGACACATCCCTGGGAGTGTCTCAACATTTCTGACAAGTGAGGCAATCTTTTGGAGTAGAAAATATTTTTGTTATGAGTCTTTTGTTTTAGAATTTTATTAGACGATATGAGGCAATGTTTTTGGTGTAGAAAATTTTAATTTAGAAACATTTTTGAAATGTTTAAAAATAATCAGATCACTTGTTTAAAAGTTCTAGTTGTTATCAGATCATATTTCAGCAGCTGTCTAAGCACTAAATTAAGGTTGTCATCTCTCCCACTCTGTTGTCTCTGTCATTTAATTCACCTATGTGTCTGGAGTTAAAAATTTTGTACATTAAACTGTGCCATGTGTTGTTAACCTATATGGCATAGCGTTGCAGTTTTGCAGTTAACCAGTTTTTTTGTACATTAAACTGTGTCCCCTGTTGTTAAATAAACCAGTTTTTGTACATTAAACTGTGTCCCTTGTTGTTCAGTTAACCAGTTTTTGTACCTGTCTGTAGCCAATCTTTAAACTCTGTCATCTGTTGTATTATCTCAACAGTCTTGGAAACAACCCATTACACATCGCGGCAAAATTTGCTCGGCCAGAGGTTCTCTGGGAGTTTAGATTTGTGCGCTTTAAGGACGCAGATGTAGACGGCAACATTGCTCTTCATGAGGCTGTCAGGTAAGTTTTGACACTCAATCTTTTGTTTATCCTTGTTGCCATGGAAACTGCTGTTGATGGAAGCACATTCTTTTAGTGATGTGCAATTAAAAATACTAGTTTGTGAATAATTTTCTTTCTGCAACTGTTTCAAAAATTTTGTTTTACAATGCACAAACTTGTTGAAACAAGTTTTTTTTTTTCAAAAAGTTTGTGATTTGTAAAACAAAATTTTAAAACTTCAGACCAGGAGAGCCAGAAGTTCTGGACATGATGCTGGACATTTATGACGCCATGAAGAGGGACTGTGACATCAATCACCAGAACAAAAAGATGCAGACCTGCTTGCACTTAGCTGCCAGGTTAGGGGTCAAATGTTCCGCAGATGTTTTTAGAAGTCAATTGTACAGCAGATGTTGTATTGTATTAATAGACGCAATTTATTATAAATTCCTAATTTAATTATTTTATGTCATTGATATCCATCTCTCTGTACCTAATGATACAATAATTTTATGAAATTCAGAGAAGGTTTTTTGGCAAGTGTCAAACGTCTGATTTTGTTTGGTGCGGATATCTCATTGGCTGACCACAAGGGGAACACAGTGCTACACATACTGACCAGCCTGACCGTGACTGACCCACTACACAGCTCACGTTATCTGGAGATCATTCAAGCTATACTGGACAGGGCACCACAGGTCAGCTCATGATTCTAGTACCTTTGTTGTCCTGCTATTGACAGGACACCACAGGTCAGCTGTCTTGTCCTGCTATTTCTTTATCTTCAGCTGTTTGTTAATAGTCCATTAATCTGACTGTATGTTGTGGTTGCAGTAGTCCATTAATCTGACTATGTTGATGTTACAGTAGTACATTAATTTTACAGTGGTACGGCGCAGTGAAGAACCTAAAGCTAGGAGACAACAAAGAGCTCCAGTCGTCCCTGTACATCAAACGAAGAGCTATCTTAACCCTGGTCACTGAGAGGCCCAACAAGGAGGATCTGACTGTCCTGGACTTCGCCTGTAAGGTTGGGGCCAGTGATGTCATTCTCTTACTGGTCACCATGGAGGACGTGCTGGTCTTTAAGGTCAGTCTGTGGGTTTATGCCCAGTTGTTGAATGCCCACAACTTTCCTGGTTTTACAACCTTTTATTTAGCTTGATTCTTCTGTCTGTCATTATTTCATCTCTGTCTGTCATTCTTTCATCTCTGTCTGTCATTCTTTCATCTCTGTCTGTCATTCTTTTATCTCTGTCATTCTTTTATCTCTGTCTGTCATTCTTTTATCTGTCTGTCATTCTTTTATCTCTGTCTGTCATTCTTTTATCTCTGTCTGTCATTCTTTTATCTCTGTCTGTCATTCTTTTATCTCTGTCTGTCATTCTTTCATCTCTGTCATTCTTTTATCTCTGTCATTCTTTTATCTCTGTCATTCTTTCATCTCTGTCTGTCATTCTTTTATCTCTGTCAGTCATTCTTTCATCTCTGTCTGTCATTCTTTCATCTCTGTCTGTCATTCTTTCATCTTTGTCTGTCATGGGTCTAAATTTGAAAGCAAATTTCCTAAACTTCTAGCAAACTAATTTATTTCCAAAATTTCAAACTTGACATGTAGGTCAAGATCTGGTGTCAATAAAATGTGACATAGACTTTGACATAATTAGATAAAGGATACCTTTTTTTTAAATAATAAAAGATTGCTATATAAAGAAGCCTGCTAATATTTTTTGCCCTATTATACACACATTTGTGCTTTCATTTGGCATGCAATGGCTTTCAGTTTAGTGATTCAACTTTATTATAATTTAAAAAGTATTTAATAAAAAAAACATTTATAATGACAAGTTCTTATGTGTGCACAAAAAAATTAAAATGTTTTTCTTTTTAAAATATTAATGCACAACTATTTAAATAAACATATAAAAAGCATGAGTCACTGAATTCTCTATTTAATACTGTTACTTAAGTTTTATAAGCAACCCACACTTTTGTTTATAGTTATGAATTATTGTATATTTAAAGAAAATCTTTTTATTTTCTTCTCTTTAGTCATCTATGAAGCTTGTTATTACAAACCTTTTTGATGTAAAAACAATTTCTAACACAAAATTACTGTTCATGTAGGTTGGCAAAAATCTGCGCTACGACATCACTAACATTACACCCAGGACAAATGGGACGCTGGGCAGTATGTGGAACCAAGGGTCAGTTTCTCCTAGACCTTCATGTTTAGAGTGGCTCCTGGCCACTGGTTCTGACTTGCCAGAAAATGCTGCTAAGGTTCTTGACCTTCAGGTAAATAATTGATTAAAATAGCATTAGCTTAGTTTTTTAGTTCAGTTTAAAAACAATGCTGTGTTTACTTACTTCAGTGAGAATATGTTGTATTAATTCCCCACCCCACTAACTGTTGTGTAAATTCCCCCCACCCCACTAACTATAATTCCCCACCCCACCAACTATAAATTCCCCCCCCCCACTATAAATTCCCCACCCCACTAGTTGTGTAAATTCCCCCCACCCCACTAACTATAATTCCCCACCCCACCAACTATAAATTCCCCCCGCCCCCCCCCCCCCCCAAAAACTATAAATTCCCCCCCCCCCCAACTATAAA
Source organism: Physella acuta (assembly GCF_028476545.2). Lineage (NCBI taxonomy): Eukaryota > Metazoa > Mollusca > Gastropoda > Physidae > Physella > Physella acuta. The sequence goes on from NW_026732489.1 coordinate 304,347, forward strand.
TTCCCCACCCCACCAACTATAAATTCCCCACCCCACCAACTATAAATTCCCCACCCCACCAACTATAAATTCCCCACCCCACTAACTCTTGTTCTAAATTTTCCAGCCCTTCAGTGACATAGAGACAGCCTACAGCTCAGTAGCTGCCTGGGCCTATGCTATAGTGATGATCGTCCACATTATCTACATGAGTATCTTCAGGTAGCTACACATACAAATCATTGCTTATACATTGTGGAATTCTTTTTAAAACTATTAATCAAATGTTCAAAGAACATGGTATTTTTAAAGTAGATTTGTTATCTTGATAAATTTGTAAACTTTTCCTGTTAGATAGGACTGACCCCCTGTCTCCAGTTAGCCAGGATTGACCCCCTGTCTCCAGTTAGCCAGGACTGACCCTCTGTCTCCGGTTAGCCATACTCTGTCTCCAGTTAGCCAGGATTGACCCTCTGTCTCCAGTTAGCCATACTCTGTCTCCAGTTAGCCAAGACTGACCCTCTGTCTCTAGTTAGCCAGGACTGACCCTCTGTCTCCAGTTAGCCAGGATTGACCCTCTGTCTCCAGTTAGCCATACTCTGTCTCCAGTTATCCAGGACTGACCCTCTGTCTCCAGTTAGCCAGGACTGACCCCCTGTCTCCAGTTAGCCAGGATTGACCCTCTGTCTCCAGTTAGCCAGGATTGACCCTCTGTCTCCAGTTAGCCAGGACTGACCCTCTGTCTCCAGTTAGCCAGGACTGACCCCCTGTCTCCAGTTAGCCAGGACTGACCCTCTGTATATTTTCAGCTGGTCAGGACTGACCCTCCTGTACAACAGCAGGACTAGCCCCGGAGAGAGGACCAACGACGGCCCCACACTGGTGACCTACATCATTGTGCCACTAGAACCTGCCTTCTTCGTCTTCTACAACGCATATCATATGGTCAAGTTGTGTTGTATGGGGGAGTTGTCTGTTAGGTAAAGACATATGGTCAAGTTGTATGGGGGAGTTGTCTGTTAGGTATTAGAATAATTATAATAATAAACTTTATTTTATATCAGTAATAATGGTTAAGTAGGCACATTGTCAGTAACAGATTTAAAAATGGAGTCTTTAATAGATTTATAAAAAAAAAAAGACACAGAATAATGAGGGTATACTAATTAAGTACTAATAAGATTTAAGTGATCTTATGAGGCTGACACCACTTTTATTTGTAGGTCAAAGTTGTCCCAGAAAGGAGTCTTGACCATACTGACCACATTTTTGTCTTTAATTGTTGGCCTCATATACTCCATATTTGTCATCATATGGATTGTAACGTATGCCGTGGACTATGCCTACATGGATTATTTCCTGGCCATAGCACTGTGTATAGGTTTGTTGTTTACATTTCTAGTTTTAGCACTGTGTATAGGTGTGTTGTTTACATTTCTAGTTTAGCACTGTGTGTAGGTTTGTTGTTTACATTTCTAGTTTAGCATTGTGTATAGGTTTGTTGTTTACATTTCTAGTTTAGCATTGTGTATAGGTTTGTTGTTTACATGTCTAGTTTAGCACTGTGTATAGTATAGGTTTGTTGTTTACATTTCTAGTTTAGCACTGTGTATAGGTTAGTTGTTTACATATCTAGTTTTAGCACTGTGTATAGGTGTGTTGTTTACATTTCTAGTTTTAGCACTGTGTATAGGTTTGTTGTTTACATTTCTAGTTTAGCACTGTGTATAGGTGTGTTGTTTACATTTCTAGTTTTAGCACTGTGTATAGGTTTGTTGTTTACATTTCTAGTTTAGCACTGTGTATATGTGTGTTGTTTACATTTCTAGTTTTAGCACTGTGTATAGGTTTGTTGTTTACATTTCTAGTTTAGCACTGTGTATAGGTGTGTTGTTTACATTTCTAGTTTAGCACTGTGTATAGGTTTGTTGTTTACATTTCTAGTTTTACCACTGTGTGTTGTTTACATGTCTAGTTTTAGCACTGTGTATAGGTTTGTTGTTTACATGTCTAGTTTTAGCACTGTGTATAGGTGTGTTGTGTTTACATTTCTAGTTTTAGCACTGTGTATAGGTTTGTTGTTTACATTTCTAGTTTAGCACTGTGTATAGGTGTTGTTTACATTTCTAGTTTTAGCACTGTGTATAGGTTTGTTGTTTACATGTCTAGTTTTAGCACTGTGTATAGGTGTGTTGTTTACATGTCTAGTTTTAGCACTGTGTATAGGTGTGTTGTTTACATTTCTAGTTTAGCACTGTGTATAGGTTTGTTGTTTACATTTCTAGTTTTAGCACTGTGTATAGGTGTGTTGTTTACATTTCTAGTTTAGCACTGTGTATAGGTTAGTTGTTTACATATCTAGTTTTAGCACTGTGTATAGGTGTGTTGTTTACATTTCTAGTTTTAGCACTGTGTATAGGTTTGTTGTTTACATTTCTAGTTTAGCACTGTGTATAGGTGTGTTGTTTACATTTCTAGTTTTAGCACTGTGTATAGGTTTGTTGTTTACATTTCTAGTTTAGCACCGTGTATATGTGTGTTGTTTACATTTTTAGTTTTAGCACTGTGTATAGGTTTGTTGTTTACATTTCTAGTTTAGCACTGTGTATAGGTGTGTTGTTTACATTTCTAGTTTAGCACTGTGTATAGGTTTGTTGTTTACATTTCTAGTTTTACCACTGTGTGTTGTTTACATGTCTAGTTTTAGCACTGTGTATAGGTTTGTTGTTTACATGTCTAGTTTTAGCACTGTGTATAGGTGTGTTGTGTTTACATTTCTAGTTTTAGCACTGTGTATAGGTTTGTTGTTTACATTTCTAGTTTAGCACTGTGTATAGGTGTTGTTTACATTTCTAGTTTTAGCACTGTGTATAGGTTTGTTGTTTACATGTCTAGTTTTAGCACTGTGTATAGGTGTGTTGTTTACATGTCTAGTTTTAGCACTGTGTATAGGTGTGTTGTTTACATTTCTAGTTTAGCACTGTGTATAGGTTTGTTGTTTACATTTCTAGTTTTAGCACTGTGTATAGGTTTGTTGTTTACATTTCTAGTTTTAGCACTGTGTATAGGTGTGTTGTTTACATTTCTAGTTTTAGCACTGTGTATATGTGTGTTGTTTACATTTCTAGTTTTAGCACTGTGTATAGGTTTGTTGTTTACATGTCTAGTTTTAGCACTGTGTGTAGGTGTGTTGTTTACGTTTCTAGTTTTAGCACTGTGTGTAGGTTTGTTGTTTACATTTCTAGTTTTAGCACTGTGTGTAGGTGTGTTGTTTACGTTTCTAGTTTTAGCACTGTGTGTAGGTGTGTTGTTTACGTTTCTAGTTTTAGCACTGTGTGTAGGAGTGTTGTTTTTCTTGTATGACAGTAATCAAATGTTGAATAAAATATTGTCCACTTTCTACTAAAATACTGATACTTGTGCAGAAAATGAAATAATTCTCTGATTAAACTAAGATCACTAGTTATTCAAGCAATGCTATAGTGTTGAAAACAAAATTGTGAATTGCTTGTACTTGAATGAGGCATCTCACTATTATCTCTAGCTGTTGTCTGAAATAAAATTTTGTGTGCAAGTTCCAAGCTTTTGAATTTCACAGTGAAATATATGTAACAACATAAAAAGTCACATGACTAGACTTTAGGCTATTTGTTAAAACTGTCAAATGTTTGCGTTTGTTTTAGCAACTTCAGGACTCAAATAATTGTAATAATGTTGTTTCTTAGGTTGGATGTACACCATAGCTTTCACCAGAGGATTTAAAGTTATCAACTACTTTTGGCGAATGATTCAAATCATGATTATCAGAGATGTGTTCAAATTTTTGTTTATCTACCTCTTTGTTCTGCTGGCTTTCTCATTTGCCTTCCATGCCCTCTTTCAAGGTAAGCCTAACCAAAGTCTTTCTCATTACTATTTGTTAATTTTTTTTAATTAATTTTAAAACTGATCAATTAATTAGTTTCCTTTAAGAACCTTTTTCTTTCTTCTCATTGTATCACAATTGAAAAATTAAGGGAAAAAACTCATATATTATCAATATTTTGTGTGGGTATAGTTTCAACCTTAACCAACTAAATATGTAATGACACACTTTGTGTGTGTAGTTTCAACCTTAACCAACTAAATATGTAATGACACACTTTGTGTGTGTAGTTTCAACCTTAACCAACTAAATATGTAATGACACACTTTGTGTGTGTAGTTTCAACCTTAACCAACTAAATATGTAATGACACACTTTGTGTGTGTAGTTTCAACCTTAACCAACTAAATATGTAATGACACACTTTGTGTGTGTAGTTTCTACCTCAGCCAACTAAATATGTAATGACACACTTTGTGTGTGTAGTTTCAACCTTAACCAACTAAATATGTAATGACACACTTTGTGTGTGTAGTTTCAGCCTTAACCAACTAAATATGTAATGACACACTTTGTGTGTGTAGTTTCAACCTTAACCAACTAAATATGTAATGACACACTTTGTGTGTGTAGTTTCAGCCAACATCGCTGTCCTGTATCCCAACCCAATCTACACTGTCTTCATCATGTTCAACATGCTCATTGGGATGGATTACATTTTTGAGACTGATGATGTTGAGAATGGTTTCACTAGTGTTAACAGAAGTTCATTGTTTCTCAAGGTAAGCTTGTACAAGTATTTGATGAGGATCAAATAGAAATTCACTATAGACTGAGTGATTAGACTTTCGGTTTGATGTATGTAATATGTTGTTTGTTATAAAGGTTTACTCTTTCAGATACTTTATGTGATCTATATAATAAACTGATTATAATCCTATCAACAGATACTGTATATGATCTACATAATAAACTGTTTATAATCTATGTATACTGTATGTAATCTACATAATAAACTGATTAATTTTATCAACAGATACTGTATATGATCTACATGATTAAATGTTTATAATCTAACAACATATACTGTATGTAATCTACATAATAAACTGATTATAATCCTATCAACAGAATCTGTATGTGATCTACATTATTAACTGTTTATATTCTATCAACAGATACTGTATGTGATCTACATGATTAACTGTTTATATTCTATCAACAGATACTGTATGTTATCTACATGATCTTGGCCACCATTGTTTTACTGAATCTGCTGATTGCCATGATGAATGACTCCTACCAAGAAATCCTTAGGGTACGTCCAAAAATGTGTTTCGTTAAATTCAAATCTTACAAGAGACATTAAGTTGTTTTGTTTTCTGACATACAGTGCAAAACTTATGCTTTCTGTGGTAGATAGTATGAGAGTATGACCAACATTTCAATGATCTGTGAGGTACAGTGTATGACGAAACAACATTGTAAAAAAAAATAATTGACAATAGAAGTCTCTAACTCTTGACACAGCATGACCGAGGTCACTTTGCCATTTCAAGTGTTCAATTTTTTTAACTTAAGCCAAAAATATGAACAGGTGACCAGATTTATTCAGCCACTTTCATTTCTGATTGTTTATTCAAGTGTTTGTAGAAACCTCTAATTCTCATATATTTGTGACCATAGCAACCTCTAATTCTCAAATATTTTTCCCTACAGAAACAACGTCAGGCCTGGAGAATTGAGTCTGTCCAACTTGGTGTTGATGTTGAGAAAAGTTTACCTTTGACCTTTCCCATGTTTAGTAAGGTCAAGGTTGTTAAAGGGTAACTTTATTTTTGCTAACTGCACATTTTATGAATTATTGATAAAATATCAATATATTATAAAGAATATTTTGTAAATGAAATTTAAATGTCTTATTATAGCTACATCTAAAGTTAAATGTGTTGTTACAGCTACATCTAAAGTTAAATGTGTTGTTTCAGCTACATCTAAAGTTAAATGTGTTGTTACAGCTACATCTAAAGTTAAATGTGTTGTTTCAGCTACATCTAAAGTTAAATGTGTTGTTTCAGCTACATCTAAAGTTAAATGTGTTGTTACAGCTACATCTAAAGTTAAATGTGTTGTTACAGCTACATCTAAAGTTAAATGTGTTGTTTCAGCTACATCTAAAGTTAAATGTGTTGTTTCAGCTACATCTAAAGTTAAATGTGTTGTTTCAGCTACATCTAAAGTTAATCTAAAGTTAAATGTGTTGTTACAGCTACATCTAAAGTTAAATGTGTTGTTTCAGCTACATCTAAAGTAAAATGTGTTGTTTCAGCTACATCTAAAGTTAAATGTGTTGTTACAGCTACATCTAAAGTTAAATGTGTTGTTACAGCTACATCTAAAGTTAAATGTGTTGTTTCAGCTACATCTAAAGTTAAATGTGTTGTTACAGCTACATCTAAAGTTAAATGTGTTGTTTCAGCTACATCTAAAGTTAAATGTGTTGTTTCAGCTACATCTAAAGTTAAATGTGTTGTTTCAGCTACGTCTAAAGTTAAATGTGTTGTTACAGCTACATCTGTCCCTCTGACAAGGAGAATGACATTCAGCGCTGGTACATTGAGGTACCCAAGGTGAAGTCAGTGACCGAGGCAGACGTGACGCAGGTGGAGGGGGAGAAGGAAGCCCTGGAGGAGCTTAAGTCCAAGATGGCGTCCACAGACACCAAGATGATGGAGCAGTACTTGAGCTTGAAAGCCAATGTTGATGATATTTTTAACATGTTAAAAAATATGGAACAAACTTTAGGAAACAAACCAAAAACTTCTTAATATTTATAGATTTTTTAAATTTTTGAACAAATTTCAGGAAACAAATACTCTTTCATCTTTGCATGTGAGATATTTTAAATGGCAGAGTACATTGAATAAATCTTTGTTAATTAAACCTAAAAATTAAAAAACTAAAATTCCTGGGGGAAAAATGATGCATTATAAAAACTTATTAAAAGGGAAAATATTGTAAAAATAATTCCTTAGCTGTAATAATGATGAAAGTTACTTTTGAAATGTACCTGATACAACTTTTCATGTCACTAATGTTTTAACTGTTGAATCTTGTTGATAAGCCTTGTTGAAAATCTGATAATTCAATGTTGTTGATATTTACCAAACTGCTGTTTCCCCTGTTGTTTATGAAGATGTTGACTCCACACTGTAAAGTACTGCTGAATAGGAAGTTTGTGTTTTATGTTGTATACAACTACCCCTGATTGGAGGGGGGGGGGGGGTATAACAATGCTCTGTAAACATTAGACGGGTTTGGCTGGGAGGCTGTCAGTCCAGGAAGGTCAAGGTTAGGGTGTAACATGGTGTGACCTCTGACCTGGAACCACCATCTTATTGTAAGATCAAACGATTTTGTTCTTGAATCAGCCTGCAATGTCTTTTGCTGTTGGATTTGTGAACATTGAAGCTGGTTAATGATGTTTTATTTGATACATAACACTGTACAGTGTAACCATCTTTGTAACTCCACAATTTTAGAATGATCATGTGATAGCTATTTTTAGCACCCGTTTTATTTATTAGTGAGTTGAAAACTTCAACGAATTTTAAAACAATTGTATGCAATCATTTGTTGATCAATTAAAATGAGAAGCAGTAATTATTTTATTTTTATTGAAGTGTGATGCGTGCAGCACAAAAAAATGAAGAAATTAGGTTAGATGAGGATAAATTGAAATTTTAACAAAATGAAAATTTTTTAATGAGTCTATTATCACATCGAGATGATGTCATCAAGTTTACAAAATGTTATCTTGAGTGAATTCTCAGCTATCAACGGGAGACTACTCTATTTAATAGGTAACTTACGTGATTATGTCCCCTTATGAAAGATGCCCCTGGGCTCAGGAGAACTGCGACACAAATGACGTGAATGTCTGTCGTGTTGGTACATTGACTTGACTTGGTATAATAGGATGACTTGTTACTACAGTGACATCATGACTTAGTACAGCGACATGACTTGGTACAGTGGCATGACTTAGTTGAAATGACACCTGTTTTATTTCCAAAATTAGTAACCTCCTTCACCCCCCCCCCCCTGATATGATATCTCCACCCACCCATAAAGTGCATCAAACAACAAAGGCCATTAAATGAAACCACAGAAGCATGGACAACATGGCGCGTATTTCTTTCAACAGACGACACGTCTGCTGTTATCTATGTATCGATTTCTATCGATCAAGCCAATCATCTGATTGATATGGTGAAGTCCTCTGTCATACAATTAAAGTATCATTATTTTATTCTGCGACAGTCCTGCTCTTGTGTGTCTAGTAGAATGCAGCACGGTGTAGAAAATCTCGTTTTTGGGATTAACGTAAGTTTTTTTGAATGTGCATTTATTACCGTCTGTTAACAAATAGACACACATTTTTTTTTTTTTTAGGAAAGTTTTCTAAATTTTGAATTGGTTAGAAGTTGAATGTTTGTATTGACATCAAATCTATCTAAGCTTATCGAATTATTGCAGACCTTATTTATTTTTGCTTATATATATATATATATATATATATATATATATATATATATATATATATATAATTTACATTTTGCTAACAATAACGTCAGACTTGCTTCCTAAAAACGTCATCGCGAGCCCCCAAAAGATCGACACAATTGTAAACAAAATAATTCTTAAATCTTATCTTTGTAGGGAAAAATATGAAGGTCACCTGACTTCTTCAGCCAATCTAAAATCAGAAATAAACCAAGAAAAACAAAAGCACTTACTTAGTATGATCTACAACGAAGGGGGTGGTGGGGTGTTTTGTATTTATTCTGTTACAGTGTTTGGTGATATAGAGCAATGTTATAGCATTTGAAACTGTTTATTAATATCTGCTATCCTTTCCTGAAAAAAACTGACACCGTTTGTTAAAATATTAATTTATCTCTTTTATTTACCTGGGTACTAGTGACGGAACAGAAGCGAATTTCTCTGTCTTTATTTTTGTTGCTATAAACTGTCATCGTGTGTGGGGTTTGAAAGGGATTGCATGGAGGTGTCCCAGAAATATTAAGTAATGTGGGGGGGAGGTGCATGGAGGTGTTTTCGGTGTGAGGGAGCTCTAGTGTTACATTATGTCACTATGGGGTAAAGGTTAGGTCACATCGACTTTTTGTTCTGTATGTGCACGACTTCCAAATATCGCTGCACTATACCACCCATACTCCAAATAACACATGGACCCCCTCCCCCTTAAGCACTGGTGTAGGAAGGGATAGCTAGCCCCCCCCCCCCCCCACCCCCATATAAGAATCCTCACAACCTTAACAGACAAAAGATCCTAAATATGAAAACTGCCTCACCTGTCTCACGTTAACGTATAGCGGCGACGTCTTGTATCGCTTTAGTTCTACATTTTCAAAATGTCATAAAACCATAATTGCACCTATATACGCATATATATATATATATATATATATATATATATATATATATATATATATATATATATATATATATATATATATATGCCTATATTTATACTAAAGTACAACGTTATGCTCTGGAAAAAAGACACAAAGACCGGTTTACAAATTGGACAACTTGATACCTGATCGGTGTAACCTGAGTCTACTCAGTCAGGTGTAGACAACAACGCACGAATTTCCGACTGATTTGTTTCCCCTTTGAGATCTATCGTAACTGTTAACATGCCCCTACGGTGTATCCACAAGGCTGTCTAGTAAGGTCGTGTAACGTCAAGTTACGAAAGCAGGGTGGGTGCGTGGGTTGTGGACCGCATTGGATAACACCAGGCCATATAATTCTCAAACTAACCGAGAAAAATTGAGATTTATCCTGTACACACACATACACACACATATATATATATATATATATATATATATATATATATATATATATATATATATATATATATATATATATATATATATATGATAATATGAATCACTCAAATGTGAAATTAGTTTACCCTTTTAAATGAAGTAGTTAATGCGTTACTAACATTTAAACTCTCATTTGACAGGCGTTTCCCGTCTCCATGGCAACCAAGACGGAAGGGTCGAGTGTGCAACTGGGTGACGCCTCTGAGGATGGAGATTTTGTGGCACTACGGGAGAGTCGGGAGGTGAGACACGGCATTTGCTTTTTTTATTGGCCAGTAAACTTATGACACGCCTATCTTAAATAAGCCACGCATATTTCTTCTAGATAACTCTGGGCACATAAAATGTACAATATCTCACTTGTCATTTTGGTGTCAACAAGTTACTGTACATCTAAATTTTCTAACATTAATATTAGACGTACACCTAAATAGCAGACAGAACTAAAAATAGAAAGTCTTAATTGATTAATTAACTAATGAATGACCACCAGACTAGAGTGCCAGAGTCTCTAGAGTTGCTGGACAGTTTGGTCAGCTCCAACAAGCGACACGCATCGTTGACCAAGCATAACAAGACCATGTGGAAGAAAATAACTGGTAAGAAAATATCAAACATCAGCGTTTTACTGTCGAGTGAATGTTTCAAACATCAGCGTTTTACTGTCGAGTGAATGGTTCAAATATTTCACAGGCTACACGTTTTACTGTCGAGTGAATGGTTCATCTGACCCCCTCCACCACATCACACACCGTCACAAAATCACGGACAACCCCTCCCCCTACTAGTGTGACGTCATTTATGGACGAACCCCAAAGCTGTGCGACCTATTGCTTAAATATTAAAATAATGTTTCACGGTTTTAGATTACTTGCCATTTTGACCATCATTTTGGTTTTAGCCAAACGTTTACATTCTATTTTCAAAGCTCTCAACTACGAAAATAAATATCACTATCTCTTCTTACAGATGCGATACCCAGAGGAAAGGAAACCTTTAACAATCGAATAAAAAAAATGTCCTTCAAGTACAAACTGTCCAGCAAGACACTACTTGATCCGGCTAACGGACGAAATATTTTACACTACATGATGGAGCTAAAAAGCGCCGAACTGGTGGACGCTGTCATGGAGTTGGCAGACGACGATTTAATTATGCAGGCGTTCGACGCTTCAGGCGGGAAGAAAAACGTTTTACATCAGGCTGTTGAACAAAATAATATTTGCCTGCTGAAATTATTGCTAGAGAAAATACCCACGCTACATAATAAATTAAAACTATTAAATCAGGAAACGCCGATAGAGATTAAAGGTCAAAGGCCAAGGACGTTTCCTTGCCTCCATTTGGCTGCATATCACGGCTACACAGAGATAGTGACTTTCATTGTTGAACATGGCGTCGATGTGAATCACGTCAACGCTAAGAACGACACATCCCTGCTGTGGGCAGCTAGATGGGGACATGAAGACACGGTCAGGACTTTGCTTAAGCTGGGAGCTCTTCCAAATGTTGAAAACGATAAGGGTTCGACGGCCCTGCAATGGGCCGTACGGTACGGCCACACGGAAACTGTGGACATCTTGGCCAGAGAGGGCCACGCTAATGTGAGCCAAACTAGAAATATGGGACTGGTTGCTCCCATCGTCCTAGCCAGCGCGTTGGGGTTCGAAAAAATCGTTTCAATTCTGCTGGAATTTAACGCGGATCCCAACTTTGAAATCAGGGGCGGAGAGAGGCCAATACATCACGCCGGGAGAGAGGGGTTTTCCAAAGTTATCAGGGTCTGTTTTATTATTAATTTAGTGACTGTTTTAAATGTAATTTTTTAACTAATTAAAATTACATTTAAAAACAAAAAAAGACCATGAGAGAGTAAAAGCTCATGTTTGTGGATATGAGATGCTTCTGTGTTTTAACTTTGAACAAAGGTTATGAATAAATTACAGTATTAGCATAATTAGAATTAGATGTAGTGACTGATATGATCTAGATCTGGTTTAGATCTGTACTTTTTTTGGCCTAAAACTAAAAACTAATATAAATTAATATTTAAGTTATTAATAATGGAGGCTATTCTTTTCTTAATCTTGAAGTAACAAGTGTAATCTTACAACAACCCAAACAATGGCAGTAGACTGATAAACTCATTTTCCAGATTCTTGTGGCCAATGGTGCAGAAATAGATGCAGCAGATGAGCGAGGTGATACAGCCCTACTTTTAACTGCTAAACATGGACAGCCTAAAGCCTTACAGACTCTGGTTAGTATAAGCTTTATTTTTAACTGCTAAACATGGACAGCCTAAAGCCTTACAGACATTGGTTAGTATACAAAAATTTAACTGCTAAACATGGACAACCTAAAGCCTTACAGACACTGGTTAGTATAAGCTTTATTTTTAACTGCTAAACATGGACAGCCTAAAGCCTTACAGACTCTGGTTAGTATAATAAAATTTAACTGCTAAACATGGACAGTCTGTCTAAAGCTTTTAAGTTAAGTTAAAGATACACATATCAAACAACATATATATTTACAAATGGGGCCTTAACATTATTATATATTGGGACTTTTGATACTTTCTAATTCTAATTAGAGTTAGTATCAGTGAATCATTGTTTCTTTCAGACATTACTCTGCTAGGGGGTGGGGTGCACTTGAATTTCTAATTTTGTCAAGGAAAGGGGTGGGAGTGGTAAAGGTGGCTTAGATCTCCTGCCCTGAAAGTAACTGGTTGAAATGTGTGCCACCAGTGACCTGATTTTCTTTCACTAAAACATTAACACTTATCTGTAATAAAGATGTAAGCATCTGTCTGTAATAAAGATGTAAGCATATGTCTGTAATAAAGATGTAAGCATCTGTCTGTAATAAAGATGTAAGCATCTGTGTGTAATAAAGATGTAAGCATCTGTCTATAATAAAGATGTAAGCATCTGTCTGTAATAAAGATGTAAGCATCTGTCTGTAATAAAGATGTAAGCATCAGTCTGTAATATAACAATGTAAGAATTTCTTGAATGCAGCTGAGACTTGGATCAAATGTTAACCACAAGAACTTGATGGGAGAAGACGTGTGGGCGTATGCTGTCAGCAACAACAGTGACATCATCCTCAAGCTTCTGGTGCTGGAACTACAGGCGTCTGCTCAATGTAAGCGTTTGCTTGGCTAGGTCAGTGGCTGCTGTGGCATTGAACAAATTGAGAAATATGAAGTGTGAGATGTGATCAACCTTGTCATGTCTTGTGTAAACATTTGTTTTTTAAATTTATTTTAAATCAGTGAAAATGTTTCATACATTTTCAGATATACTTTAAATAGTTGAAAAACTGTCATAAATTTTCAGCTCACGCTGATCTGAAGACTGGAGTTAGCTCCCTGCTTCTGCTTGCTGCTGCCTCAGGCACCACTGAAAAAATCAAACTTCTACTGGAATTAAAGGTTTGTTTCTTAGGTTTTGTAGCAATAAGTAAAAGTAGGTTTTGTACTTGCTTAACTTTACATAATGTTAGGGATTGAAGAGGTTTTATAGTTTAAATTCGTCATACAATATTACACTTCCCTGTCAAAATTCTTAAGAAATAAAATGTGACTTAAAAGCCAGTTTACTCTCTAAATAACATTTTAGCTAATTATATTCGATGGCTTTAGTAACTGTAAAATTTAATGTATTACTAGTAGAGTTGTTTGTAAAAAGGGAGATGTTTAGCAAGTGTAAATTTTAAAATTTTTCTCTAGCTATGTGTTTAATTTGACTGTTTCACAAGTGAATCAACAGGTAGATGCATGTGCTACTGACAAAGAGGGCAACAATTTTGTACACCACGCTGCCATGAACAACAGAACAGTGGTCATCAGAGAATTTTATAAAGTGGTAGAGTCTTGTGTATAAGAGAATTTTATAAAGTGGTAGAGTCTTGTGTGTATAAGCTTAGAGGAGCTGTTAGATTGTATTTTTAGTTGTGTCATTGTTTATACATGGACAAGATTTAAACATCACACTTTCTTTACATGATTAGAAATTTGATGCTGTAGTTGGATTGAATGTTTGCTGTCTTTTGACATTTTAACACATACTATTTTTATAGACTCTCATGGCATAAATGAATTCCAACTGTGTCTAGTATAGCTCTTTCACTAATTATATTATCCATATGGGATTAACCCTTTTAACCCAGGTAAACATTGACAGCACAAACAACTATGGGAACACAGCCCTACATGAAGCTTGTATAAAAGGTCATCACGAGGTCATTATGGAGCTCATACAGTTCCATGTAATGGCCAATATTAAAAACTCTAAAGGTAATTTTCTTGTTTTATTAACTCTCAGAATAAAAGATAATGATACTATACAAACCTGTCAATGAGCAATATGGCATTTACACAGACAAATTTGACAATTCATTAAGTACCTCATTAACATTAATGAAAAAAAACATTATATATATATATATATACATATATATATATATATATATATATATATATATATATATATATATATATATATATATATATATATATATATATATATATATCACTACATATTTAAAAAATATTTTTGAATTTTAATAGTTCCACTGTATTAAAATAATTAAATAAATTTTGTTTCTAGGTGAAACAGCCCTCCATGTTGCGGCCTACTCCAAACATATTCAGCCTCAAACTGTGTCCAAGCTTATGGATTACATCATCAAGACACATCCCTGGGAGTGTCTCAACATTTCCGACAAGTGAGGCAATCTTTTGGTGTAGAAAATATTTTAGTTGCTATGGAGGCAATCTTTTGGTGTAGAAAATATTTTTGTTGATATGGAGGCAATCTTTTGGTGTAGAAAATATTTTTGTTGATATGGGAGATCTTTTGGTATAGAAAATATTTTAGTTGAAATGGCAAATGTGAGGCACTCTCTTTGTTTTGGAAAATATTTATTCCACTTCTTTCCATCTTTTTCATAAGAAAATATTAATTTTAGTTTACAAATTTAAAAAATTAAAATTGGGCTAATAAATATTGTGACTTAATTGTTGTTGCAGTGAAATAAGATAAAGGAGCAGATATTCAGCATTTTGATCACGACACAGCAGTGCTGCTAGTGTTTGTAGTTTTGTGTTCTACCAATTCACTTTAGGGCTTCACTTCTTTAAGAAAGATTTATTTATTTGTTGCAGCCATGGAAGAAACCCTTTACACATCGCTGCCAAACATGCGCGGCCACAAGTTCTCTGGGAGTTCAGGTTTGTGAGCTTCAAGGATGAAGATTTTGATGGCAACATAGCAGTACATGAGGCTGTCAGGTAAACCTTTAATTAGATGGTCCAAGGTATTCTCACTTAACTTACACCTGGTTGTTCTACATGAGGCTGTCAGGTAAAACTTTAATTAGATGGTCCAAGGTATTCTCACTTAAACAACTTACACCTGGTTGTTCTACATGACGCATTTAGTCAGCGAATAAAGATTTGTTTTTGTTTTAACTAATCTTAGCTGTTGACTTCAGATTAATAATAGCCTAAATGTTGAGTGTTTGATTATATTTATTTATTGAGTGTAGACTATATTTTGAGTGTTTGATTATATTTATAATTATTGTGTATAGCCTATATTTTCAGTGTTTAATTATATTTATTTATTGAGTGTAGCCTATATTTTGAGTGTTTGATTATATTTATTGAGTATAGCCTATATTTTGAGTGTTTGAATATTTAATGAGTGTAGCCTATATTTTGAGTGTTTAATTATATTTATTTATTGAGTGTAGCCTATATTTTGAGTGTTTGATTATATTTATTTATTGAGTGTAGCCTATATTTTGAGTGTTTGATTATATTTATTGAGTATAGCCTATATTTTGAGTGTTTGAATATTTAATGAGTGTAGCCTATATTTTGAGTGTTTGGTTGTATTTATTTATAGAGTGTAGCCTATATTTTGAGTGTTTGATTATATTTATTTATTGAGTGTAGCCTATATTTTGAGTGTTTGAGAAAGCTGGGTAAAGCATCAAGTTGTGTCTGATGGTTAAAAAAAAATGTTTTCAGACCAGGAGAGCCAGAAGTTCTGGAGATGATGTTGGACATTTATGACGCTATGAAACGAGACTGTGACATCAATCACAAGAATAAAAAGATGCAGACCTGCTTGTATCTTGCGGCTAGGTAGGCTGAAGTTAATTTAGAACATCCACAATTTGTGTAATCTATTGGTGATTTCCAACATGTTCAGTATAAAATATCATTTTAAAATGTGAAATAAATACAATCACTTTGAAAATCAGATGAATGGAACACTATGAATTTTTATTCTTTCAAAACTATTTCACTCATGGGGTACAGTTTGAAGGAGTTAAAGGGAGTTAAATCATCTATTTATTAAGATATGGCAAGTACTAATGTCCCATATTCTTTTTTAAGTTAATAATACTATCTAGATACTATTAAAAAAAACCCTGACAATTTATTATTTAATTAATTTATCAGCTAAATTAGCACTTTTGAATGGAAATGTTATAATACCTCAATTTATATAATGAAGCCTTAACTGATCAAAAAGGATAAAAATAAAATATATTTTCCATCACGGCATCAGTTCTTTCACTGAGTGAAATTATAAAATGAATCAAACATGATGAAAGTGTTTGCATTTGGTGCTCTTTGTTGGGGGTGGCAGTCTTTGGTGCTCTTTGTTGGGGGTGGCAGTCTTTGGTGCTCTTTGTTGGGGGTGGCAGTTTTTGGTGCTCTTTGTTGGGGGTGGCAGTCTTTGGTGCTCTTTGTTGGGGGTGGCAGTCTTTGGTGCTCTCTGTTGGGGGTGGCAGTCTTTGGTGCTCTTTGTTGGGGGTGGCAGTTTGAAAGTCAATGGCCTGAGACCTGTGTTCAAAAATGTAGGTCATCTATTGACAGGAGAGCAATGCCCTGGGGTAGGTGTGGGTGGGAAACTGTTGAAAGTCCTGGGGTGGAACACACACCTCGCAGAATGTGTCCGGCCACTGGTTAACGAGAGAAAAGCTTAATTATTTGTCTCCGATTCTCGACTGCCAACATCGTAGGATATAGTGGACTGCCAACATTATAGGATATAGTGGACTGCCAACATGATAGGATATAGTGTGCTCTTACATTTGTCATACCTGAACAGGGAAGGTTTTCTGGGAGGTGTCCAGCGTTTGATGCTGTATGGGGCCCATATTTCACTAGAGTTTGAGGACTACAAGCAGACTGCCTTGCTCCACATGCTGACCAGTTTAACAGTGACTGACCCCTCTCACAAGTCCCAGTACCTGGACATCATGTGTACCATGCTGGACAGGGTACAGCAGGTAAACACACCTAGTTACCACCAGAGGATTTACAGGGGACAGCAGGTAAACACACCTAGTTACCAGAGGATTTATTAACCCTTTACCAGCCTGGGCATCAAAATGATTTTACTTCCACTACGGCTGGGTGAAAAGAAGACACATTTTTCAACCACAGCACTTTTTTAAAATAAAAAATCGTAAATAACCACTTATGCTAAAAAAATTAAAACAAAAAGCATTATAATTGTACACAAAATTTGTCCAAGTTTATTATGCATGAGGTTATAAAGCTTATAAAGTTTCATAATAATCAGTAAAAATAACACGACCACTATCCTAGAAAAATGTAAACAAAACACTACTTCTAACTAAAATTTGTATTTTAAATGTTAAAAAACATTCAACATTGTCACTGCTTTCTTTTCAATAGTTACGTTATAAATAAAGCACAATTCAATGGCAAAGGCATTTTAATTAGATTCATTAATTATATTGTATTGCTCTTAATTTTGAAAAAAAAATTATTAACTTTAGAAAAATCGTAGAGAATGAACCTCTAGTGATAGAACAACAAGAAAACAACGTAAACAAAACGTATTATTTCCTGCTTCTGCCGTGCAAATACATAGATCTATAAATAAACGTACAATACATAGTATGGCGACTGTGGGCGCAATGGACTGTACAAGTACCACATTAAAAAATTCATGGGCGACCGCAGGCGTATAGGCCTGTAAATGGTTAATTATAGATATAACATTTTGTATCGACCATTATGCCATTGATCATGTTGGTGACCCCCATGTCACTGACCTCATGTTTATGACCCCCGGGTCAATGACCATATTTTAGTGACCTCCATGTCAGCAGAGGGGTAGCGACCCCTCACAGCCTCCAGGGACAAACTTTCAATTTGGCGCCCCACCCATACATTTTTTTGTTTATAATTAAAAATAGCAGCTAAAATGAGCTTATTTTGGCACCCCCTGTCGGCGCCAGGGGACATATTTACCCCCCATTTACACCCCATTGCCTCTGCATGCCAGTGACCTGGTATCACTATAATTGAGCCCATGTCTGAGAAAGATGAAATTTTCCCCATCAGCTGTACTGCACCCTGAAGCAGGTGAAGGAGTGCAGGAGCAAGGAGTGTCAAGCCTTCTACAGGAGACGAGGCATCCAGATTCTGGTCACTGAACTGCTCAACAATGAGGACTTGACTGTCCTTGATCTTGCTTGTAAAATTAAAGCTAATGATGTCATCCAGCTTATTGTGAATATGGAGGATGTCTTTGTTTTTAAGGTCAGTTTCATTAGTAGATGTTCACTTAATTTCATTAGATGTTCATTCAATTTCAAGAAAAATATGATTTATCTTTGTTGATCAGTTGATGTTATTTATTTAAACAAAATAATTAATTAATTACAATTGATTAAACAATATCTTTGTGTTGAATGTAAAAATATCTTGAATTCATTTTTATTATAATAAAACAAATGTAATAATAGTAATCTGTCAGTTAGGTAGACAAAATATTTCAGTTAGGTAGACAAAATATTTCAGTTAGGTAGACAAAATATTTCAGTTAGGTAGACAAAATATTTCAGTTAGGTAGACAAAGTATTTCAGTTAGGTAGACAAAATATTTCAGTTAGGTAGACAAAATATTTCAGTTAGGTAGACAAAATATTTCAGTTAGGTAGACAAAATATTTCAGTTAGGTAGACAAAATATTTCAGTTAGTTAGACAAAGTTGCTTTAAATGAGAATAAAATTTTGCTTTCGATCACTAAAGCGGTACTTTACTAAATTTCCAGTTTCTAAAATTGCGATAACTTGAGTGCCATTACAGTTAGGTGAATGATTGTTCAAATAGGCCTTTAAGTTTAAGTAGTTGCTCCTATATTTAGATTTCTATCAACTTTTATCCATCCATCTCTGGTAACCAGAAGGGGTACTTTTATTTTGATTATTAAAAATCCTTAAGAATTTGATAATTTGATATCAGATTTTCTAAGATATTCTAAGAACTTTTTGCCTCTGTTTTCTTGAAAAACTAAATACAAATGGTAGCTGCAAAACTAGCATTTTTTTTTCATAAACTTCAATATTTTGTATAGTCTTATTGCACAGGAAGTGTCTTCCCATCCTTACTGTTATAGGCCTATTTACAAATATACAAAGTACAGATTTGATTAATTCATACGATTATGAATGAAATTACCTGTTTATTCTGAATGCCTAGCTATTGTTTTATATAACAACTTTAGGAAAACATTTCTCTGATAGGTAGGCAAGCACCTGCGGTATGATGTAACTGGTGTAACCCCCAGGACTAATGGGACTCTGGGCAGCTTGTGGAGCCAGGGTTCTGTCAGCCCTAGACCTTCATGTTTAGAGTGGCTCCTGGCCACTGGTTCTGACTTGCCAGAAAATGCTGCTAGTGTCCTTAACATTCAGGTGCTTCAAACTTTTTAATATTATTTATTGGAAGTTTAGTTATTTATTTAATTTATCTTGATTGCTAGTTGGTCATAGGCATAGTGAAACATCCAGAAAATTTTAAGACATTTATATTCCACCAAAACATCCACCAAGTCAACTGTTTGTATTGCAGCCCTTCAGTGCCATTGAGACAGCCTACAGCTCAGTGTCTGCCTGGACATATGTCATTGTTATGATAGTCCACATTATCTATATGAGTATCTTCAGGTAGGCCATCATTGTTATGATAGTCCACATTATCTATATGAGTATCTTCAGGTAGGCCTTCATTGTTATGATAGTCCACATTATCTATATGAGTATCTTCAGGTAGGCCATCATTGTTATGATAGTCCACATTATCTATATGAGTATCTTCAGGTAGGTCATCATTGTTATGATAGTCCACATTATCTATATGAGTATCTTCAGGTAGGCCATCATTGTTATGATAGTCCACATTATCTATATGAGTATCTTCAGGTAGGTCATCATTGTTATGATAGTCCACATTATCTATATGAGTATCTTCAGGTAGGCCATCATTGTTATGATAGTCCACATTATCTATATGAGTATCTTCAGGTAGGCCATCATTGTTATGATAGTCCACATTATCTATATGAGTATCTTCAGGTAGGTCATCATTGTTATGATAGTCCACATTATCTATATGAGTATCTTCAGGTAGGCCATCATTTTTATGATAGTCCACATTATCTATATGAGTATCTTCAGGTAGGTCATCATTGTTATGATAGTCCACATTATCTATATGAGCATCTTCAGGTAGGCCTTCATTGTTATGATAGTCCACATTATCTATATGAGTATCTTCAGGTTGGTCATCATTGTTATGATAGTCCACATTATCTATATGAGTATCTTCAGGTAGGCCATCATTGTTATGATAGTCCAGATTATCTGTATGAGTATCTTCAGGTAGGCCATGTTCTTACCTGGATTAACACACCTGTACTTATACTTATACATATAGTATACATGTAAAGAAGCCAACACATGCACTTTTAAATAAAGATACCATAAACTACAGAAAGAATATAGCTTGTTGAGACCACAACTGTGTAATGTCATATGGGGCACATTCAAAATATTTGTTTTCTGTTTGTAGTTGGTCAGGATTGAACCTCTGTATATTTTCAGCTGGTCAGGACTGACCCTCTGTCTCCAGTTAGCCAGGACTGACCCTCTGTCTCCAGTTAGCCAGGACTGACCCTCTGTCTCCAGTTAGCCAGGACTGACCCTCTGTCTCCAGTTAGCCAGGACTGACCCTCTGTCTCCAGTTAGCCAGGACTGACCCTCTGTCTCCAGTTAGCCAGGACTGACCCTCTGTCTCCAGTTAGCCAGGACTGACCCTCTGTATATTTTCAGCTGGTCAGGACTGACCCTCTGTCTCCAGTTAGCCAGGACTGACCCTCTGTCTCCAGTTAGCCAGGACTGACCCTCTGTCTCCAGTTAGCCAGGACTGACCCTCTGTCTCCAGTTAGCCAGGACTGACCCTCTGTCTCCAGTTAGCCAGGACTGACCCTCTGTCTCCAGTTAGCCAGGACTGACCCTCTGTATATTTTCAGCTGGTCAGGACTGACCCTCTGTCTCCAGTTAGCCAGGACTGACCCTCTGTCTCCAGTTAGCCAGGACTGACCCTCTGTCTCCAGTTAGCCAGGACTGACCCTCTGTCTCCAGTTAGCCAGGACTGACCCTCTGTCTCCAGTTAGCCAGGACTGACCCCCTGTATATTTTCAGCTGGTCAGGACTGACCCTCTGTCTCCAGTTAGCCAGGACTGACCCTCTGTATATTTTCAGCTGGTCAGGACTGACCCTCTGTCTCCAGTTAGCCAGGACTGACCCTCTGTCTCCAGTTAGCCAGGACTGACCCTCTGTCTCCAGTTAGCCAGGACTGACCCTCTGTCTCCAGTTAGCCAGGACTGACCCTCTGTCTCCAGTTAGCCAGGACTGACCCTCTGTCTCCAGTTAGCCAGGACTGACCCTCTGTCTCCAGTTAGCCAGGACTGACCCTCTGTCTCCAGTTAGCCAGGACTGACCCTCTGTATATTTTCAGCTGGTCAGGACTGACCCTCTGTCTCCAGTTAGCCAGGACTGACCCTCTGTCTCCAGTTAGCCAGGACTGACCCTCTGTCTCCAGTTAGCCAGGACTGACCCTCTGTCTCCAGTTAGCCAGGACTGACCCTCTGTATATTTTCAGCTGGTCAGGACTGACCCTCCTGTACAACAGCAGGACTAGCCCAGGGGAGAGGACCAACGACGGCCCCACACTGGTGACCTACATCATTGTGCCACTAGAACCTGCCTTCTTCGTCTTCTACAACGCATATCATATGGTCAAGTTGTGTTGTATGGGGGAGTTGTCTGTTAGGTAAAGACATATGGTCAAGTTGTGATGTGGGGGGGGGGGATGGCAAAGGTCAAGACACATACCCAACTCATATGATTCATGATGGATTTTGTCAGTGGGGATGATAGAACTATAAAGATGGGTTAGGTGAATGCGCATATGACACTAGTGGGGTTCAGTACCTCCAAAAAGGTTAAAATAAAAAACTATTGAATTAAACTAAAACAAATCTAAGGGGCACTACTTTATTAATGCCAAAGAGCATGACTAACATAGTTAGTTCCCTTATGTATTCTAACACTACTTAATTACTGAAGTAGGCCCATGACATATTTAATGTTGTCCTCAGCTTCAACACTCAAAATCCAAAGTATCTTTACTTTTTGATTGGCTATAAAATTGTTAATTCATACAATTTGACTGGCGATTTGACAATCTAGTCTAGAGTAGAAATACTAGAAACTGTATTTACTTCTAACTTAGATAGCTGCGAGGTCTAACAATACCATTGACTTCTAATGAAACTTATGTTCTACTCTAAATTCAATGACCGGTCTAACTATTTCAATAACATATCCTAATGAAACTAATGTTCTATTTTAAATTCAATGAATAGGTCTAAACTGTCTCAGAAAAGTATTTTAACTGTACTTATGACATTCCTGTCTGTTCTTGTTGGCCTCATATACTCCATATTTGTCATCATATGGATTGTAACGTATGTCGTGGACTATGCCTACATGGATTATTTCCTGGCCATAGCACTGTGTATAGGTTTGTTGTTTACATTTCTAGTTTTAGCACTGTGTGTTGTTTACATTTCTAGTTTTAGCACTGTGTATAGGTTTGTTGTTTACATTTCTAGTTTAGCACTGTGTATAGGTTTGTTGTTTACATTTCTAGTTTTAGCACTGTGTGTTGTTTACATTTCTAGTTTTAGCACTGTGTATAGGTGTGTTGTTTACATTTCTAGTTTTAGCACTGTGTGTTGTTTACATTTCTAGTTTTAGCACTGTGTATAGGTTTGTTGTTTACATTTCTAGTTTTAGCACTGTGTATAGGTGTGTTATTTACATTTCTAGTTTTAGCACTGTGTATAGGTGTGTTGTTTACATTTCTAGTTTTAGCAGTGTGTTGTTTACATTTCTAGTTTTAGCACTGTGTATAGGTTTGTTGTTTACATTTCTAGTTTTAGCACTGTGTATAGGTGTGTTATTTACATTTCTAGTTTTAGCACTGTGTATAGGTGTGTTGTTTACATTTCTAGTTTAGCACTGTGTATATGTGTGTTGTTTACATTTCTAGTTTTAGCACTGTGTATAGGTTTGTTGTTTACATTTCTAGTTTTAGCACTGTGTATATGTGTGTTGTTTACATTTCTAGTTTTAGCACTGTGTATACTAGTATTAAAATAATCATGCAGTTTGTTGAGATACAAACTATCTTTGCTGTAATAATCATTAATTCCTGTTGTTCTTCTGTTTTTAATATTTAGGATGGATGTTTACAATAGCTTTCACCAGAGGATTTAAAGTTATCAATTACTTTTGGCGAATGATTCAAATCATGATTATCAGAGATGTGTTCAAATTTTTGTTTATCTACCTTTTTGTTCTGCTGGCTTTCTCATTTGCCTTCCATGCCCTCTTTCAAGGTAGAGTAGCTAACAACAATTATTTTAATTCTAATTAAATACTATTTAAACAATCACCTTTTTATTATATTTTTATACTTATATATTTATTAAACAAAAAGAACAATAGATGATTTCAATTGACCAAGGCACCAAACCAACCTTATAATACTTATATTAACTTTTACAGTCCTAGACCTACTTTAGAATAAATACATTTTAACTGGTAAATATTTATTGAGGTATACATTTTTTTAACGTCTAAATAATAAATAACTTACATTAAAAATGTCTCCCCCCCCCCCCCCCCCCCCCCAGTTTCAATGAGTTTGTCAACCGACTACCCTGATCCCACCTACACCATCTTCCTTATGTTTAACATGATGATTGGGATGGACAATGACTTTATAAGCAACGGCATTGAGACTGGCTACAGTACAGTCAACAGGAGTGCTCTGTTAATGAAGGTCATTGTCTGCATTGTTAAATTATGGAAATCTACACCACTAGTTTTTTAATTGTTAAATCATGGAAATCTACACCACTAGTTTGTTAAATTATGGAATTTGAAAAAGGTACATCACAAAAGCACCATAAATTCCATTAAATTATGGAAATGTACATCGCTAAATAATTAAAACTTCCATAACTAGATCTATGATCATGACAATGGACGATAGGTAAGCCTATACTGGCTATACATTCTGACTACTATACTTGTTGTATTATGATTTTCTTTGTGATCTTCATTGTTTACATTGTGTTACAGATTATCTGTGTGATCTATATGATAAAATATTTATATTAATCTGTTTAGATAGGCTTCTGTGTGTTATCTACATGATTAACTGTTTATATTCTATCAACAGATACTGTATGTGATCTACATAATAAACTGATTATAATCCTATCAACAGATACTGTATGTTATCTACATAATAAACTGTTTATAATCCTATCAACAGATACTGTATGTGATCAACATGATTAACTGTTTATATTCTATCAACAGATACTGTATGTGATCTACATAATAAACTGTTTATATTCTATCAACAGATACTGTATGTGATCTACATGATCTTGGCCACCATTGTTTTACTGAATCTGCTGATTGCCATGATGAATGACTCCTACAGAGAAATCCTTAGGGTTGGTTTCACTTTGTTTTTAATTCTAAATTTAGAATAAGCAAAGTTATGTATAAAAACAATAACTTAATGATAAAAATTAAAAATTTGTTTGGGTAATTATAAAATTAATTGCTGTAACTGTAACACTAATTGCTGTACATATTTTAACAACCAGAAATGTCTTGGTCTAATTCTCAAATATTTGTGGCAATAGAGACCTTTAATTTTAAAAATATTTGTGGCTATAGAAACCTATAACTCTGAAACATTTGTGATAATAGCAACCTCTAATTCTCAATTATTTTTCCCTACAGAAACAACGGCAGGCCTGGAGAATTGAGTCTGCCCAACTTGGTGTTGATGTTGAGAAAAGTTTACCTTTGACCTTTCCCATGTTTAGTAAGGTCAAGGTTGTAGAAGGGTAAGATAATCCTAGCTATAATTTACTGGCATTCCATAAGAAACTGAATGGTCTATTATACTATAGCGCCATAATATTTTGTAGTTTTTTGATTTAGCTTTACCTGTCTCAAGACTTTGTAAAATAATAAAACAAATATTAAAAAACCTTTATAAAATAATAAGCTTTTAAATTAAATGCATTAAAAATAAGGAAATATCTTCCTATCTTTAGTAAGAGATTTGGTCACAATGAGATCACTTACATATATTTGAATCCAAAGCTTGTTTTTAAGGAAAGCAAATCTGTTTTATTTTCTTATTTTCAGTGCATTTATGAGATTATTTTAAAAAAGGCTTTTTTCATTTGTTTTCACTTTTTAGTGATTTGTTCCAAATGAAGTTGACACCACATGGACTACAACTAAAAATATTTGACAATCAGGCAAAAATAATCCCTCTGCTGATCAAAGAATCACTAGCTATCTTCCTTCTTTAAATTGAATTTTGTCATTTTTAGATACAATTTTACTAACCAACCTAATGTCACTGGAGACAAATCTATCTAAACAAGTTTGAACCAATTTGATGCTTTTGAATAGGTCAAAATTTAGATACAAGAACTGCCACATACCATGAACTAGCAAACAAAAAAATATAGTATAGTTAGTTACTTTCTTACATCCCCCCCCCCACCAACATTGAAAACTTATCTATCTCTGTATACAATAATCCAAGCACCTCTGCACCAGGTACATAAGTAAGTGGGATAAAGAACATAAGTTCAAGAGATGGTACATTGATGTCATCAAGGAGATGCCTGAGCCTGAGAACAGAGTGGACCGTGGTGAGGAGAGGGCCCAGGCAGAGTTCAGGTCCACAGTGACCCAGCAGCTGGACAGCATGAGGACGGACATCCATGACATGTACGCCACGCTCAAAAACATTGAACAAAATCTTCACAGGAACACTGAAGCCTGACATATTGATTTTTGTACTGTGATTTTTAAGCCTTCTAGTCCTATTCTTGTCTAATTATATTTTTAGGTTTTAATTTAAGAAAATGTCTACAAAAAACATTAAAAATAAGATAGGACTATTTTTACATTAAACAGATTTTTTTTACATTTGTGTAAAAGAAAAAAATCCACATCTTTTGGCCAAATTTAAATTCACAAAAAAAAAATAATGAAAGAACGTTTGACTTAAAAATGAGAATTATAGTTTTTAATGACAAATTTGTATTAAATTAAAAGCCCTAACATTTCGCTATGTTTTTAATCAAATTATGTACAATAGGTTATGAAACCTTATATTTTTATTTCTCTCATAAAATTTAAAAACAAATAATTTAAAATCCTTGCTGTTTGTACATGTGTTTGAAATGATGACAGTTATTATTATGTGAACATATCCATTTCGTTTGGTTTTATGTCCATTCTATCTGTATGTTTTGCACCAGCATCAATGCATAGCTTTTGCCTTACACACAGATTATATAATAAACTTGTTTTCAATTTGAACTGAAATGTATTCAAGTAATTCTGTTTAGTCTATCATGTTGAGCTTATGTTACTATTGGTATTTTTAAATAGAAGTTGACTTATCATTTTAATAAACGTTATTATTAAGTATTAGCTTTATTACATTTATTTACTTGTAACCTGACAAGACAATTAACACTTTAGTACTATATAACTTTACTAAAAAAAAGTGCATGACTTCAGAAATCAAACTTTCCATTTTAGTAGTTTGTATTCTTTCACTTCAATAGTTCAATGTAATTTTCCTCTGGATTGTTGATTTTATTAGTCCCGCATTAAAGATTTAATTAAAAAAAAAAAATTAGATTTAAAAAAAGAAATGTATTTTACGACTTTGGGACGAAATTGGATTGTCTGGATTATTGATTTCATTACTCTGGTTTCTGATGTGGTTTTTAGATTTAGTTTTTAGATGAAACATTTTTTTTTCCAATAACTTTCGGATACAATTAGTTTGACAGTTAGCTGGTCAGGCAAGATAGTGCTGCAGATAATGTATCAAACTGGAAACTTTTATTTTCTTGAGGTGAGTTTGACAACTTTTCAATGGATATGTCAGGAGAATGATTTTGGAAAGATGTTTTGAACTTTCTGTGTTTGACTGGTAGATAATGCAGGTGTAATGGGCTGGTAGACATGATACGGCCCCACCCCCCAATATTTTGGCAAAATAATAATATAAAAAAACCAAATGACGTGGAACGAAATTAGGCAGACATTGAATTAAATTTCCTTTAACTCTACGCAGCGTGATGGAAATATTTTTTCCCCTGTAAATCTTGACTTGGGGCAAGATTTTTTTGCTCAGAATTTCTTGACGGGGAAAGGCTTGAGGATGTCGGTCATCAGGTCACAAAATCTCTGGTGGAGGAGGTCTGATTTTGGCGGGATCTGTAGCTAGAACAACATATGACACCATATTATGACATGGCATGACATTCTGGCATAACACCATACTCTGACATGACACATGGCACTGAAGTCTGACGTGACATTCTGGCATGACACTGTATTCTTACATGACATTCTGACATAACACATGGCACCATATTCTGAGAATCTGAGGTTGTGTAACAGCAAAAGACACCACAGTTTGACGTGAAACTATTTGAACAAGACATCACAGTTTGACGTGAAACTATTTGAACATGACACCACAGTTTGACGTAAAACTGTTTGAACAAGACACCATTGAAACTATTTGAACAAGACACCACAGTTTGACGTGAAACTATTTGAACAAGACACCACAGTTTGACGTGAAACTATTTGAACAAGACACCATATTTCAACACAACACCATGGTATCAATATCATGTCACTGTATCCTAACGGCAATGAATCCATATGCTGACATGACACCATATATTGACATGACACCATATGCCGACATGACACCATAAACTGACATAACTTACCGATACAATGGTCAGCATTGCCGTCATACAATCATCGTAGCTGTGAGCAGGTAACACGTCGACTTTGTGTTGGAGATAGCTGGGGGGTGGGGGGGGGGGGGTGGGGGGTTGGTTTCAAGCCGACACCAAATTAAAAACTTTCAAACCATAAGCTCAATGTTGAATGTGTAATCAAGACGGTGAGGTAAGCGCGCTTAAGAAGTCTGTTGATTAAGATGACTACTGTGTAGGCCTACGTCAATCAAGAGGGGGGGGGGGGCTGTACAGTGGGGTGACAGTATAGTGTCGGGATGTAGACAATGAAGAGAAGTTGACTCACTTGGTCTGTAAGAAGGACAGTGGGGTGACAGTATAGTGTCGGGATGTAGACAATGAAGAGAAGTTGACTCACTTGGTCTGTAAGAAGGACAGTGGGGTGTCAGTATAGTGTCGGGATGTAGACAATGAAGAGAAGTTGACTCACTTGGTCTGTAAGAAGGACAGTGGGGTGGCAGTATAGTGTCGGGATGTAGACAATGAAGAGAAGTTGACTCACTTGGTCTGTAAGAAGGACAGTGGGGTGACAGTATAGTGTCGGGATGTAGACAATGAAGATAAGTTGCCTCACTTGGTCTGTAAGAAGGACAGTGAGGTGACAGTATAGTGTCGGGGTGTAGACAATGAAGAGAAGTTGACTCACTTGGTCTGTAAGAAGGACAGTGGGGTGACAGTATAGTGTCGGGATGTAGACAGTGAAGATAAGTTGACTCACTTGGTCTGTAAGAAGGACAGTGGGGTGACAGTATAGTGTCGGGATGTAGACAATGAAGAGAAGTTGACTCACTTGGTCTGTAAGAAGGACAGTGGGGTGACAGTATAGTGTCGGGATGTAGACAATGAAGAGAAGTTGACTCACTTGGTCTGTAAGAAGGACAGTGGGGTGACAGTATAGTGTCGGGATGTAGACAATGAAGAGAAGTTGACTCACTTGGTCTGTAAGAACGACAGTGGGGTGACAGTATAGTGTCGGGATGTAGACAATGAAGAGAAGTTGACTCACTTGGTCTGTAAGAACGACAGTGGGGTGACAGTATAGTGTCGGGATGTAGACAATGAAGAGAAGTTGACTCACTTGGTCTGTAAGAAGGACAGTGTACTGAGCTCTGTGTCTGTGAAGAGAGGGGCCTGTAACACGATGTAGCAGTGGCCGTGGATGTTGACAAACTTGTCCATTCTGTGGGGGGGGGGGGGGGGGAAGACCAGAATCATTCAGTAGTCACTTTTGTTTGGTGTGGGAGGTGTGAGTGGCTGGGGCGGATAAGGCTTGAGCGGGGCCCCTTGCTGAAAATTTTTGGGGGCCCATATATATATATACATATATATATATATATATATATATGTATATATATATGTATATATATATATATACATATATATATATATATACATATATATATATATATATACATATATATATATATATATATATATATATATATATATATATATATATATATATATATATATATATATATATACATATATATATATATACATATATATATATATATATATATATATATATATATATATATATATATATATATGTGTGTGTGTGTGCGTGCATATTAGATATTTTGTAAAATATGAATCTTTGTGATGCAAACATCAAAATTTTGGCTTTTAGAGTGAAAACCAACTATTAAGCAGTGAAAACCAACTATTAAGCAGTAAATTTGGGGGCCTCTAAAAATCGGGGGCTCCTAACTGCAGTCCTCTCTACCCCCCCCCCCCCCCCCCCCACCCTTAATCCGCTACTCGCTTGATGTATGACATGGTGAACTTCTTCTGTTATGTTTGAGGTCTGTGTGTGATTGTGAAGTCTGTGTGTGATTGTGAGGTTGTGTGTGTGAGATTATGTTTGACTTAAACACACGACTGAACCAGCAAAGTCCCCTTCAAACACATCTGTTGGTTTTGACATAGAAAGTTATGAGTTAGCCAGAAATATTTGACCACAGCCTCAAGACGTGCCACCAAATACCACAGTTCCAAGACTGCCACCTAATACATAAGTCAATCCCCTTTACCTTTTATCCTTCACGGAGGAAACAAAAAAAAACAAACTCAACTATAGAGTAAACAAATTATTTTAAAGTATATTTAATTTTTTATTTAAAGTGGCTTGCTGTTGAACGTATCAAAGACTTATATTTTTGTGGTACGTGTTCATTTTTCCTAAGCACAACAGTTGTCAAAATAAATCTTCTTTTAACTCTAAGACCTGGCCATTTTTTATAACAAATGTGCTGACGTCTTCGGCTCATGTTTAAGAAGAACAACGCACCACTGTGTCTATTGACGCACAACTTTGTGTTGGAGGCCACTAGCTATTGACACAATAAATGTTCCATCCTCTTCAATAAATGACATGGATACTCTACGGTATGTACGTACATTACCCTCCAGTTAAATATAAAATAAAAATGAAATAAAAATCACTGCGCCCATTTTTTGAATACACATAATCTTGATATACAGTTACAATATACTATTTAAGTTATAGTTACTTAAGGAACTTGATATACTAACAGATATCACAGCAAGATAAACATTTAACGGCTTTCTGATTAGCATATTAAATAAAGTAACAACACTAGCAATAGTGCAACCTTTTGGACGCAACCTTTTATAGACACCCAGCCTAGTGACGCCATTGCTAGATTAGAAGAGAAATAAATAAACACAAGTAAACTGAGTAGGGCAAGCATAAAACCAAGGGGGGGGGGGAGAGAAAAAGAACGGGAGATTTTTCTATTCAATCCTATTTTTCGTTCTCCGATGATTAATGTGATATAAGGCGGTTAATCTAATTGACAAAATCTCGCGTTTCGAACATACAGACAATCATGTCTGAGTTTTTACATTTTTACTTGAACATAATATCATATTTCTAATCACTGCGTGTCTCAATATTTTTTTCTTAATCATCAATCACGTTTTTGTGTGAAAAATCAATCATGATTTAATCACATGCAATCTATTTTTAGCTGCTACCTCTATCGTTGTCTAAGAAGTACAAACAGACCACCTAGCGACACAAACGGACACGCCCCCTACCCGCCATTTTGAAACGACTGAAAACATTTTAGATTGGGCTGGCGTATGTGGATGGCCTTCTGGTTACACGATCCTAAAGTTAGGATACTTTTTTCCTAGTCTTTAGCTCAGATACTGCGTCATGCTAGCCCAGATACCAAGTCATACTAGCCCAGATACCAAGTCATACTAGCCCAGATACTGCGTCATACTAGCCCAGATACTGCGTCATACTAGCCCAGATACTGCGTCATACTAGCCCAGATACTGCGTCATACTTGCCCAGATACTGCGTCATACTAGCCCAGATACTGCGTCATACTAGCCCAGATACTGCGTCATACTTGCCCAGATACTGCGTCATACTAGCCCAGATACTGCGTCTCATAGGACTGAGATCACATAATTCTTGGTCTATGGTTACAAACAAAAAGTGAAACAGAACGTATGGACATTCAGGAACGACCAACTTACCAGTAACACCAACTGTAAATAATTTTTTTCCTACATCCCTGACTATAATACCATCTACTCCCGGCACATCGCACACAATTTGAACTGTTTTTTGTTTTGTTATGCGATAAAATAAAGCTAGCAAAAGTTGACGTTTTGCTATTTTTAAATCGGGCAAGCCCGTACAAAGCCAAACATGGACTCGAACCACTGACCTCTCGATGTCGCTCGCTCCCAGAGCTGAGGTAGAAGAAATTTGGCCCGGGCATCCATCCGTCGCTGGTTTGGTGAGCTCCACGATCAGAAAGGCCACTTTCGCCTTGGGGAATATCACGGATCCCTTGACCACTGACCAGGATGCTGACATTAAATAATGACCAGTGTGATGATGCTGACATTAAATAATGACCAGTGTGGTGATGCAGGCCTACGTATGTATTCTACAGTATGCTACAGCTTTCTGTTGTGATATGACTAGTGTGATGATGCAGGCCTACGTATGTATGCTTCAGCTTTCTGTTGTGGTGATGCAGGCCTACGTATGTATGCTACAGTATGCTACAGCTTTCTGTTGTGATGATGCAGGCCTACGTATGTATGCTACAGTATGCTACAGATTTCTGTTGTGATATGACTAGTGTGGTGATGCAGGCCTACGTATGTATGCTACAGTATGCTACAGCTTTCTGTTGTTGATATGACCAGTGTGATGATGTGGGCCTACGTATGTATGCTACAGTATGCTACAGCTTTCTGTTGTGATATGACTAGTGTGATGATGTGGGCCTACGTATGTATGCTACAGCTTTCTGTTGTTGATATGACCAGTGTGATGATGTGTTACAAAACACTTGACTTAAAGAAAACAAACGACTGTTTGCAATATTTAAATCCATCCACACATAATGTTAAACAGCAACACAGTGTATTCTATCCAGCATAACACAAGACACACACGCACACACACATACACACTAGAATACAGTGGTCTCCACTCATATCCCACACTAAAACTGATGTGGACTAACATGGTAGCAAATACAAGCAGAACCGACGCACCCATTCACGCTTATACTAGAGGAGAAATAAATTGGTTTGCAGGTTTTCATTCTTTACGACATGACCAGGAGGCAAGTTGAATAAAAATAAAGCGGCGTGATTTCCCCTTAACTTTCTCGAATATTCAATTAGGATAGAATCGAGTAGAAAAAAAGAATTGCTCACGAAATGAAAGCAAACAAGGTGTGTATAACAGAGCGGAAAATTAGCACTTAATAAAAAAAAACCTTGATTGATTTTTTTAAAGTTAATATCTTATCAAGTTACATTTTATGTCACACCGCATTGTCGTGAAATTTTTAAAGTATATCGGTCTAGTAGAAGTGGTCGAAATTTGCTCGCAGGTTGCCGCCCATGAAGGACGATAGAGAGTCAAGATGCTTATGATTTTTTTTTTTGAGAAGTCAGAAACAGCGTGAAGCACTACTTCCCGTCATTGGAAATCACTCTAAATTTAAAAGAAACCAGTGAATATGATATTATACCAATGACTGTCTGAAATTTCGTTTACCTACCTGAAACGGCACTCATGTCATCGGTATTTTAAAAACCAGAAATACAGGAAAGTACCTCTTTAGGACGGACGTCGGCGGCCATTAAAAAATTGAAAGTAATTTAAGTATTAAGATCTTATACTTATATCTATATATATCGTTTACCTAAATGAAACTTCGCGTATTCTCTGCCATTGGCAAGATCTAGACTAGATCTATATCCAGGCTTAGTCTATTGTGTGTGTGTGTGTGTGTGTGTGTGTTGATATATCGTGTCAAATCGCCATTAGTTTCGTCCTTTGATATTCTCATGTCAAACACGAAATTTGGAAACGTCAAAACCCTACAGCATTTTACACATAATTGGTTGGATCGTTGGATTTTAGCTCAACAACTCTAAATGAAAGTTTGACGGAGAGGCAGACGATGAGTGTTTCATTCTTTAGGCCTAATTCAGACATTTTCCTCTGGTAGGATGAGAGGTCAAATTTGCGGGGGAACGGACACTGGACAAAAAATTAAAACTTCGAAAAATGTAGACTTCTAAAAATTAAATATTTTTAGAATTTAGGTAGATTTTAGATCGATATTTTAGATCTAGGTCTAAAAAGTAATAGTACAACCATAAAAATAAAATAGAAACAAAATAAAATATTCAAACTATTTTTATTAAGGAGCTCAACACGTTTGACCTAATTTGTTCTGCCAACTTTGATGGCAGAAGGCGGCGGACACGGTATCGTTCAGAGGTATTTTTAAATAGATCTAGTCTACGTAGTTTAATAATCGATTTATCATTTAGCTGATTTGATTTAGATCTAGAATATATTTTTAAAAATTGCTACGATAATTATAAATATTAAAGTGCTATATTTCATATGCCACCTCCCCGCGCTAGTAGAATCGTTCTTCAAACCCCACATCTGACCTTTAAGCCTTGTCAATACACAAGAACAAAAGCGATATCAGATGAAACATCCGATACGATACATTATTATTTTATACTTTTGCTGACCTAGAAAAAACATGCATTGAAAATAAGCTTTAAAAAGTTGAAAAATACTTTATTCGCGGGTTACCGACAAAAAAAGTAAACTTTCTTACTTCTGATCTTGATTTGCTTTTGTTTGAATCGTCTCACCAGCGCAGATTCAGCTAAATCCCCGTGTACAATCACTGACAATGTTGCGTAGATCTCATTGTCTGCTACAACAGTAGTTGCCATTTTTAAAAACAAAAAACAGACGGCCAGATCAAAATGTGTTGGATATGCCATTTTATCGTATTTACTAAGCCAGCAGTTCCCTAACTAATAGGCTATGACTAGTGGTGTAGTGGTAGGGCAGTCGTTCACATTTGTACACAGAAATAGGCACACATAACTAGATCTAGCTGTAAATCCTTTTTCTTCGTGCTTGCTTGTAACATTAAAGGGAAATCCCTCCAACAGTCAATATGTTATGTCCGTCAGAGGCGTCGCGAGGGGGGGGGGGGGTGCGTACCGCACTGGGTGAGGGTGACGCCATGACGAAAAAAATCAAAATATATAGAAGAATTTTCAATGAACAACATTAGAAGGAGTGACACCAAAATATAATCACTTACGTTAAAAACAATGATTTTTCCACATTAATTAATAGGTGAACTGTATGCATAAATTAATGCCAGTAGGCACAATGGGAAGGGGATGTGTTTAACTCTTGAACTATTTTATAATATTATACTTGAATATTTTTCCAATCATTCTAAATTAAAGACCGATGAAGGCTTTACCTTAGCTCCGCCCTACCTGATACATCTTAGCCAGTAGATATCGTACAAATGTGTTGGTTTGAAAAAAGTAAATATTGTAGACTAAATGAAATGTTGTACAGCAAAGAAAACTCTGAAAATAATAACACGTTTGAAAAAATGTTGTTTTTACTTTTGACAGAAGGAAATAAAATAATAGTTCTCTGGTGATTGTGTTTTACCTAAACTTTTTTTTTACCACACTGTGGCTGATAAAATCCAATATTTACGCCAAATCTTTTGTAAGAACATTTCCCCTTTGAGAAAAGCTAAAGTTTCATGTCTCAGGTGTTTATAGAAAGATGTAATCAAAATAAAATTTATTTAAAAAAAATGATTTAAAGAAAATTTTTCATATCAACGTTAGAGCTTCAAGAATAGATTCACTTTTTTTTTTTGCAACCATAACAAATCGGTTTACGTTCCGAGAATTAATTCCCCTGGAATATTTTTTTAATCATCTACCCTTGCAAATGTCTAATCGCGGAAAATATATTTATATAAACATAAACTTTGTTTATCTCTGGCGAACGCTCATCTTTTTTCTTGTATGCAGGTATTTGATCTCGTTTTAAGTCTGGTCAGAATTTACTTGATGGCATTCAAAGTCTGGTCAGACTTTACTTTTCGGCATTCAAGGTACTATGGGAATGATTTCTGTGGTCAGCACTATGTGCAGAATGTGTGTGGTCAGCACCATGTGCAGAATGTGTGTGGTCAGCACCATGTGTGTGGTCAGCACCATGTGCAGAATGTGTGTGGTCAGCACCATGTGTGTGGTCAGCACCATGTGTGTGGTCAGCACCATGTGTGTGGTCAGCACAATGTGCAGAATGTGTGTGGTCAGCACCATGTGTGTGGTCAGCACCATGTGTAGAATGTGTGTGGTCAGCACCATGTGTGTGGTCAGCACAATGTGCAGAATGTGTGTGGTCAGCACCATGTGTGTGGTCAGCACCATGTGTGTGGTCAGCACCATGTGTGTGGTCAGCACCATGTGTGTGGTCAGCACCATGTGTGTGGTCAGCACCATGTGTGTGGTCAGCACCATGTGTGTGGTCAGCACCATGTGTGTGGTCAGCACCATGTGTGTGGTCAGCACCATGTGTGTGGTCAGCACCATGTGTGTGGTCAGCACCATGTGTGTGGTCAGCACCATGTGTCTGGTCAGCACCATGTGTGTGGTCAGCACCATGTGTGTGGTCAGCACCATGTGTGTGGTCAGCACCATGTGTGTGGTCAGCACCATGTGTGTGGTCAGCACCATGTGTGTGGTCAGCACCATGTGTGTGGTCAGCACCATGTGTGTGGTCAGCACCATGTGTGTGGTCAGCACCATGTGTGTGGTCAGCACCATGTGTGTGGTCAGCACCATGTGTGTGGTCAGCACCATGTGTGTGGTCAGCACCATATGTGTGGTCAGCACCATGTGTGTGGTCAGCACCATGTGTGTGGTCAGCACCATGTGCAGAATGTGTGTGGTCAGCACCATGTGTGTGGTCAGCACCATGTGTGTGGTCAGCACCATGTGTGTGGTCAGCACCATGTGTGTGGTCAGCACCATGTGTGTGGTCAGCACCATGTGCAGAATGTGTGTGGTCAGCACCATGTGTGTGGTCAGCACCATGTGTGTGGTCAGCACCATGTGTGGTCAGCACCATGTGTGGTCAGCACCTTGTGTGTGGTCAGCACCATGTGCAGAATGTGTGTGGTCAGCACCATGTGCAGAATGTGTGTGGTCAGCACCATGTGTGTGGTCAGCACCATGTGTGTGGTCAGCACCATGTGTGTAGTCAGCACCATGTGTGTGGTCAGCACCATGTGTGTGGTCAGCACCATGTGTGTGGTCAGCATCATGTGTGTGGTCAGCACCATGTGTGTGGTCAGCATATTGTGGAGAATGTGTGTGGTCAGCACCATGTGTGTGCTCAGCACCATGTGTGTGCTCAGCACCTTGTGTGTGGTCAGCACCATGTGTGTGGTCAGCACCATGTGTGTGGTCAGCACCATGTGTGTGGTCAGCACCATGTGTGTGGTCAGCACCATGTGTGTGGTCAGCACCATGTGTGTGGTCAGCACCATGTGTGTGGTCAGCACCATGTGTGTGGTCAGCACCATGTGTGTGGTCAGCACCATGTGTGTGGTCAGCACCATGTGTGTGGTCAGCACCATGTGTGTGGTCAGCACCATGTGCAGAATGTGTGTGGTCAGCACCATGTGTGTGGTCAGCACCATGTGTGTGATCAGCACCATGTGTGTGGTCAGCACCATGTGTGTGGTCAGCACCATGTGTGTGGTCAGCACCATGTGTGTGGTCAGCACCATGTGTGTGGTCAGCACCATGTGTGTGGTCAGCACCATGTGTGTGGTCAGCACCATGTGTGTGCTCAGCACCTTGTGTGTGGTCAGCACCATGTGTGTGGTCAGCACCATGTGTGTGGTCAGCACTATGTGTGTGGTCAGCACCATGTGCAGAATGTGTGTGGTCAGCACCATGTGTGTGCTCAGCACCTTGTGTGTGGTCAGCACCATGTGTGTGGTCAGCACCATGTGTGTGGTCAGCACCATGTGTGTGGTCAGCACCATGTGTGTGGTCAGCACCATGTGTGTGGCCAGCACCATGTGTGTGGTCAGCACCATGTGCAGAATGTGTGTGGTCAGCACCATGTGTGTGGTCAGCACCATGTGTGTGGTCAGCATCATGTGTGTGGTCAGCACCATGTGTGTGGTCAGCATCGTGTGTGTGGTCAGCATATTGTGGAGAATGTGTGTGCTCAGCACCTTGTGTGTGGTCAGCACCATGTGTGTGGTCAGCACCATGTGTGTGGTCAGCACCATGTGTGTGGTCAGCATCATGTGTGTGGTCAGCACCATGTGTGTGGTCAGCACCATGTGTGTGGTCAGCACCATGTGTGTGGTCAGCATATTGTGGAGAATGTGTGTGCTCAGCACCTTGTGTGTGGTCAGCACCATGTGTGTGGTCAGCATCATGTGTGTGGTCAGCATATTGTGGAGAATGTGTGTGCTCAGCACCTTGTGTGTGGTCAGCACCATGTGTGTGGTCAGCACCATGTGTGTGGTCAGCACCATGTGCAGAATGTGTGTGGTCAGCACCATGTATGTGGTCAGCACCATGTGTGTGGTCAGCACCATGTGTGTGGTCAGCACCATGTGTGTGGTCAGCACCATGTGTGTGGTCAGCACCATGTGTGTGGTCAGCACCATGTGTGTGGTCAGCATATTGTGGAGAATGTGTGTGGTCAGCACCATGTGTGTGGTCAGCACCATGTGTGTGGTCAGCACCATGTGCAGAATGTGTGTGGTCAGCACCATGTGCAGAATGTGTGTGGTCAGCACCATGTGTGTGGTCAGCACCATGTGTGTGGTCAGCACCATATGTGTGGTCAGCACCATGTGTGTGGTCAGCACCATGTGTGTGGTCAGCACCATGTGTGTGGTCAGCACCATGTGCAGAATGTGTGTGGTCAGCACCATGTGTGAGGTCAGCACCATGTGTGTGGTCAGCACCATGTGTGTGGTCAGCACCATGTGCAGAATGTGTGTGGTCAGCACCATGTGTGTGGTCAGCACCATATGTGTGGTCAGCACCATGTGTGTGGTCAGCACCATGTGTGTGGTCAGCACCATGTGTGTGGTCAGCACCATGTGTGTGGTCAGCACCTTGTGTGTGGTCAGCACCATGTGTGTGGTCAGCACCATGTGCAGAATGTGTGTGGTCAGCACCATGTGTGTGGTCAGCACCATGTGTGTGGTCAGCACCATGTGTGTGGTCAGCACCATGTGTGTGGTCAGCACCATGTGTGTGGTCAGCACCATGTGTGTGGTCAGCACCATGTGTGTGGTCAGCATATTGTGGAGAATGTGTGTGGTCAGCACCATGTGTGTGGTCAGCACCATGTGTGTGGTCAGCACCATGTGCAGAATGTGTGTGGTCAGCACCATGTGCAGAATGTGTGTGGTCAGCACCATGTGTGTGGTCAGCACCATGTGTGTGGTCAGCACCATATGTGTGGTCAGCACCATGTGTGTGGTCAGCACCATGTGTGTGGTCAGCACCATGTGTGTGGTCAGCACCATGTGGAGAATGTGTGTGGTCAGCACCATGTGTGTGGTCAGCACCATGTGTGTGGTCAGCACCATGTGTGTGGTCAGCACCATGTGTGTGGTCAGCACCATGTGTGTGGTCAGCACCATGTGTGTGGTCAGCACCATGTGTGTGGTCAGCACCATGTGTGTGGTCAGCACCATGTGTGTGGTCAGCACCATGTGTGTGGTCAGCACCATGTGTGTGGTCAGCACCATGTGTGTGGTCAGCACCATGTGTGTGGTCAGCACCATGTGTGTGGTCAGCACCATGTGTGTGGTCAGCACCATGTGTGTGGTCAGCACCATGTGTGTGGTCAGCACCATGTGTGTGGTCAGCACCATGTGTGTGGTCAGCACCATGTGTGTGGTCAGCACCATATGTGTGGTCAGCACCATGTGTGTGGTCAGCACCATGTGTGTGGTCAGCACCATGTGCAGAATGTGTGTGGTCAGCACCATGTGTGTGGTCAGCACCATGTGTGTGGTCAGCACCATGTGTGTGGTCAGCACCATGTGCATATTGTGTGTGGTCAGCACCATGTGTGTGGTCAGCACCATGTGTGTGGTCAGCACCATGTGTGGTCAGCACCTTGTGTGTGGTCAGCACCATGTGCAGAATGTGTGTGGTCAGCACCATGTGCAGAATGTGTGTGGTCAGCACCATGTGTGTGGTCAGCACCATGTGTGTGGTCAGCACCTAGTGTGTAGTCAGCACCATGTGTTTGGTCAGCACCATGTGTGTGGTCAGCACCATGTGTGTGGTCAGCACCATGTGCAGAATGTGTGTGGTCAGCACCATGTGTGTGGTCAGCACCATGTGCAGAATGTGTGTGGTCAGCACCATGTGTGTGGTCAGCACCATGTGCAGAATGTGTGTGGTCAGCACCATGTGTGTGGTCAGCACCATGTGCAGAATGTGTGTGGTCAGCACCATGTGTGTGGTCAGCATATTGTGGAGAATGTGTGTGGTCAGCACCATGTGTGTGCTCAGCACCATGTGTGTGCTCAGCACCTTGTGTGTGGTCAGCATCATGTGTGTGGTCAGCACCATGTGTGTGGTCAGCATATTGTGGAGAATGTGTGTGCTCAGCACCATGTGTGTGCTCAGCACCTTGTGTGTGGTCAGCACCATGTGTGTGGTCAGCACCATGTGTGTGGTCAGCACCATGTGTGTGGTCAGCACCATGTGTGTGGTCAGCACCATGTGTGTGGTCAGCACCATGTGTGTGGTCAGCACCATGTGTGTGGTCAGCACCATGTGTGTGGTCAGCACCATGTGTGTGGTCAGCACCATGTGTGTGGTCAGCACCATGTGCAGAATGTGTGTGGTCAGCACCATGTGTGTGGTCAGCACCATGTGTGTGGTCAGCACCATGTGTGTGGTCAGCACCATGTGTGTGGTCAGCACCATGTGTGTGGTCAGCACCATGTGTGTGGTCAGCACCATGTGTGTGGTCAGCACCATGTGTGTGGTCAGCACCATGTGTGTGCTCAGCACCTTGTGTGTGGTCAGCACCATGTGTGTGGTCAGCACCATGTGTGTGGTCAGCACTATGTGTGTGGTCAGCACCATGTGCAGAATGTGTGTGGTCAGCACCATGTGTGTGCTCAGCACCTTGTGTGTGGTCAGCACCATGTGTGTGGTCAGCACCATGTGTGTAGTCAGCACCATGTGTGTGGTCAGCACCATGTGTGTGGTCAGCACCATGTGTGTGGTCAGCACCATGTGTGTGGTCAGCACCATGTGTGTGGTCAGCACCATGTGCAGAATGTGTGTGGTCAGCACCATGTGTGTGGTCAGCACCATGTGTGTAGTCAGCATCATGTGTGTGGTCAGCATATTGTGGAGAATGTGTGTGCTCAGCACCTTGTGTGTGGTCAGCACCATGTGTGTGGTCAGCATCATGTGTGTGGTCAGCATATTGTGGAGAATGTGTGTGCTCAGCACCTTGTGTGTGGTCAGCACCATGTGTGTGGTCAGCACCATGTGTGTGGTCAGCACCATGTGCAGAATGTGTGTGGTCAGCACCATGTATGTGGTCAGCACCATGTGTGTGGTCAGCACCATGTGTGTGGTCAGCACCATGTGTGTGGTCAGCACCATGTGTGTGGTCAGCACCATGTGTGTGGTCAGCACCATGTGTGTGGTCAGCATATTGTGGAGAATGTGTGTGGTCAGCACCATGTGTGTGGTCAGCACCATGTGTGTGGTCAGCACCATGTGCAGAATGTGTGTGGTCAGCACCATGTGCAGAATGTGTGTGGTCAGCACCATGTGTGTGGTCAGCACCATGTGTGTGGTCAGCACCATATGTGTGGTCAGCACCATGTGTGTGGTCAGCACCATGTGTGTGGTCAGCACCATGTGTGTGGTCAGCACCA
The DNA here is from genome assembly GCF_028476545.2 of Physella acuta. Classification (NCBI taxonomy): domain Eukaryota; kingdom Metazoa; phylum Mollusca; class Gastropoda; family Physidae; genus Physella; species Physella acuta. Next base: position 345,767 of record NW_026732489.1, read on the forward strand.
TGTGCAGAATGTGTGTGGTCAGCACCATGTGTGTGGTCAGCACCATGTGTGTGGTCAGCACCATGTGGAGAATGTGTGTGGTCAGCACCATGTGTGTGGTCAGCACCATGTGTGTGGTCAGCACCATGTGCAGAATGTGTGTGGTCAGCACCATGTGTGTGGTCAGCACCATGTGTGTGGTCAGCACCATGTGTGTGGTCAGCACCATGTGTGTGGTCAGCACCATGTGTGTGGTCAGCACCATGTGTGTGGTCAGCACCATGTGTGTGGTCAGCACCATGTGTGTGGTCAGCACCATGTGTGTGGTCAGCACCATGTGTGTGGTCAGCACCATGTGTGTGGTCAGCACCATGTGTGTGGTCAGCACCATGTGTGTGGTCAGCACCATGTGTGTGGTCAGCACCATGTGTGTGGTCAGCACCATGTGCAGAATGTGTGTGGTCAGCACCATGTGTGTGGTCAGCACCATGTGCAGAATGTGTGTGGTCAGCACCATGTGTGTGGTCAGCACCATGTGTGTGGTCAGCACCATGTGCAGAATGTGTGTGGTCAGCACCATGTGTGTGGTCAGCACCATGTGTGTGGTCAGCACCATGTGTGTGGTCAGCACCATGTGCAGAATGTGTGTGGTCAGCACCATGTGTGTGGTCAGCACCATGTGCAGAATGTGTGTGGTCAGCACCATGTGTGTGGTCAGCATCATGTGTGTGGTCAGCACCATGTGTGTGGTCAGCATCATGTGTGTGGTCAGCACCATGTGTGTGGTCAGCATCATGTGTGTGGTCAGCACCATGTGTGTGGTCAGCACCATGTGTGTGGTCAGCACCATGTGTGTGGTCAGCACCATGTGTGTGGTCAGCACCATGTGTGTGCTCAGCACCTTGTGTGTGGTCAGCACCATGTGTGTGGTCAGCACCATGTGTGTGGTCAGCACTATGTGTGTGGTCAGCACCATGTGCAGAATGTGTGTGGTCAGCACCATGTGTGTGCTCAGCACCTTGTGTGTGGTCAGCACCATGTGTGTGGTCAGCACCATGTGTGTGGTCAGCACCATGTGTGTGGTCAGCACCATGTGTGTGGTCAGCACCATGTGTGTGGTCAGCACCATGTGCAGAATGTGTGTGGTCAGCACCATGTGTGTGGTCAGCACCATGTGTGTGGTCAGCACTATGTGCAGAATGTGTGTGGTCAGCACCATGTGTGTGGTCAGCACCATGTGCAGAATGTGTGTGGTCAGCACCATGTGTGTGGTCAGCACCATGTGCAGAATGTGTGTGGTCAGCACCATGTGTGTGGTCAGCACCATGTGCAGAATGTGTGTGGTCAGCACCATGTGTGTGGTCAGCACCATGTGTGTGGTCAGCATCATGTGTGTGGTCAGCACCATGTGTGTGGTCAGCATCATGTGTGTGGTCAGCATCATGTGTGTGGTCAGCACCATGTGTGTGGTCAGCACCATGTGTGTGGTCAGCACCATGTGCAGAATGTGTCTGGTCAGCACCATGTGTGTGGTCAGCACCATGTGTGTGGTCAGCACCATGTGCAGAATGTGTCTGGTCAGCACCATGTGTGTGGTCAGCACCATGTGTGTGGTCAGCACCATGTGTGTGGTCAGCACCATGTGCAGAATGTGTGTGGTCAGCACCATGTGTGTGGTCAGCACCATGTGTGTGCTCAGCACCTTGTGTGTGGTCAGCACCATGTGTGTGGTCAGCACCATGTGTGTGGTCAGCACCATGTGTGTGGTCAGCACCATGTGTGTGGTCAGCACCATGTGTGTGGTCAGCACCATGTGTGTGGTCAGCACCATGTGTGTGGTCAGCACCATGTGTGTGGTCAGCACCATGTGGAGAATGTGTGTGGTCAGCACCATGTGTGTGGTCAGCACCATGTGTGTGGTCAGCACCATGTGTGTGGTCAGCACCATGTGTGTGGTCAGCACCATGTGTGTGGTCAGCACCATGTGTGTGGTCAGCACCATGTGTGTGGTCAGCACCATGTGTGTGGTCAGCACCATGTGTGTGGTCAGCACCATGTGTGTGGTCAGCACCATGTGTGTGGTCAGCACCATGTGTGTGGTCAGCACCATGTGTGTGGTCAGCACCATGTGTGTGGTCAGCACCATGTGTGTGGTCAGCACCATGTGTGTGGTCAGCACCATGTGTGTGGTCAGCACCATGTGTGTGGTCAGCACCATGTGTGTGGTCAGCACCATGTGTGTGGTCAGCACCATATGTGTGGTCAGCACCATGTGTGTGGTCAGCACCATGTGTGTGGTCAGCACCATGTGCAGAATGTGTGTGGTCAGCACCATGTGTGTGGTCAGCACCATGTGTGTGGTCAGCACCATGTGTGTGGTCAGCACCATGTGCATATTGTGTGTGGTCAGCACCATGTGTGTGGTCAGCACCATGTGTGTGGTCAGCACCATGTGTGGTCAGCACCTTGTGTGTGGTCAGCACCATGTGCAGAATGTGTGTGGTCAGCACCATGTGCAGAATGTGTGTGGTCAGCACCATGTGTGTGGTCAGCACCATGTGTGTGGTCAGCACCATGTGTGTAGTCAGCACCATGTGTTTGGTCAGCACCATGTGTGTGGTCAGCACCATGTGTGTGGTCAGCACCATGTGCAGAATGTGTGTGGTCAGCACCATGTGTGTGGTCAGCACCATGTGCAGAATGTGTGTGGTCAGCACCATGTGTGTGGTCAGCACCATGTGCAGAATGTGTGTGGTCAGCACCATGTGTGTGGTCAGCACCATGTGCAGAATGTGTGTGGTCAGCACCATGTGTGTGGTCAGCATATTGTGGAGAATGTGTGTGGTCAGCACCATGTGTGTGCTCAGCACCATGTGTGTGCTCAGCACCTTGTGTGTGGTCAGCATCATGTGTGTGGTCAGCACCATGTGTGTGGTCAGCATATTGTGGAGAATGTGTGTGCTCAGCACCATGTGTGTGCTCAGCACCTTGTGTGTGGTCAGCACCATGTGTGTGGTCAGCACCATGTGTGTGGTCAGCACCATGTGTGTGGTCAGCACCATGTGTGTGGTCAGCACCATGTGTGTGGTCAGCACCATGTGTGTGGTCAGCACCATGTGTGTGGTCAGCACCATGTGTGTGGTCAGCACCATGTGTGTGGTCAGCACCATGTGTGTGGTCAGCACCATGTGCAGAATGTGTGTGGTCAGCACCATGTGTGTGGTCAGCACCATGTGTGTGGTCAGCACCATGTGTGTGGTCAGCACCATGTGTGTGGTCAGCACCATGTGTGTGGTCAGCACCATGTGTGTGGTCAGCACCATGTGTGTGGTCAGCACCATGTGTGTGGTCAGCACCATGTGTGTGCTCAGCACCTTGTGTGTGGTCAGCACCATGTGTGTGGTCAGCACCATGTGTGTGGTCAGCACTATGTGTGTGGTCAGCACCATGTGCAGAATGTGTGTGGTCAGCACCATGTGTGTGCTCAGCACCTTGTGTGTGGTCAGCACCATGTGTGTGGTCAGCACCATGTGTGTAGTCAGCACCATGTGTGTGGTCAGCACCATGTGTGTGGTCAGCACCATGTGTGTGGTCAGCACCATGTGTGTGGTCAGCACCATGTGTGTGGTCAGCACCATGTGCAGAATGTGTGTGGTCAGCACCATGTGTGTGGTCAGCACCATGTGTGTAGTCAGCATCATGTGTGTGGTCAGCATATTGTGGAGAATGTGTGTGCTCAGCACCTTGTGTGTGGTCAGCACCATGTGTGTGGTCAGCATCATGTGTGTGGTCAGCATATTGTGGAGAATGTGTGTGCTCAGCACCTTGTGTGTGGTCAGCACCATGTGTGTGGTCAGCACCATGTGTGTGGTCAGCACCATGTGCAGAATGTGTGTGGTCAGCACCATGTATGTGGTCAGCACCATGTGTGTGGTCAGCACCATGTGTGTGGTCAGCACCATGTGTGTGGTCAGCACCATGTGTGTGGTCAGCACCATGTGTGTGGTCAGCACCATGTGTGTGGTCAGCATATTGTGGAGAATGTGTGTGGTCAGCACCATGTGTGTGGTCAGCACCATGTGTGTGGTCAGCACCATGTGCAGAATGTGTGTGGTCAGCACCATGTGCAGAATGTGTGTGGTCAGCACCATGTGTGTGGTCAGCACCATGTGTGTGGTCAGCACCATATGTGTGGTCAGCACCATGTGTGTGGTCAGCACCATGTGTGTGGTCAGCACCATGTGTGTGGTCAGCACCATGTGCAGAATGTGTGTGGTCAGCACCATGTGTGTGGTCAGCACCATGTGTGTGGTCAGCACCATGTGGAGAATGTGTGTGGTCAGCACCATGTGTGTGGTCAGCACCATGTGTGTGGTCAGCACCATGTGCAGAATGTGTGTGGTCAGCACCATGTGTGTGGTCAGCACCATGTGTGTGGTCAGCACCATGTGTGTGGTCAGCACCATGTGCAGAATGTGTGTGGTCAGCACCATGTGTGTGGTCAGCACCATGTGTGTGGTCAGCACCATGTGTGTGGTCAGCACCATGTGTGTGGTCAGCACCATGTGTGTGGTCAGCACCATGTGTGTGGTCAGCACCATGTGTGTGGTCAGCACCATGTGTGTGGTCAGCACCATGTGTGTGGTCAGCACCATGTGTGTGGTCAGCACCATGTGTGTGGTCAGCACCATGTGCAGAATGTGTGTGGTCAGCACCATGTGTGTGGTCAGCACCATGTGCAGAATGTGTGTGGTCAGCACCATGTGTGTGGTCAGCACCATGTGTGTGGTCAGCACCATGTGCAGAATGTGTGTGGTCAGCACCATGTGTGTGGTCAGCACCATGTGTGTGGTCAGCACCATGTGTGTGGTCAGCACCATGTGCAGAATGTGTGTGGTCAGCACCATGTGTGTGGTCAGCATCATGTGTGTGGTCAGCACCATGTGTGTGGTCAGCATCATGTGTGTGGTCAGCACCATGTGTGTGGTCAGCATCATGTGTGTGGTCAGCACCATGTGTGTGGTCAGCACCATGTGTGTGGTCAGCACCATGTGTGTGGTCAGCACCATGTGTGTGGTCAGCACCATGTGTGTGCTCAGCACCTTGTGTGTGGTCAGCACCATGTGTGTGGTCAGCACCATGTGTGTGGTCAGCACTATGTGTGTGGTCAGCACCATGTGCAGAATGTGTGTGGTCAGCACCATGTGTGTGCTCAGCACCTTGTGTGTGGTCAGCACCATGTGTGTGGTCAGCACCATGTGTGTGGTCAGCACCATGTGTGTGGTCAGCACCATGTGTGTGGTCAGCACCATGTGTGTGGTCAGCACCATGTGCAGAATGTGTGTGGTCAGCACCATGTGTGTGGTCAGCACCATGTGTGTGGTCAGCACTATGTGCAGAATGTGTGTGGTCAGCACCATGTGTGTGGTCAGCACCATGTGCAGAATGTGTGTGGTCAGCACCATGTGTGTGGTCAGCACCATGTGCAGAATGTGTGTGGTCAGCACCATGTGTGTGGTCAGCACCATGTGCAGAATGTGTGTGGTCAGCACCATGTGTGTGGTCAGCACCATGTGTGTGGTCAGCATCATGTGTGTGGTCAGCACCATGTGTGTGGTCAGCATCATGTGTGTGGTCAGCATCATGTGTGTGGTCAGCACCATGTGTGTGGTCAGCACCATGTGTGTGGTCAGCACCATGTGCAGAATGTGTCTGGTCAGCACCATGTGTGTGGTCAGCACCATGTGTGTGGTCAGCACCATGTGCAGAATGTGTCTGGTCAGCACCATGTGTGTGGTCAGCACCATGTGTGTGGTCAGCACCATGTGTGTGGTCAGCACCATGTGCAGAATGTGTGTGGTCAGCACCATGTGTGTGGTCAGCACCATGTGTGTGGTCAGCACCATGTGCAGAATGTGTCTGGTCAGCACCATGTGTGTGGTCAGCACCATGTGTGTGGTCAGCACCATGTGTGTGGTCAGCACCATGTGCAGAATGTGTGTGGTCAGCACCATGTGTGTGGCCAGCACCATGTGTGTGGTCAGCACCATGTGTGTGGCCAGCACCATGTGTGTGGTCAGCACCATGTGTGTGGTCAGCACCATGTGTGTGGTCAGCACCATGTGTGTGGTCAGCACCATGTGTGTGGTCAGCACCATGTGTGTGGTCAGCACCATGTGTGTGGTCAGCACCATGTGTGTGGTCAGCACCATGTGCAGAATGTGTGTGGTCAGCACCATGTGTGTGGTCAGCACCATATGTGTGGTCAGCACCATGTGTGTGGTCAGCACCATGTGTGTGGTCAGCACCATGTGTGTGGTCAGCACCATGTGTGTGGTCAGCACCTTGTGTGTGGTCAGCACCATGTGTGTGGTCAGCACCATGTGCAGAATGTGTGTGGTCAGCACCATGTGTGTGGTCAGCACCATGTGTGTGGTCAGCACCATGTGTGTGGTCAGCACCATGTGTGTGGTCAGCACCATGTGTGTGGTCAGCACCATGTGTGTGGTCAGCACCTTGTGTGTGGTCAGCACCATGTGTGTGGTCAGCACCATGTGCAGAATGTGTGTGGTCAGCACCATGTGTGTGGTCAGCACCATGTGTGTGGTCAGCACCATGTGTGTGGTCAGCACCATGTGTGTGGTCAGCACCATGTGTGTGGTCAGCACCATGTGCAGAATGTGTGTGGTCAGCACCATGTGTGTGGTCAGCACCATGTGTCTGGTCAGCACCATGTGTGTGGTCAGCACCATGTGTGTGGTCAGCACCATGTGTGGTCAGCACCATGTGTGTGGTCAGCACCATGTGCAGAATGTGTGTGGTCAGCACCATGTGTGTGGTCAGCACCATGTGTGTGGTCAGCACCATGTGTGGTCAGCACCATGTGTGTGGTCAGCACCATGTGCAGAATGTGTGTGGTCAGCACCATGTGTGTGGTCAGCACCATGTGTGTGGTCAGTACCATGTGCAGAATGTGTGTGGTCAGCACAATGTGTGTGGTCAGCACCATGTGTGTGGTCAGCATCATGTGTGTGGTCAGCACCATGTGTGTGGTCAGCACCATGTGTGTGGTCAGCACCATGTGTGTGGTCAGCACCATGTGTGTGGTCAGCACCATGTGCAGAATGTGTGTGGTCAGCACCATGTGTGTGGTCAGCACCATGTGTGTGATCAGCAGCATGTGCAGAAAGAGTGCCGAGAGCTGAAGTTAAAAGTGACGCGTGTCTGTGGCACCAATACGCCGCCATCTTGTATTTATAATGATGGGGCAGGCTGTCTGGACTAGTGCAAGAATGAGGTCTGTGGACGGGTAGGGGTGGGGACACCTTATCCGCACAACTAATTTCCCTTTAGCGGCCCGGACTCTCCGGCCGGCGCGACGATTTCATCCATGACCCCTGACCCGGCCCACAAATGACCACTGATTGGTGGAAGGCGAGGATTGATTTTCACTTTCCATTTCGGAGAGGAAACGCTTCGGTGCGCATGCGTCAAGCGGGGTAATGCTGTTTTCCAAGCCGTATGAGAAAACAATTTTCCCGAAGCTCAAGTGAGTTAACGTTCCTTACTCCACCCGAGGAAGGGAACAGGGCCTGTAAAATTGGTTGGGGGAAGGACCGGCTTCTCCCTGGCGCTCCCCACCCCCGGGACACGGTGGTGTAAAGTAGCAGACGTCAGGACCTGTTATCTAGCACCAAGAACTTGCATCTAAAAATAGTTCCCAGTCAGTCCCAACTCCAATGGGGTTAACTCGCTATTTGCGAGACTGGCCAGTTTCATGGCCAAATTTCATCGAGTTACTGCAGGTATGATCAAAAATTTGATCCTGTTACTGCAGGTATGATCAAAAATTTGATCCTGTTACTGCAGGTATGATCAAAAATTTGATCCTGTTACTGAAGGTATGATCAAAAATTTGATCCTGTTACTGCAGGTATGATCAAAAATTTGATCCTGTTACTGCAGGTATGATAAAAAATTTGATCCTGTTACTGCAGAGGTGTAGGACTAAAGGCCGACAGCCAAAAGGCAGACAGCCAAAAGACCGACAGACCATAAGGCCGACAGACCATAAGGCCGACAGACCATAAGGCCGACAGACCATAAGGCCGACAGACCATAAGGCAGACAGACCATAAGGCAGAGGGTTTAGGCTGGGGCTGGATCATTCGGGGTCGTGGCAGCTGTCGGGGTTGGTAAAAAGATTGTAAGATGGAGGGTGTAGTGGAAGTGGAGGGTATGTGAGGTGGAGGGTATGTGAGGTGGAGGGTGTGTGAGGTGGAGGGTGTGGTGGAGGTGGAGGGTGTAGTGGAAGTGTAGGGTGTGGTGGAGGTGGAGGGTGTGGTGGAGGTGGAGGGTGTAGTGGAAGTGGAGGGTATGTGAGGTGGAGGGTGTGTGAGGTGGAGGGTGTGGTGGAGGTGGAGGGTGTAGTGGAAGTGGAGGGTGTGGTGGAGGTGGAGGGTGTGGTGGAGGTGGAGGGTGTAGTGGAAGTGGAGGGTGTAGTGGAGGTGGAGGGTGTGGTGGAGGTGGAGGGTGTGGTGGAGGTGGAGGGTGTGGTGGAGGTGGAGGGTGTAGTGGAAGTGGAGGGTGTGGTGGAGGTGGAGGGTGTGGTGGAGGTGGAGGGTGTAGTGGAAGTGTAGGGTGTGGTGGAGGTGGAGGGTGTGGTGGAGGTGGAGAGTGTAGTTGAAGTGGAGGGTGTGGTGGAGGTGGAGGGTGTGGTGGAGGTGGAGGGTGTGGTGGAGGTGGAGGGTGTAGTGGAAGTGGAGGGTGTAGTGGAGGTGGAGGGTGTGGTGGAGGTGGAGGGTGTGGTGGAGGTGGAGGGTGTGGTGGAGGTGGTGGGTTTGGTGGAGGTGGAGGGTGTAGTGGAAGTGGAGGGTGTGGTGGAGGTGGAGGGTGTGCTGGAGGTGGAGGGTGTGGTGGAGGTGGTGGGTGTGTGAGGTGGAGGGTGTGGTGGAGGTGGAGGGTGTGGTGGAGGTGGAGGGTGTGGTGGAGGTGGAGGGTGTGGTGGAGGTGGTGGGTTTGGTGGAGGTGGAGGGTGTAGTGGAAGTGGAGGGTGTGGTGGAGGTGGAGGGTGTGCTGGAGGTGGAGGGTGTGGTGGAGGTGGTGGGTGTGTGAGGTGGAGGGTGTGGTGGAGGTGGAGGGTGTGGTGGAGGTGGAGGGTGTGGGAGATGTATCGGTTTGACGGTAGACGGCAGTGGAGTTTGTTGTTGATGATGTACGAGTGGGTGGCGAGAGTGGAGGTGTGTGTGTGTGGGAGGTGTGTGTGTGTGGGAGGTGTGTGTGTGTGGGAGGTGTGTGTGTGTGGGAGGTGTGTGTGTGTGGGAGGTAGATACGGGTGGAGTTTGTATGTGCAGGAGTTGTGTGAGTTTAGGGGGGGGGGGGCGTGTGGAGGAGGGGGGGGGGGCGTGTGGAAGGTGAGGACATCTATTAATATCCCGCGTGTAATAAAGCCGTTAATTTGCATCAATCAAGTGTGAAAGTTTAATAAAAGTGTCACGTTTGTGTGACGTGACTCCACTTAATTACTGACACATTTAATTAGGAAAGGGCACACAGACGTGGAACAGATGAATAAACAAACAGACCAAAAACTTACACATAAACAGACAAACTAACAAACAAATTGTGAAATTGGTCATCAATTAATTTAGCACTAGAAAACAGGTTTTATGCAAGTTCAATGGAAATATTATGAAAATTGTTTTGTTAAACTTTTACAAGGGTTGGACTGTAGACCACACGTCTGCTAACCAGATGGTCACCCGACTTATGCTAGGGAAACCTAGGCAACTGGGCAGATCACCGACCACACCAGCCCCACCTCCCGTGTCCATGGAAACAGAAAAACGTCGTCTGCCCCAAGTGTTATAAGTACGGTCAGGAAAGTAGTATAAAGTTTACACTTTAATCAAATGCTTTGTTGAAAATGTAGACAACAAAATGTGTAGACTAAACAAAATAAACAAAATAATGGGCCACTTCAACAAGATAGTTGGCCAGCGGCCATATGAACAAGATAGTTGGCCAGCAAAATATGTAAGCAAGATAGTTGGCCAGCAAAATATGTAAGCAAGATAGTTGGCCAGCAAAATATGTAAGCAAGATAGTTGGCCAGCAAAATATGTAAACAAGATAGTTGGCCAGTAAAATATGTAAACAAGATAGTTGGCCAGTAAAATATGTAAACAAGATAGTTGGCCAGTAAAATATGTAAACAAGATAGTTGGCCAGTAAAATATGTAAACAAGATAGTTGGCCAGCGAATAGAAAAAAATCATAGTTTTGCAGATGTTTTGAAGTTTTCTGTTTGGTTGGGTGGCAAATTTTAATCGCGGTCCACGTCTGGAAATGCCCAGAAATAAATATGTATATATGTATTTTATATGTATATATATATATATATATATATATATATATATATATACACCCACACTATACACGTTATTTTCCTGCCAACTGTGTGTAAGTTTACACATAAACTGCCTACAAACGTGTAACATTACCAGAGGCGTACCCAGGTTTTCGTTGTAGGGGGAGCGAAAAGAGCAAAAAAGGCGCCGAATTTTTAACACGTTCTATATACGTGTATTATATATATATATATATATATATATATATATATATATATATATATATATATATATATATATATATATATAATTACAAGCTGTATGTCATTACTTCGCTATGATGTAAAATAAATTGAAAGTAGCACTCTGAAGAAATAAGAAAAAAAAAACACAATGTAGGCCGACAAAACAAAGTTGTTTCAATCTAAACAAAAAAAAATATGCACACACTACAACCAAAAACAATGAACGTAACACAATCTGTTTTGTAATTCTTGTAAAAAAAAAATTCTTACATAATAATTCCTGGGAAATTATTTAAGACAAGTGAAATAGGGGAAATAATCACTCTCTTAATATAAATATGTATATATCTACACATTTAATTATAATTGTCAAAACAAATAAATAATTACTTTAGAATATAATTAAATTGTTTAACACTATTCGTGTTTACAAAATGTTTTTGTCTATAATCAGAATTTAATATATCGTCATCATAAATGCTAAAGTATTACAGCATAATGAAAGTTTTTTTAAATCAGAGTTGGTATAAAACCACGCTTTTCGATATAATTGAAAAACATTTTGAATAACAGCCTACATTTAACTAAATGTTTGTCTTTTAGTTCAGATCACATATATTAAATTAACTACTGCTTACTTGTGTTCATTTTTTAACATAGTGATAGGTATGGGTTAGATCACTGTATTGATCTCACACCTTTTTACTGGTAATTGCAAAAACAATATTCACAGAGTTTTACGTTTAAAAAGCTAATTTTTCGCGGCATGGTACTTTGGTACATCATTACGCGTTTTTCTACATGTACTTAACAGATCAGTTCGGGGTGGGTTGGGGGGGGGGGGGTTCAACTTCATTCACCACTGTCCGGTCACTTTAGGTCAATTATCCAACCCAGTGTGTACCTAGGTGTGACATTAATGTCGCTCTACACAATTGTGGTGGTGAGGTGTGTGTGAAGGGGGGGGGGGGGGGAGATAACCAACTCAGAGTGAACATAGCGTCAGTTTTTAGTTTTTTTTTTTTTTTTTGTAGTTTTTTTACAGAGGGGTCCATGAGGGATGGGGGTTGTAACTGTTTCATATAATTTGTAATCGTAATCACTATCGCCCAAACTGTAAGAATACTACTACTTCATCGTGATGACGTTGTTGACCTTGTCAAAATTTCCCCACCACTACGCAGGTTGCTCATTAGTAAATTTAAATAGAGGTGCCACATCAGTTGTATGGGTTTCTGTATTGTAATTTTTTTTTTTAAATTAATCACACGATTAAAACTGTATATATAAAGTAATTATGTGTGAAGTTTTATGGCAAACATTTTCTAATTCAATTATTCGTAAGCAAATACATTATACAGTTGCATTAAACTTAACACCCCTCTTGCCAAGTGGTACTACCCGGTAGAGGTTTTTTAAATAATGCAATGCATCGTTATGGTTATTTTTAGAATGGCAAACTGATGCAGCTCTTAATACGTGTTGTAAACGTAGACACTACTAAACTAGTACAATAATGCTTAATTGCTGTATGAAAGGAAATCTTGTGATTTACACAGATGTGCCGACAAATTTTTTTAAAACAAATATCATTGTTTAAAACTTTGAGTTTAAAAAGTTTTTAAAAAGGCGCCACTTTGCTGAAAATGGCCAGAGGGGGAGCGGTCGCTGCCCCTGCTCCCCCCCTGCGTACGCTACTGAACATTACACTCCACAACTTACGAATCCGATGTGAACAAGTGTCTGAATTTTTTTCAAAAGAAAACAAAAATATTTTCTTTCAAGCTAGAAAAGTAAATGTTCCTGTAGGATTAGATAAAGGGAATGTGGCCGGTAAATAAATTGAAATGTTATGAGCAACTGTCAGGGTTGGCGTCGGGCCTGACAGTAGAAGATCTTCTTCAATGATGCAACGCTGGGCTTTGTCTACACCCTCTCCCACCCAACTCTTCCTACAACACTTTTAGGATCGTTCTGATATATCAGTAATCGATTATTCGAGCAAAGTCTCGCCAACTCTCGTCAATTGATTGAACCAATCAAATTTGTCCTGAAGGGTCTTTTTATTTTCTCGTATATACGAAGTAGGCCTATAGAGAAAGTCTCGTAATCGTGCAAACAAAAAAAATCGAGATTTTTGCAAATCTCGACGTTTTACACCTCCCTGAGTCGGAAAAACATAGTTTTGCAATCTTGTCCGTATGTCTGTGTGTGTGTATGTGTGTGTGTGTGTATGTGTGTCTGTGAACAAGATAACTTGAGTAACGTTACAGCTAGGTTGATGAAATTTCATAAATTAGTATTATATCAAATTTGTAGTTCTGTTTCAACTTTTCAGCTAATTCCGATAACCTGAAGTGGAACTTATTCTACTTTTAGTTTTTCAAAAGTTTAGAACTTTAGTACTGTTTCAGATAAATATAAATAAATGAAATTCACATGTAAATAAAAGATCTAAATCTCCGCCTTCTATCAAATTTTGAGTAATTTCCGTTGACCGGAAGTAATAATTTACGCTTTTTCCGATTTCTAAAAAAAAAAAAAAACAAACAACGCATGTAAAATTTATAAAGTACTAATAATTTGCCGCACTATTATTACACATATAGTTTGCCATTCACTTGGTGCGCAATTCTTCTTTTTTCTACGAGATTCTAATCTATTTTGAAAAGTTTAAGTAATTAAAAATGGATTGTCTATACCCCGAGTTGCCATCCCCTGCAGTGTTATATAAGAATATTCGAGAAAGTTTAGGGGAGATAACTACCGGTTTATTTTTTTTTACTGTACTGCAGAGATTATAAATCATGGGATGTCTACGGTAGTCTCTCCTTCGTGTTGTACAGGCGGTCCACATAGTGAGGCGGCCCACATAGTAAGGCGGCCCACATAGTAAGGCGGCCCACATAGTAAGGCGGCCCACATAGTAAGGCGGCCCACATAGTAAGGCGGCCCACATAGTAAGGCGGCCCACATAGTAAGGCGGCCCACACAGTAAGGCGGCCCACACAGTAAGGCGGCCCACATAGTAAGGCGGCCCACATAGTAAGGCGGCCCACATAGTAAGGCGGCCCACACAGTAACGCGGCCCACATAGTAATGCGGCCCACATAGTAAGGCGGCCCACATAGTAAGGCGGTCCACATTGTAAGGCGGTCCACATTGTAAGGCGGCTCACATAGTAAGGCGGCCCACATAGTAAGGCGGCCCATATAGTAAGGCGGCCCACATAGTAAGGCCCACATAGTAAGGCGGCCCACATAGTAAGGTGGCCCACATAGTAAGGCGGCCCACATAGTAAGGCGGCCCACATAGTAAGGCGGTCCACATAGTAAGGCGGTCCACATTGTAAGGCGGCCCACATAGTAAGGCGGTCCACATAGTAAGGCGGTCCACATAGTAAGGCGGCCCACATAGTAAGGCGGCCCACATAGTAAGGCGGCCCACATAGTAAGGTGGCCCACATAGTAAGGCGGCCCACATAGTAAGGCGGCCCACATAGTAAGGCGGTCCACATAGTAAGGCGGTCCACATTGTAAGGCGGCCCACATAGTAAGGCCCACATAGTAAGGTGGCCCACATAGTAAGGCGGCCCACATAGTAAGGCGGCCCACATAGTAAGGCGGCCCACATAGTAAGGTGGCCCACATAGTAAGGCGGCCCACATAGTAAGGCGGCCCACATAGTAAGGCGGTCCACATAGTAAGGCGGTCCACATTGTAAGGCGGCCCACATAGTAAGGCCCACATAGTAAGGTGGCCCACATAGTAAGGCGGCCCACATAGTAAGGCGGCCCACATAGTAAGGTCCACATAGTAAGGCGGCCCACATAGTAAGGCGGCCCACATAGTAAGGCGGCCCACATAGTAAGGCGGCCCACATAGTAAGGCCCACATAGTAAAGCGGCCCACATAGTAAGGTGGGATCCACATAGTAAGGCGGCCCACATAGTAAGGCCCACATAGTAAGGCGGCCCACATAGTAAGGCGGCCCACATAGTAAGGCGGCCCACATATTAAGGCGGTCCACATAGTAAGGCGGCCCACATAGTAAGGCGGCCCACATAGTAAGGCCCACATAGTAAGGCGGTCCACATAGTAAGGCGGGATCCACATAGTAAGGCGGCCCACATAGTAAGGCGGCCCACATAGTAAGGCGGCCCACATAGTAAGGCGGTCCACATAGTAAGGCGGTCCACATAGTAAGGCGGCCCACATAGTAAGGCCCACATAGTAAGGCGGCCCACATAGTAAGGCACACACAGTAAGGCGGTCCACATAGTAAGGTCCATATAGTAAGGCGGCCCACATAGTAAGGCGGCCCACATAGTAAGGCCCACATAGTAAGGCCCACATAGTAAGGCGGCCCACATAGTAAGGCCCACATAGTAAGGCCCACATAGTAAGGCCCACATAGTAAGGCGGCCCACATAGTAAGGCCCACATAGTAAGGCCCACATAGTAAGGCGGCCCACATAGTAAATCGGCCCACATAGTAAGGCGGGATCCACATAGTAAGGCGGCCCACATAGTAAGGCCCACATAGTAAGGCACACATAGTAAGGCGGCCCACATAGTAAGGCGGTCCACATAGTAAGGCGGCCCACATAGTAAGGCGGCCCACATAGTAAGGCCCACATAGTAAGGCCCATATAGTAAGGCCCACATAGTAAGGCGGCCCACATAGTAAATCGGCCCACATAGTAAGGCGGGATCCACATAGTAAGGCGGCCCACATAGTAAGGCCCACATAGTAAGGCACACATAGTAAGGCGGCCCACATAGTAAGGCGGTCCACATAGTAAGGCGGCCCACATAGTAAGGCGGCCCACATAGTAAGGCCCACATAGTAAAGCGGCCCACATAGTAAGGTGGGATCCACATAGTAAGGCGGCCCACATAGTAAGGCCCACATAGTAAGGCGGCCCACATAGTAAGGCGGGCCACATAGTAAGGCGGCCCACATAGTAAGGCGGTCCACATAGTAAGGCGGCCCACATAGTAAGGCGGCCCACATAGTAAGGCGGCCCACATAGTAAGGCGGCCCACATAGTAAGGCGGCCCACATATTAAGGCGGCCAACAAAGTAAGGCGGCCCACATAGTAAGGCGGCCCACATAGTAAGGCGGTCCACATAGTAAAGCGGCCCACATAGTAAGGCGGCCCACATAGTAAGGCGGTCCAAATAGTAAGGCGGCCCACATAGTAAGGCGGCCCACATATTAAGGCGGTCCACATAGTAAGGCGGTCCACATAGTAAGGCGGCCCACATAGTAAGGCGGCCCACATAGTAAGGCGGCCCACATAGTAAGACGGTCCACATAGTAAGGCGGCCCACATAGTAAGGCGGCCCACATAGTAAGGCGGCCCACATAGTAAGGCGGCCCACATAGTAAGGCCCACATAGTAAGGCCCTTATAGTAAGGCGGCCGACATAGTAAGGTGGCCCACATAGTAAGGCGGCCCACAGTAAGGCGGGATCAACATAGTAAGGCGACCCACATAGTAAGGCGGCCCACATAGTAAGGCGGCCCACATAGTAAGGCGGCCCACATAGTAAGGCGGCCCACATAGTAAGGCGGCCCACATAGTAAGGCGGCCCACATAGTAAGGCGGCCCACATAGTAAGGCGGCCCACATACTAAGGCCCACATAGTAAGGCCCACATATTAAGGCGGCCCACATATTAAGGCGGCCCACATAGTAAGGCGGTCCACATAGTAAGGCGGCCCACATAGTAAGGCGGTCCACATAGTAAGGCGGCCCACATAGTAAGGCGGCCCACATAGTAAGGCGGCCCACATAGTAAGGCGGCCCACATAGTAAGGCGGCCCACATAGTAAGGCGGCCCACATAGTAAGGCCCACATAGTAAGGCCCACATATTAAGGCGGCCTACATAGTAAGGCGGCCCACAAAGTAAGGCGGCCCACACAGTAAGGCGGCCCACATAGTAAGGCGGCCCACATAGTAAGGCGGCCCACTTAGTCTCACCACTAGAGTTACACCCAATGTCTCACCACTTGAGTTACATACAATGTCTCACCACTTGAGTTAATTTTTTCACCACTAGAGTTACACCCAATGTCTCACCACTAGAGTTACATACAATGTCTCACCACTTGGGTTAGTGTCTGACCACTAGAGTTACACTCAATGTCTCACCACTAGAGTTACATACAATGTCTCACCACTTGAGTTAGTGTCTCACCACTAGAGTTACACCCAATGTCTCACCACTAGAGTTACACCCAATGTCTCACCACTAGAGTTACACACAACGTCTCACCACTTGAGTTAGTGTCTCACCACTAGAGTTAGTGTCTCACTACTAGAGTTACACCCAATGTATCACCACTAGAGGTACACACAATGTCTCACCACTAGAGTAAATGTCTCACCACTAGAGTAAATGTCTCACCACTAGAGTAAATGTCTCACCACTAGAGTAAATGTCTCACCCCTAGAGTTACATCCAATGTCTCACCACTAGAGTAAATGTCTCACCACTACAGTTACACACAATATCTCACCACTAGAGTAAATGTGTCACCACTAGAGTAAAAGTGTCACCACTAGAGTAAATGTCTCACCACTAGAGTAAATGTCTCACCACTAGAGTAAATGTCTCACCACTAGAGTAAATGTCTCACCACTAGAGTTACACAATGTGTTCTTGGGTTTTCCCAGCCTTGTAGAAAGCCATTTTTTTCCCCATCGACCTGAGCAAACAGGATTATGGCGGGAAAACTTCCAGCTTATTTCAACGTCTTGATAGGCTTCTGCTGCTCTAGTCTTTCAAAACAACACCGTCACGTTTTCGTCTCACCACTGCGCACACATTTTGCGTCACCACTGCGTCATGTTTTTAAAAAAGATATTTTCTGACATTACTTTCACTAATTAACCGGTAGTGATCTCCCCTAAACTTTCTCGAATATTCTTATATAAAAAAAACAGGAGATGGTAACTGGGGATATAGTTATGATTTTTAATCCATTGTAAATACTTAAACTTTTAAAAATAGAATAGAATCTCATAAAAAAAACATTGCGCACCAAGCAAACGCCGAATAAAAACGCGTATAATAGTGCGCAATATTATTAGTACTTTAAAAATTTACATTAGTTTTTTGAGAAATCGGAAGTAGCGTAAATTACTACTTCCAGTCAACGGAAATTACTCAAAATTTAACAGAAGGTAGAGAATTAGATCTTTTACTTACATGTGAAATTTCATTTATCTATCTGAAATAGTACTCAAGTTATAGGCTTTTGAAAAATTCAAAGTAGGAAAAGTACCACTTCCGGTTATCGGAAATCGCTCAAAAGTTGATACGGATCTACGATTTTGATAAAATACTTATATATGAAATTTCATCAACCTAGCTGTAACGGTACTCAAGTTATCGTGTTTACACACAGACACACACACGGACAGACACACACACACACAGACATACGGACAAGATTGCAAAATTATGTTTTTCCGTATCAGTGAGGTGTAAAACGTCGAGATTTGTAAAAATCTCGATTTTTTTTTTTTGCACGATTACAATACTTTCTCTATACTACGTATATACGAGAAAGTAAAAAGATATTTTCTGACATTACTTTCACTAATTATTTAGTGTCGGACATTTTGTGTCGGACATTTTGTGGGAAAATTTTTTGTGTCGGACATTTTGTGTCGGCCATTTGTTGTCGGCCATTTTGTGTTGGACATTTTGTGTCGGACATTTTGTGTCGGACATTTTGTGTTGGACATTTTGTGTCGGACATTTTGTGTCGGACATTTTGTGTCGGACATTTTGTGGGAAAATTTTTTGTGTCGGACATTTTGTGTCGGACATTTTGTGTCGGACATTTTGTGTTGGACATTTTGTGTCGGACATTTTGTGTCGGACATTTTGTGTCGGACATTTTGTGTCGGACATTTTGTGCTGTGCCGGACATTTTGTCCTATCAAGGTTTAAACATGCCGCCTTATTTGATTTAAACTCGTCAATTGTCAGAGAACGTCCTTGACCTTAAACTTTGGTTTCGTGACTTTGAACTTTGTTTTCGTACTCAGTAAAAGGTGTAGCAGTACAAAAGTGATGCAGTCAGTGTTTTTTCCGGGGGAGGGGGAGTCGGGGGTGGAAGTCTTTCTTCTACCCTTTACCTGAAAACTTTATAACATGGGAACTGGGATCTCATTGAATTTCGTTGTGTGTGTGTGGGGGGGGGGGGGGGGGGGGGGGGGGAGAGGGGGTGGGGTGAGGTTGGTGGGTGAGAGAAACCGGAGTTTAGAAAACTTTTTATACTTATACATTTTTTTTTAGCTCGAAGCTTACTATCTAGTCCAGAGCTAACATTAATCCCTCTCTCGCCACTAAGTAATTTTCTTGAAAAGATTGTGTGATATTTTTTTTTAGTTGGTTTCCGACCCAGCACCCAAAAATAGAAGTAAAGTGGTCTTTTCTTATATCCCCCCCCTCCCCCCCTCCCCTACCCCAAATTCAATTACAGTCTGTCAGACAGTGGACGCCAAAGATGCCGGACCCGGCAGGCCGGACCCGGCCTCGCCAGACCGAAGCTGCCGAGAGGCGGATGATAAACGGTCGGTAACTCCCCACATGTGCTGCTCTATGGGGCCGGGCCGGAAAGTTCCAGAAATATTGCTTATTTATTCTCGTCTGTCTCTAAGGCGATAAGGAAAATGGCGGGAATAAACCGAGGGATCAACGAGTTGGGCGACACATCCATCTAGCCCTAATTCCGACATCTTTGTTACTGGCGGGAAAAACTTCCGACATCTGTGTTACTGGCGGGAAAAACTTCCGACATCTGTGTTACTGGCGGGAAAAACTTCCGACATCTTTGTTACTGGCGGGAAAAACTTCCGACATCTTTGTTAATGGCAGGAAAAAACTTCCGACATCTTTGTTACTGGTGGGAAAAACTTCCGACATCTGTGTTACTGGCGGGAAAAACTTCCGACATCTTTGTTACTGGCGGGAAAAACTTCCGACATCTTTGTTAATGGCAGGAAAAACTTCCGACATCTTTGTTACTGGTGGGAAAAAACTTCCGACATCTGTGTTACTGGCGGGAAAAACTTCCGACATCTTTGTTACTGGCGGGAAAAACTTCCGACATCTTTGTTACTGGCGGGAAAAACTTCCGACATCTGTGTTGCTGGCGGGAAAAACTTCCGACATCTTTGTTACTGGCGGAAAAAACTTCCGACATCTGTATTGCTGGCGGGAAAAACTTCCGACATCTGTGTTACTGGCGGGAAAAACTTCCGACATCGATCCTACTAGCCGGAAAAATTTCCGACAACTGTGCTACTGGCAGGAAAACCTTCATTGTCTGGTCTTATTTTGGTATCTATACACTTCTCGTTGAACTATCTTGGATTTTTTATTATCACACTCACATACACGCATAAAAGCACACACACACACTACACACACATACATACGCACACACACTTTGAATTTCATTTAACTTTTATTTTGGACACAATGTGAACCATGACACAAGGTGAACCATGACACAAGGTGAACCATGACACAAGGTGAACCATGACATGTGAACCATGACACAAGGTGAACCATGACACAAGGTGAACCATGACACAAGGTGAACCATGACATGTGAACCATGACATGTGAACCATGACACAAAGTGAACCATGACACAAGATGAACCATGACACAAAGTGAGCCATGACATGTGACTCATGACACAAGGTGAACCATGACACAAGATGAACCATGACACAAAGTGAGCCATGACACAAGGTGAACCATGACACAAGGTGAACCATGACACAAGGTGAACCATGACACAAGGTGAACCATGACACAAGGTGAACCATGACACAAGGTGAACCATGACACAATGTGAACCATGACATGTGAACCATGACACAAGGTGAACCATGACACAAGGTGAACCATGACACAAGGTGAAACATGACACAAGGTGAACCTTGACATGTGAACCATGACACAAGGTGAACCATGACATGTGAACCATGACACAAGGTGAACCATGACACAAGGTGAACCATGACACAAGGTGAAACATGACACAAGGTGAACCATGACACAAGGTGAACCATGACACAAGGTGAATCATGACACAATGTGAACCATGACACAAGGTGAACCAGGACTCAAGTTGAACAATGACACAAGGTGAACCATGACACAAGGTGAACCATGACATGTGAACCATGACACAAGGTGAACCATGACACAAGGTGAACCATGATACAAGATGAACCATGACACAAGGTGAACCATGACATATGAACCATGACATGTGAACTATGACACAAGGTGAACCATGACATGTGAGCCATGACACAAGATAAACCATGACACAAGGTGAACTACGATACAAGGTAAACCATGACACAAGGTGAACCATGACATGTGAACTATGACACAAGGTGAACCATGACATGTGAGCCATGACACAAGATAAACCATGACACAAGGTGAACTACGATACAAGGTGAACCATGACACAAGGTGAACCATGACATGTTAACCATGACATGTGAACCATGACACAAGGTGAACCATGACATGTGAGCCATGACATGTGAACCATGACACAAGGTGAACCATGACATGTGAACCATGACACAAGGTGAACCATGACACAAGATGAACCATGACATGTGAACCATGACGCCAGGTGAACCATGACATGTGAACCATGACACAAGGTGAACCATGACACAAGGTGAACCATGACACAAGGTGAACCATGACATGTGAACCATGACATGTGAACCATGACACAAAGTTAACCATGACACAAGGTGAACCATGACACAAGGTGAAACATGACACAAGGTGAACCATGACATGTGAACCATGACATGTGAACCATGACACAAGGTGAACCATGACACAAGGTGAACCATGACATGTGAGCCATGACACAAGGTGAACCATGACACAAGGTGAACCATGACACAAGGTGAACCATGACACAAGGTGAACCATGACATGTGAACCATGACACAAGGTGAACCATGACATGTGAACCATGACACAAGGTGAACCATGACATGTGAACCATGACATAAGGTGAACCATGACACAAGGTGAACCATGACACAAGGTGAACCATGACATGTGAACCATGACACAAGGTGAACCATGACATGTGAATCATGACATGTGAACCATGACACAAGGTGAACCATGACATGTGAATCATGACATGTGAACCATGACACAAGGTGAACCATGACACAAGGTGAACCATGACACAAGGTGAACCATGACACAAGGTGAACCATGACACAAGGTGAAGATACAAGGTGAACCTTGACACAAGGTGAACCATGACACAAGGTGAACCATGACATGTGAACCATGACATGTGAACCATGACACAAGGTGAACCATGACATGTGAGCCATGACATGTGAACCATGACACAAGGTGAACCATGACATGTGAACCATGACACAAGGTGAACCATGACACAAGATGAACCATGACATGTGAACCATGACGCCAGGTGAACCATGACATGTGAACCATGACACAAGGTGAACCATGACACAAGGTGAACCATGACACAAGGTGAACCATGACATGTGAACCATGACATGTGAACCATGACACAAGGTGAACCATGACACAAGGTGAACCATGACACAAGGTGAAACATGACACAAGGTGAACCATGACATGTGAACCATGACATGTGAACCATGACACAAGGTGAACCATGACACAAGGTGAACCATGACATGTGAACCATGACACAAGGTGAACCATGACATCTGAACCATGACACAAGGTGAACCATGACACAAGGTGAACCATGACACAAGGTGAACCATGACATGTGAACCATGACACAAGGTGAACCATGACATGTGAATCATGACATGTGAACCATGACACAAGGTGAACCATGACATGTGAATCATGACATGTGAACCATGACACAAGGTGAACCATGACACAAGGTGAACCATGACACAAGGTGAACCATGACACAAGGTGAAGATACAAGGTGAACCTTGACACAAGGTGAACCATGACACAAGGTGAACCATGACACAAGGTGAACCATGACACAAGGTGAACCATGACACAAGGTGAACCATGACACAAGGTGAACCATGACACAAGGTGAACCATGACACAAGGTGAACCATGACATGTGAACCATGACACAAGGTGAACCATGACACAAGGTGAAGATACAAGGTGAACCTTGACACAAAGTGAACCATGACAACACACCTACTACACCTTAACTATGGCGGCTGGTTTGTAAGCCGAGGAAGTCGTTACATTTACATAATCCTCCATTTCTTGTTCCATGTTCTGAAGTGAGTTTTGGACTTCTCTGAGCAGAATGAAGTGTTAAACCTTACCTGAGCCTTCATCCAAACTAATCTTCATATGACAGGCAATTTTTGAATCTTTAAATATCGGGCAATTGTTGAATCTTTAAATGTCGGGCAGTTGTTGAAATCCTTATTTCACGTGGACAGCGAATGCCTTTGATTAGTTCTTGATGATTGTCTCACCTAGTTATCATAGAGGGCGCTACCACATACAGTAGTAGCCTTTAGTTTGCTCTACATACAGTAGTAGCCCATTGTTTGTTCTACCACATACAGTAGTAGCCAGAGTTTCTTTCAGGCATCTCTTCGGGAAATGAAATTTATATAATCTATATAGAAAATATATACTTTTAACAGTGTCCGCCCCCCCCCCCCCCCCGAAAAAAGTCTACCGCTCCCCCCCCCCACCACCCGAAAAAAATTCAAGTGCCCCCCCCCCCCCCCCCCAGAGATAAAAGTCTGGAAGAAACACTGGTAGTAGCCCATATTTTGTTCTACATACAGTCGTAGCCCATAGTTTGTTCTATTTGAAAACTAACAAGGGTGTGTATCTTTTCTTTGGCTTCCTTAGGTCTGTTTTATGGTCTGTCCTGTCTAATTGTCTGTCTGTCTTATGGTCTGTCTGTTTTATGGTCTGTCTGTCCTACATATAATCTGGCCAAGAGCACCGGCCAATGTTGAAGTATATAATATATATATATATATAATATATATATATATATATATATATATATATATATAATATATATATATATATATATATATATATATATATATATATATATATATATATATATATATATATATATATATATATATATGTATATATATATATGTATATATATGTGTGTGTGTGTATGTATGTGTGTGTTAGTTTATTAGAGTCATTATTTAGAGGTTATGATTTGCGCTAACTCGTGTGTTAACTTTACGTTAGCTTGAGAAAACGAACACAATATCTAAACTTTGATCTGTTTCTAAAGCTGATCATCAAGTTCAAAAAACAACAGCCCATGCATTTAGCCGGATTAATCAAAAATCATTTCGGCCCTCTGACTGACTCGCCCTACAACATAAAACTCCACTTAGCGATTAATCAAATATTCATTTAATTTTTTCTTCTAATGAGCTGATCAAAGAACCACCTTTTTAAAGCCGCCGTTCGCGAACTGAGCATGGTACACCCTGGGGCCGGCAGGGCGGGGGGTGGGGGTGGGGGGGGGGTGGGTGGGTGGTGGGAGGGGGGGGGGGGGGGAGTAATCCAGGGGGGGGGAAAGTCGAACTAATTATAAGGGGAGATTACACAGCGTTAATCTCGTCGTTTCCTGTGGGTTCGTGTTCAAGTCGATCAACTCGCCCCGTCATCTCGGCATTTGTCACTTCGTCTAGGTGCTGTTTTATGTTGCAGAAAACTGGGTGATAAGCGGTGTGTGTGTGGGGGGGATGTGCTCTGTAGGTGTATGTGACATTTTACCATTGTGGTTAACGTAGGACAGGTGTGACACCTTGTGCAGAGTTTCTTCCAGGCATCTCTTCTACCGCCCCCCCCCCCCCCGAACGAAATGAAATTTATATAAAATTTATATAGAAAATATATACTTTTAACAGTGTCCGCCCCCCCCCCCCCCGAAGAAAGTCTACCGCTCCCCCGAAAATTTCAAGTGCCCCCCCCCGGAGAAAAAGGTCTGGTCTGTCCATGTGACGCCGTGTGACGCAGAGTGACGTCCATGTGACGCCGTGTGACGTCCGTGCATCCAGTTAGATCGAGGCTAGGTCGTTTGTTGTAAATAACCGTAACTCTGTCAGCGATCAATAGGCTCCCCTTGGCATCAAAAGATTAGAGACATTCGTCTAGAAGAGGGGAGGGGGGGGGGGAGAGAACTGCTGAAAACTAAACAGGCAAATGAACGAGGACAAGAAAGTTGGGAAAAACTTGAATAGATGGCTTCAATCTAATAGCTTATCTATCTCATAGATAATGTTGGGAGAAATGGAGGTGGGTGGTGGTGGGGTTAATACAAGTCTGGGGTGGTGTGATTTAAGGTGGGGATGGGGTTATGGGGGAGGTCGTTAATGGGGGAGGTGGGATATGGGGGGAGGTGGTTTATGACAGAAATGGGTTATGGGGGAGATGGGTTATGTAGAGAAGGGTTATGGGGGATATGAGTTATGGGGAGGTGGGTTATGGGGGAGGTGGGCTATGGGGAGGTGGGCTATGGGGAGGTGGTCTATGGTGCTAACGACTTACCCCGTGAGAGAATGTCTGGCCATTTGCTGATGTCCTTCTCGCCACGGCGTTACTGCAATAAATGTGTAATACGTCATCATCAGCGGGCAATCGAGGACGATGGTCGTTATCGTTAATAGACCCACTGTCACCCTACCCACACACTGTCACCCTACCCACACACCAGTCACCCTACCCTCACACCTGTCACACTACCCACTGTCACCCTACCCACTGTCAACCTACACCCACTTCACCACCACACCCCTATCCTCTACTCCACCTTAATTACACTCACCTAGCCATATCCCCACCCTGTTCTATCTCCCACTCCTAGCCGTAACATCCTATCCCACCCCACCCCAGGCCTATAACCCCCACCCCTCTCACATCTCATAGTACACATCTCGCCATCCCGTGGGTGCGCCCCCGACCCCCAGCATCCCGTGGGTGCGCCCCCGACCCCTAGCATCCCGTGGGTGCGCCCCCCACCCCCAGCATCCCGTGGGTGCGACCCCGACCCCTAGCATCCCGTGGGTGCGACCCCCACCCCCAGCATCCCGTGGGTGCGCCCCCGACCCCCAGCATCCCGTGGGTGCGCCCCCGACCCCCAGCATGCCGTGGGTGCGCCCACCACCCCCAGCATCCCGTGGGTGCGACCCCCACCCCCAGCATCCCGTGGGTGCGCCCCCCACCCCCAGCATCCCGTGGGTGCGTCCCCTCCCACCCCCACCATATCGTGAGTGCGCCCCCCCACCCTCACCATACCGTGGGTGCGCCCCCCACCCCCACCAACCCGTACTGGAGACAATCAGTGATGTGGCTCAGTGGTCTGTGGTAAACACATTTTTTCACTCGCGTTAATGAGGATTGGTGTGGGAATGTGGGGGATCGGTGTGTGTGTGGGGGGGAGGGGCAGGGGGATGGTGATGAGGTGGGGAGCTAGGGGCTGCCAATGATCGTTCTAGAAATGTTTTAATATATTTTTTTCCGTCAGCATTTTTATTTTCATGAATATAGCTAAAAGTGAAGTTTTTTGTTTGTTAGTGTATCGAATGCTCGTTATTATAACAATTATTGCTATACTAATTGTTTGATTTTTAGCAGCTCTACTTTACTATTTAAATACAGAGATGCTGAAATAAGTAAACATTAAGTTTTTAAAACAATTAGATCTAGTAGGATGCCATTGTTTGTTCTTTTAAACCGATCTTTGAGATGTCACAAGTTTTCTATATACCCGCTCGACCATGGCGTAATTATAGAAATACGTGACAGTTATCTGCACCTGATTGGTGAGCGAAAAAAAAAAGTCACAGGAAAAGCGTAAAAATTTTTGCTAGGAAAAAGTCCCAAATAAAAACGTAATGTCAAAAATGACTCAAAAAGGAAATATTTTATCGGAAAAAAAAAAAACGTGTATTAAGAAATATTTTGAGTTACTTTTTGAGAATTGTCACATTTTGTGTGTTTATAAATATGGGTGCGATTTTTAGTAAAATATTTATAAACTTCAAAAGCATTTTGGTTTTATAATAATAATAATAATAATAATAATAATAATAATCCGACTTTTTAAATATTACCATATCCACGCACATAAAGGCCTATATAAAATCTTGACATTGCTTTTAATTAGCCTTATGTTGACTGGCGCTTTCTGAATACTTTATACCTTCAATTGCGAATACAATTTGACATTAAACTTTGCTATTTAAAATACTGATAATGTCTGCTTGCATTAGAAACATTCATTTTTACTTTCTCGTATATACGAATTATAGAGAAAGTCTTGTAATCGTGCAAAAAAAAAAAATTGAGATTTTTACAAATCTCGACGTTTTACACCTCACTGGTATGGAAAAACATAATTTTGCAATCTTGTCCGTATGTCTGTGTGTCTGTCTGTGTGTGTGTCTGTCTGTGTGTAAACACGATAACTTGAGTACCGTTAAAGCTCGGTTGATCAAATTTCATATATAAGTATTTTATCAAAATCGTAGATCCGTATCAACTTTTGAGCGATTTCCGATAACCGGAAGTGGTACTTTTTCTACTTTGAAATTTTCAAAAGCCTATAACTTGAGTACTATTTCAGATCAATTAAATTTCACATGTAAGTAAAAGATCTAATACTCTACCTTCTGTCAAATTTTGAGTAATTTCCGTTGACCGGAAGTAGTAATTTACGCTATTTCCGATTTCTCAAAAAATGCATGTAAATTTATAAAGTACTAATAATATTGCGCACTATTATGCACATTTTGTTTTGGCGTTCGCTTGGTGCGCAATTCTTTTTTCTATGAGATTCTATTCTATTTTTAGAAGTTTAAGTAATTAAAAATCATGTATATATTCCAAGTTATATAAGAATATTCGAGAAAGTTTAGGGGAGATCACTCCCGGTTTATTTTAGTCATGCTTTAATCATCCTTTATTTTTAAAATGTAGAGTGCTCTTTAAAAAAAACTAACAAAGGCGCCATAGTGCTCACAGGATAGCCCGGGGCGCCATAGTGCTCACAGGATAGCCCGGGGCGCCATAGTGCTCACAGGATAGCCCGTGGCGCCATAGTGCTCACAGGATAGCCCGGGGCGCCATAGTGCTCACAGGATAGCCCGTGGCGCCATAGTGCTCACAGGATAGCCCGGGGCGCCATAGTGCTCACAGGATAGCCCGGGGCGCCATAGTGCTCACAGGATAGCCCGGGGCGCTATAATGCTCACAGGGGCGCAAAAATCTCTATAATCACATAACAAAAGCCACACACCATCAACCACACACACCAGCAACCACACACACCAGCAACCACACACACCAGCAACCACACACACACCATCAACCACACACCATCAACCACACAACAAAGAAAAAAGGCCATTGTTTATTTGTAAGATGATTCCGATGTGTATTGTTGAAAAAGTTAATGTTTACAACAATAAAATACATTTCTGCATGACATTTACAACCTGCCGCGCATATGACATCTGTATCCTGTCAAATACGTGACATCTACTGCCTGCCACATAAGTGACATCTACTGCCTGCCACATACAGTTCAATCAAAGTGATGAAGCAGATATGTACACAGTTGATCTATGGACGTGAGCAGTCAATAGCATACATACGTCAAACAGGTGTGTCAACACACAGGTAGACCAGGTGTGTCCACACACAGGTAGACCAGGTGTGTCCACACACAGGTAGACCAGGTGTGTCACACACACAGCTAGACCAGGTGTGTCAACACACAGGTAGACCAGGTGTATTGACACACAGCTAGACCAGGTGTATTGACACACAGGTAGACCAGGTGTGTCACACACAGACCAGGTGTGTCACACAGGTAGACCATTGTGTCAATGTAATTTGGAAAATCACTGTCACGTGATGGGTGAGGCTATTTAAATACAGAGATGCTGAAATAAGTAAACATTAAGTTTTTAAAATAATCAGATCTAGTGGGATGCCATTGTTTGTTCTTTTAAACCGATCTTTGAGTTGTCACAAGTTTTCTATATACCCGGTCGACCATGATGTAATTATAGAAATACGTCACAGTTAATGAGTTATCTACACCTGATTGGTGAGCGAAAAAAAAAGTCACAGGAAAAGCGTAAAAAATTTTGCTAGGAAAAAGTCCCAAATAAAAACGTAATGTCAAAAATGACTCAAAAAGGAAATATTTTATCGGAAAAAAAAAAGTGTATTAAGAAATATTTTGAGTTACTTTTTGAGAATTGTCACATTTTATGTGTTTATAAATATGGGTGCGATTTTTAGTAAAATATTTATAAACTTCAAATGTATTTTGGTTTTAAAATAATAATAATAAAAATCCGACTTTTAAATATTACCATATCCACGCACATAAAGGCCTATATAAAATCTTGACATTGCTTTTAATTAGCCTTATGTTGACTGGCACTTTCTGAATACTTTATACCTTCAATTGCGAATACAATTTGACATTAAACTTTGATATTTAAAGTACTGATAATGTCTGCTTGCAGTAGAAACATTCATTTTTACTTTCTCGTATATACGAAGTATAGAGAAAGTCTTGTAATCGTGCAAAAAAAAATTTGGAGATTTTTACAAATCTCGACGTTTTACACCTCACTGATACGGAAAAACATAATTTTGCAATCTTGTCCGTATGTCTGTGTGTCTGTCTGTGTGTCTGTCTGTGTGTGTGTGTGTGTAAACACGATAACTTGAGTACCGTTACAGCTAGGTTGATGAAATTTCGTATACAAGTATTTTATCAAAATCGTAGATCCGTATCAACTTTTGAGCGATTTCCGATAACCGGAAGTGGTACTTTTTCTACTTTGAAATTTTCAAAAGCCTATAATTTGAGTACTATTTCAGATCAATTAAATTTCACATGTAAGTAAAAGATCTAATACTCTACCTTCTGTCAAATTTTTAGTAATTTCCGTTGACCGGAAGTAGTAATTTACGCTATTTCCGATTTCTCAAAAAACGCATGTAAATTTATAAAGTACTAATAATATTGCGCACTATTATGCGCATTTTGTTTTGGTGTTCGCTTGGTGCGCTTGATGTTCGCTTGGTGCGCAATTCTTTTTTCTATGAGATTCTATTCTATTTTTAGAAGTTTAAGTAATTAAAAATCATGTCTATATTCCATGTTATATAAGAATATTCGAGAAAGTTTAGGGGAGATCATTCCCGGTTTATTTTAGTCATGCTTTAATCATCCTTTATTTTTAAAATGTAGAGTGCTCTTTAAAAAAAACTAACAAAGGCGCCATAGTGCTCACAGTATAGCTCGTGGCGCAGATCACATAACAAAAGCCACACACCATCAACCACACACACCATCAACCACACACACCATCAACCACACACACCATCAACCACACACACCAGCAACCACACACACCATCAACCACACACACCATCAACCACACACACCATCAACCACACACACCATCAACCACACACACCATCAACCACACACACCATCAACCACACACACCATCAACCACACACACCATCAACCACACACACCATCAACCACACACACCATCAACCACACACACCAGCAACCACACACACCATCAACCACACACACCATCAACCACACACACCAGCAACCACACACACCATTAACCACACACATCCTCAACCACACACACACATCATCAACCACACACACACACCATCAACCACACACACCATCAACCACACACACCATCAACCACACACACCATCAACCACACACACAAGCAACCACACACACCATCAACCAAACACACCAGCAACCACACACACCCTTAACCACACACACCATCAACCACACACACAAGCAACCACACACACCCTTAACCAAACACACCAGCAACCACACACACCCTTAACCACACACACCATCAACCACACACACCAGCAACCACACAATAAAGAAAAAAGGCCATTGTTTATTTGTAAGATGATTCCGATGTGTATTGTTGAAAAAGTTAATGTTTACAACAATAAAATACATTTCTGCATGACATTTACAACCTGCCGCGTACATGACATCTGTATCCTGTCAAATACGTGACATCTACTGCCTGCCACATAAGTGACATCTACTGCCTGCCACACACAGTTCAATCAAAGTGATGAAGCAGATATGTACACAGTTGATCTATGGCCGTTATCAGTCAATAGCATACATACGTCAAACAGGTGTGTCAACACACAGGTAGACCAGGTGTGTCAACACACGGCTAGACGAGGTGTATTGACACACAGGTAGACCAGGTGTGACAACACACGGCTAGACCAGGTGTATTGACACACAGGTAGACCAGGTGTGTTGACACACAGGTAGACCAGGTGTGTTGACACACAGCTAGACCAGGTGTGTCACACAGCTAGACCAGGTGTGTCCACACACAGGTAGACCAAGTGTGTTGACACACAGGTAGACCAGGTGTGTTGATACACAGGTAGACCAAGTGTGTCAACTCACAGCTAGACCAGGTGTGTCAACTTACAGGTAGACCAAGTGTGTCAACTCCCAGGTAGACCATTGTGTCAACACACGGCTAGACCAGGTGTGTTGACACACAGCTAGACCAGGTGTGTCAACACAGCTAGACCAGGTGTGTCCACACACAGCTAGACCAGGTGTGTCCACACACAGGTAGACTATTGTGTCAATGTAATGGAGAATCACTGTCACGTGATGAGTGAGGCTAAAAATAGACCAGGAGCTTGGCGTGACGTTCTATAAATAGCTACACACGGCGGTCATAACTATGTACAGCGAGTCTATAAATAGCTAGGTTTGATAGAGAGGTAAAAAAACAGATCAAGGTCTTTTGACAATCGGTCAACAGTTGATTTAGCAGTGACAGTGTCACTAGATATGATGTGACAGTGTCACTAGATATGACAGTGATGTGACAGTGACTTGACACAACAGTCTCAAATGTGCAACACGGAGCAGTTTTTGTCACTTTTGGCTGTTTAACAAAATCACGAGCTCTCACACCTAGGCTCACTAACTCAGGTCTCACTTTTACACAATTTCAATCACCGCCTGTACTAATTAGCAATCTATGTAAAACTTGTACAAGGTCATAAATAACATATATTTAGCTGGGCATAAAATAGAAACATTTGATCCGGTACAGAGGGCATGCTGCGAGCTAGGACAACGTGAAATCAAACATGACTCAGATGTGAATGTGTGGGTGACAAGCTTTGAGTTTTCAAGTTTACCCCGTATTCCACTCACACGACCAACCCACACGATCAACCCACACACGTAAACCACTTGTATACACACCTGGCAATGCGAAGGTCATAAGACTCAACTGTTGGTTGTTCAGCGTCTGAAGGTTTAGTAGTGTGTGGCCTGGAAATCAGACAACACACATCACAGACCACTAGCATGTACTCACAGTTCGTGAAGTGTTTACACAGGTCATGAACTGACGAGTTCACACAGTTCATGAACTGACGTGTTCACAAAGGTCATGAACTGACTTTTTTCTGACGTGTTTACATTTTTTGAAATCACGAGCTCCAGAATTCTAGGACCAAACACGACTAAAACTTTGGAGACGACGCAGAATTTTGAGTGGTTTTCAGGTTAACAGTAAAGAGCATTTGGTGTCTCTTGTTGAAGGTGTGTCGTGGCGTTAGATGTGTCGAGTATTGTGGTGTGGTGTGTCGTGTGTGTAGCGGTGTGTCGTGTGTTGTGTCGTGTGTGATGTGTAGAATGTGGTGTGTCGAGTGTGTTGTGGTGTGTCGTGTGTGTTGTGGTGTGTCGTGTGTGTTGTGGTGTGTCGTGTGTGTTGTGGTGTGTCGTGTGTGTTGTGGTGTAGTGTGTCGTGTGTCGAGTGTTGTGTCGTGTGTGATGTGTAGAATATGGTGTGTCGAGTGTGATGTGTCGAGTGTGTTGTGGGTGTCGTGTGTGTTGTGGTGTGTTGAGTGTGTCGAGTGTGTTGTGTTGTGTTGTGTTGTGTGTGGTGTGTTGTGTTGTGTCGAGTATGTTGTGTTGTATTGTGGTGTGTTGTGTGTGGTGTGGTGTGTCGTGGTGTGCCGATTGTGGTGTGTCAAGTGTGGTGTGTCGAGTGTGTTGTGTTGTGTCGAGTGTGGTGTGTTGACTGTGGTGTGTTGTACAAATGCAGCTGTCACATAGACTTCACCACCTTGCACACGACATATTTTATCTGTTTATCTTGATGCTACACTGAGATGAAGTTTATATGTGAGACATACGGTTGAAGTTTATATGTGGGACATATGGTTGAAGTTTATATGTGGGACATACGGTTGAAGTTTATATGTGGGACATACGGTTGAAGTTTATATGTAGGACATTTGGTTGAAGTTTATATGTGGGACATACGGTTGAAGTTTATATGTGGGACATACGGTTGAAGTTTATATGTAGGACATTTGGTTGAAGTTTATATGTGGGACATACGGTTGAAGTTTATATGTGGGACATACGGTTGAAGTTTATATGTGGGCTACTGGTTAGCTCAGGAGGTAAGAATAGGGCAGACAGCATGAGCATGTAGGATAAACTGATGAGCTAAAATGAACAGGTCATGGGGTAGGGCGTCAAACGTGAACTAGAGAAATGTGTCGTCTGCTGCAGTTGTACCAGGCCGAGGATGAAAGCTTGAAAGGCGAAATAAAGATGGCGGAGCTCGAGGGTGGGGATGCTAGGGTAAATGTTGGGGGTGCTGGGTGCTGGGGTAAATGTTGGGGGTGTTGGGTGCTGGGGTAAATGTTGGGGGTGTTGGGGTAAATGTTGGGGGTGCTAGGGTAAATGCTGGGGGTGTTGGGTGCTGGGGTAAATGTTGGGGGTGCTAGGGTAAATGCTGGGGGTGTTGGGTGCTGGGGTAAATGTTGGGGGTGTTGGGGTAAATGTTGGGGGTGCTAGGGTAAATGCTGGGGGTGTTGGGTGCTGGGGTAAATGTTGGGGGTGCTAGGGTAAATGCTGGGGGTGTTGGGTGCTGGGGTAAATGTTGGGGGTGTTGGGGTAAATGTTGGGGGTGTTGGGTGCTGGGGTAAATGTTGGGGGTGCTGGGGTAAATGTTGGGGGTGCTGGGGTAAATGTTGGGGGTGTTGGGTGCTGGGGTAAATGTTGGGGGTGCTGGGGTAAATGTTGGGGGTGTTGGGTGCTGGGGTAAATGTTGGGGGTGCTAGGGTAAATGTTGGGGGTGCTGGAAAAAATGTTGGGGTGTTGGGGTGCTAGGGTAAATGTTGGGGGTGCTAGGGTAAATGTTGGGGGTGCTGGGGTAAATGTCGGGGGTGCTAGGGTAAATGTTGGGGGTGCTGGGGTAAATGTTGGGGGTGTTGGGTGCTGGGGTAAATGTTGGGGGTGCTAGGGTAAATGTTGGGGGTGCTAGGGTAAATGTTGGGGGTGCTAGGGTAAATGTTGGGGGTGCTGGGGTAAATGTTGGGGGTGTTGGGTGCTGGGGTAAATGTTGGGGGTGTTGGGGTAAATGTTGGGGGTGCTAGGGTAAATGTTGGGGGTGCTGGGGTAAATGTTGGGGGTGCTGGGTGCTAGGGTAAATGTTGGGGGTGCTGGGTGCTGGGGTAAATGTTGGGGGTGCTGGGTGCTGGGGTAAATGTTGGGGGTGTTGGGATAAATGTTGGGGGTGCTGGGTGCTAGGGTAAATGTTGGGGTGTTGGGGTAAATGTTGGGGGTGCTGGGGTAAATGTTGGGGTGTTGGGGTGCTAGGGTAAATGTTGGGGGTGTTGGGGTAAATGTTGGGGGTGCTGGGTGCTAGGGTAAATGTTGGGGGTGCTGGGTGCTGGGGTAAATGTTGGGGGTGCTAGGGTAAATGTTGGGGGTGTTGGGATAAATGTTGGGGGTGCTGGGTGCTGGGGTAAATGTTGGGGGTGCTGGAGTAAATGTTGGGGGTGCTGGGTGCTGGGGTAAATGTTGGGGTGTTGGGGTGCTGGGGTAAATGTTGGGGTGCTAGGGTAAATGTTGGGGGTGTTGGGGTAAATGTTGGGGGTGCTGGGTGCTAGGGTAAATGTTGGGGGTGCTGGGTGCTGGGGTAAATGTTGGGGGTGCTAGGGTAAATGTTGGGGGTGTTGGGATAAATGTTGGGGGTGCTGGGTGCTGGGGTAAATGTTGGGGGTGCTGGAGTAAATGTTGGGGTGTTGGGTGCTGGGGTAAATGTTGGGGGTGCTGGAGTAAATGTTGGGGGTGTTGGGTGCTGGGGTAAATGTTGGGGGTGCTGGAGTAAATGTTGGGGGTGTTGGGTGCTGGGGTAAATGTTGGGGTGTTGGGGTGCTGGGGTAAATGTTGGGGGTGCTAGAGTAAATGTTGGGGGTGCTGGAAAAAATGTTGGGGTGTTGGGGTGCTAGGGTAAATGTTGGGGGTGCTAGGGTAAATGTTGGGGGTGCTGGGGTAAATGTCGGGGGTGCTAGGGTAAATGTTGGGGGTGCTGGGGTAAATGTTGGGGGTGTTGGGTGCTGGGGTAAATGTTGGGGGTGCTAGGGTAAATGTTGGGGGTGCTAGGGTAAATGTTGGGGGTGCTAGGGTAAATGTTGGGGGTGCTGGGGTAAATGTTGGGGGTGTTGGGTGCTGGGGTAAATGTTGGGGGTGTTGGGGTAAATGTTGGGGGTGCTAGGGTAAATGTTGGGGGTGCTGGGGTAAATGTTGGGGGTGCTGGGTGCTAGGGTAAATGTTGGGGGTGCTGGGTGCTGGGGTAAATGTTGGGGGTGCTGGGTGCTGGGGTAAATGTTGGGGGTGTTGGGATAAATGTTGGGGGTGCTGGGTGCTAGGGTAAATGTTGGGGTGTTGGGGTAAATGTTGGGGGTGCTGGGTGCTAGGGTAAATGTTGGGGGTGCTGGGTGCTGGGGTAAATGTTGGGGGTGCTAGGGTAAATGTTGGGGTGTTGGGGTGCTAGGGTAAATGTTGGGGGTGTTGGGGTAAATGTTGGGGGTGCTGGGTGCTAGGGTAAATGTTGGGGGTGCTGGGTGCTGGGGTAAATGTTGGGGGTGCTAGGGTAAATGTTGGGGGTGTTGGGATAAATGTTGGGGGTGCTGGGTGCTGGGGTAAATGTTGGGGGTGCTGGAGTAAATGTTGGGGGTGCTGGGTGCTGGGGTAAATGTTGGGGTGTTGGGGTGCTGGGGTAAATGTTGGGGGTGCTGGAGTAAATGTTGGGGGTGCTGGGTGCTGGGGTAAATGTTGGGGTGTTGGGGTGCTGGGGTAAATGTTGGGGGTGCTGGGGTAAATGTTGGGGGTGCTGGATGCTGGGGTAAATGTTGGGGTGTTGGGGTGCTGGGGTAAATGTTGGGGGTGCTGGGGTAAATGTTGGGGGTGCTGGGTGCTGGGGTAAATGTTGGGGTGTTGGGGTGCTGGGGTAAATGTTGGGGGTGCTGGGGTAAATGTTGGGGTGTTGGGGTGCTAGGGTAAATGTTGGGGGTGTTGGGGTAAATGTTGGGGGTGCTGGGTGCTAGGGTAAATGTTGGGGGTGCTGGGTGCTGGGGTAAATGTTGGGGGTGCTAGGGTAAATGTTGGGGGTGTTGGGGTAAATGTTGGGGGTGCTGGGTGCTAGGGTAAATGTTGGGGGTGCTGGGTGCTGGGGTAAATGTTGGGGGTGCTAGGGTAAATGTTGGGGGTGTTGGGATAAATGTTGGGGGTGCTGGGTGCTGGGGTAAATGTTGGGGGTGCTGGAGTAAATGTTGGGGGTGCTGGGTGCTGGGGTAAATGTTGGGGTGTTGGGGTGCTGGGGTAAATGTTGGGGGTGCTGGGGTAAATGTTGGGGGTGCTGGGTGCTGGGGTAAATGTTGGGGTGTTGGGGTGCTGGGGTAAATGTTGGGGGTGCTGGGGTAAATGTTGGGGGTGCTGGGTGCTGGGGTAAATGTTGCGGGTGCTGGGGTAAATGTTGGGGGTGCTGGGGTAAATGTTGGGGGTGCTGGGTGCTAGGGTAAATGTTGGGGGTGCTAGGGTAAATGTTGGGGGTGCTAGGGTAAATGTTGGGGGTGCTAGGGTAAATGTTGGGGGTGCTGGGTGCTGGGGTAACTGAGAGTGGGGAGGGGGGCGAGAGTGGGGGGGTGTGGGGGTGAGAGTGGGGGTGAGAGTGAGGGGGTGAGAGTGGGGGTGGGGTGGGGTTGAGAGTGGGGGGGGGGGTGAGAGTGGGGGGTCAGAGCCCCATAAACCCGCGTCAGTGAACCCGCGCGACTATGACGTCACCAAGTGACGGTCGACAAATTCTATCTACAAGTTCTAGAACTCACAAATTCTATCTACAAGTTCTAGAACTCACAAATCATAGTATTGGTATATTTATAGCATTGTATAATGCATGATTCATTCATATAGAAACAATGTACAGTTATAGAATTATTGTATAATTTTATAATCGTCATACAGCACTATATAATTATACAATAATTCAAATATATTTATGAATACATGAGATATATTAGTATCTATTCAAGCAGCTTTATACAAATATTTGCAAACTGTAAAAAATGTAACAAAACATGATCACACAGTTCCTGTACAAAATGGTTAGGTTAAAGGTTAAAGGTTACTGTTAGTTATTATTTGACGTTTACAACAGGCTTAACGTTACAGGTAGCATCTGTGTACACATCATCAGCTAGACGTGGGGGTGGGGATTTGGGGAGGGGGAATTTGGGGAGGGGGAGGGGGCGGGGGAATTTGGGGAGAGGGAGGGGGCACTTGGGGAGGGGGTGGGGGTGACACGTGCACAGTTTGGTCGACTCACACGGCTCACAGAACAGACGAGAGACGGGCCATGACGTCACATAGCAGAGGGCCATGACGTCACATAGCAGAGGGCCATGACGTCACATAGCAGAGGGCCATGACGTCACAGAAGAGACGGGCCATGACGTCACATCTGGTCAAGACAATGACGTTGACGTCACAACCAGACAAAAGTTATGGCCTAAAGTTCAAGACTGAAGTAGATGGGGGGGGGGGGACGTTAGACACACAGATCAGTCAATTTAGATCGATCAAGCGACTCGAACTTCGATCAATCGATTTACCGATAGGTTTGAATTTTTTAGGCCTAAAGGTTGAAAGTTAAAAGACTAAATGATTCGGTTCAAATATTTGTTTACACTTCCGTTCTTTACTGGGGTTCGGGTTCAGGTTCGGGTTGGGGTTGGGTTGTAAGATCTGCCAATAGCTGACGTCATGGACAAGGTACGAATGTGAAGAGGTTGGGATAGATACTGGGATAGATACTGGGATAACATTTAGGAGACATTGGGACAGTGGCGTAGCTAGGATTTTTGGGAAAACCTAGGGCCCTTAAGTTTCTAGAGCCCCTATGTGTCTAGGGCCCCTATGTTTTTAGGGCCCCTATGTGTCTAGGGCCCCTATGTGTCTAGGGCCCCTATGTTTTTAGGGCCCTTATGTTTCTAGAGCCCCTATGTGTCTAGGGCCGTTAAGCATTGCCTATGCTTGATATATCGTAGCTACACCTCTGCTTTGTATAGGGATGGATATGGTTGGGATAGGGATGGGATAGGGATGGGATAGACACTGAGGTATACACCGAAGCCTTAATTTCACATGTCATACGGTCGCGTCATTTAACACACAGATGTCATTCAATCATTACCAATACGGCACAGAATCAAATGCCAAATGCCAAGTGTCACGGTTTCATGACACACAGTCATAAAATTGGTTTTAAAGTCAGCTGTTTCCCAGTGTGGTTTGCTTAAGTCATATGTCATATTTTATTATCGAGTTGTCATACGCAATCATGACTTAAACACACACGCCATAAGTCAAGTCAAGCAGACATTACTAGCAGTCATATCATCCAGTCATGTCATTCAGTCATGTCATTAAGTTATGTCATCAAGTCATGTCATCCAGTCATATCATCAAGTCATGTCATCCAGTCATGTCATGAAGTCATGTCATTAAGTCATGTCATCAAGTCATGCCATTAAGTCATGTCATGAAGTCATGTCATCCAGTCATGTCATGAAGTCATGTCATCAAGTCATGTCATCCAGTCATGTCATCCAGTCATGTCATCCAGTCATGTCATCCAGTCATGTCATCCAGTCATGTCATCCAGTCATGTCATCCAGTCATGTCATCCAGTCATGTCATCCAGTCATGTCATCCAGTCATGTCATCAGCCACACACAATGTCTCCCCCACAAGCAGTCATCAGTCACGACGTGAATCACAGTTCCGCTTCAATCAGTTACAACGCCCAAGGTCACCAGCTCAAGGTCACTCGAGTCAAGGTCACCAGGGCAGTTGTAGAAATATAAACCTACACAAACAAAAGCGCGACTCGTGATTTAAAAAATAAAAAAATTTGTACAAAAATGACAAGCGATAATTAGTTAATTATTAACACGCTAATTAAACTAATTGTCTGTACGCTCTAGTGTGTTGTCTCAGGTAAGCTTGTCCTTGGTAGCGTGGTCACGCCGGCGTGACACCGCGGACGTGACACAGCGGACGTGACACTGTGTCCGCGAGAAGCCGGGGTCACGGTGACCTCCCCAGCAGACGGCAGCGGATGTGGAACAGCTGGACTATAATCCATGACGTCATCATGTCCGGTGCCAGTCGAAGCGCATGATGCGGAGAAATGTCCGCTTGAACTGGGCGTTGGCGAACGCGTAGCAGAAGGGGTTGATGGGGCTGTTGAGGTAACACATCCAGTATGAGAAGCTGTAGAGGCCGCTGTTGACGCACGTGTCGCAGATGGCGTACACCATGATGGCCACGTGGTAGGGTGTCCAGCACAGGACGAACGCCCCCAGAATGAAAGAGATAGTCCTCAGCGCTTTCCGAGCGCGGTTCTCCGATTTTGATTTCCGTTCTCGCCGGTTCCGGCGGCGGCTGTTGCGGGAGCGGACAGATTTGACGAAGGAGTGTAGCCGGGTGTCCTTGTTGTGCCGGCGCCGGATGGCCGCCAGGCAGTGCGTGTCCGAGCGGCCGCTGTCCTCGTTGGTGTCGGACGGCGGCGGGTTTGAGCAGTTGTTGCCGTCCACGTGACCGGTCAGCTCGCTGGACTTGTTGCCGCTGCTGTCGTCGGTGCCCGTGTCGGCGCCGGTGGTGGTGGACGTCATGGTGTTGGCCGTGTCGGCACGGGGGCGCTGGCCGCGGTGGTTCTTGCTGCTGGAGTAAACGATGGCGGCTGCTGATAGGTCGCTGGTGGTGGTGGTGGCGGTGGTGGCGTAGTCGATCAGACAGTCGCTGACGTCATCGTCCAAATCAAAGACGTCCGTAGCCAATGGCGGCAGTGACGTCCGCCGCTTCCATATGGGCGAGGACGTGTGCAGGTCGGCCACGTCCGAGTCGTCCATCTCCGACTCCCCGTGGATGACGGGCAGCAGGGCGGCGCTCTCCGAGCTGAGGGTCGCCAGAAAACTTTTCTCGTCGATGAAGCGGCAGCCTTTCATGATCTCGTTCTGAAGCAGCGGCGTCGTCTGCTTCTCGAGGCGCTCCGAGTTGGAGGAGGAGTAGACGCTGTCGAACTCTTGGAGCTGGCTGCCCTCCACATCGGAGCCGGCCTCGCTGGCGTTCTTGGCGTCGTGTTTGGAGTAGGGGGGTGGCGGCTGGAGAAGGTTTTGGCTCTCTTGGTTATCTGGGGTTGGAGAGAAGAAAAGATCAGCATGTAGTGAGCGCACTAGACCACCGGTGTTGGTGTAAAGCGCACTGTTATCAATACCGGCAGTTGCGTGCGGTTTTCCGGAATACATACCCGAGGTCAGGGGGGATTTGCCGGATCCGGCCGCGCCGCCACTGCTACTGTTGTCGTCATCTGAGGCAAAAGCCGGACTGCTGGAGCGGTCGTCGTCCTTGTCGTTGACCTTGCTGCTGCTGAAGCTGGTGGTGTTGACCACGGGAGCGCCCGGGGGCATCGGTAGGGCGGCCTTGACCGACTTGCGCGAGTTGCTGTGCTCCAAGTTTTTCTTCTTGCTCTTGCGGCTGTTCCTCTCCTTCTGCGGCGGGTGGCTGTCGGCGCCCATACTGCTGTTGTTGTTGCTGGCCACGTCGTGGTCGGTGCCGAAGCTGCGGACCGCGGCGTTGGGGTTGTCTCCGGCCAGCTCCATGGTGGACTGCAGCTTCTTGTGCTTCTCGTCAGACTTGCGCTGGAGGTCCAGGGCCACCTTGTAGATACCGCCGTACAGGACGAACATGACGACCAGAGTGATCCAGTAGTAGCCGATGGTCAGCAGGAAAGTGAACATGGTGTCGCTCATGAACTGGACCTCGCAGGCGTCGTATTTGACCGTCCGCTCGCCGACGAAGTACTGCCAGCCGATGATGGAGGTGAAGAAGACGATGGCCGGCAGGATCCACGTGATGGAGATCATCACCATCACCTTCTTCTCCGTTCTCCAGTTCCGGTACTTGGCCGGAATCTTGACGCTCAGGAACCGGTCCATGGTGATGAGAAACACCGTGTACTGTGACGTCAGACAGACCGTCCAGTCCAAGGACAGCCAGAGGTCACAGAGCCACGGGCCGAGCGGCCACTTGCCCCACAGCAGGTACTGGGTGTAGAGCGGCATGGAGAAGGTCCCTATGAGCAGGTCAGACACGGCCAGCGAGGCCAGAAAGTAGTTGGTGGGCTGGCGGATGGTCCGCTCCAGCCCAAAGGCCAGCAGCACCGTGATGTTGCCCAGGATGGTGACCAGACTGACCACGCCCGCCAGCAGACCCAGGAACACGGTCAGCCCCACGGAGTGCGGCAGGCTGTGGGGTGACGTCATGTTGGTCTGGTTGCCAGGCAGCTCCAGGCTGCTGTTGCTGGCGTTGGTCAGGGCGGAAGTGACGTTGTCGGCCATGGATGTGGCCAGGAGCGTCAGGTTGTCCGTGTAGAAGGCAGTGCTGACCTCGCTCGGGGCGAGGCTCAAGTTCAAGGCCGCGCCAAGCATGTAGCCTGCCTTGGATGTGCTGGTTGCCATGGTGATACACGTCAACAATCAGACGAGGTCGCAGTGTCTAGATAGCATCCATCTTTCATCTGAAATAAACAAAAATAAAGATTGAGTATAGAACACTTCTGGCGGATCGTTTTTAAGATCGAAAGAGAAAAGGAAAATCGATGAGGAAAAAGTCTTTGTCTGCTATAGATGTAGCTTGTTAATATATCAAGACGTTAGTGTGTATCATACCATCACAAAATGTTGTGTATCATACCATCATTAATTCATCACAAAATGTTGTGTATCATACCATCATTAATTCATCACAAAATGTGTATCATACCATCATTAATTCATCACAAAATGTTGTGTATCATACCATCATTAATACATCACAAAATATCTCAGGACAAAATATTTCTGGACAAAATATCTCTAGACAAAATATCTCAAGACAAAATATTTCTGGACAAAATATCTCTAGACAAAATATCTCAAGACAAAATATTTCTGGACAAAATATCTCAGGACAAAATATCTCAGGACAAAATATCTCAGGACAAAATTTGTTTATGATGTAACCTCCCACTGATGAAGCTTTGCCCGCAGACTTCAATAGATGCTAAACCATCTTTCGACTGCGCTAACCAAGTGTCTATACCGCTAACAGGAAAAGTGACAGACACACTACATGCACGGGATATTAGAGACGCTTTCTGTGATTGCATAATTCAGTACAGAATTTTAACATTCGAAATTTTAAACGGATTTATTAAAGAAAAGATAGCGGGAAAAAGGCATTAGGAAATGTAAAGTTTGGTGCTACATTTTATTCGAGTTGCTGCGCCAAGAAATCAAAGAAAGCTAAAAACTCAACTGGAAGTTGGCCAGAAAAATGTTGCGCAGTGAAGCCAAAATTTCGTTGAGTTTTTTCAGTCAGACAAATTCTAAAAATAATGCGTTCACTTAAAAAAAAAAAAGCAGCAAAATATTACAGAACGCATGGCAGTGTGACCCAACATTGTCATAACGCATTTTGTTGGTGCCAATCTAATGTCGGACTTACATATTTAATATGTAGTATTAATGCATATATATATATATATATATATATATATATATATATATATATATATATATATATATATATATATATAAAACATGTTGAGTATATCTAGCTGTAGGTTAGAATACATGACGGAAGTCCTACACCCAACAGTCCTGTCCATTTGTCAGTTGGGTCAGTTACCTCACCACGCTGAGGTAACGGTGTCCCGTCCATTTGTCAGTTGGGTCAGTTACCTCACCACGCTGAGGTAACGGTGTCCTGTCCATTTGTCAGTTGGGTCAGTTACCTCACCACGCTGAGGTAACTGACGAGATTTAGAGTGACGCCCCCCTGTCCACCAGTTGATGCCAGAAAAAAGCGGCGAGGAAAGAAAGAATAAAAACCAAGTTAGCGGGCTAAAAATTTTAATTAAGGAATGAGACACGGAGGGGATGTACAAAAGCGCGTGCCATGAATATTCATGAGCTGCATGTCGATTTATGCAAATGATGGCAAATGGCGATGCACTTATATTGTGTGACGAGGCTGTGGGGATTATTACGACAGATAATTAACACCGAGAGATTAGCAAGAGATTAGCAGGAGATTAGACCACAGTTTTTGATGGTGTCAGGCCATAGTTTTCGATGGTGTCATGGTGTCAGGCCACAGTTTGATGGTGTCAGGCCACAGTTTGATGGTGTCATGGTGTCAGGCCACAGTTTTTGATGGTGTTATGGTGTTAGGCCACAGTTTTTGATGGTGTCATGGTGTCAGGCCACAGTTTTTGATGGTGTCAGGCCACAGTTTTTGATGGTGTCAGGCCACAGTTTTTGATGGTGTCAGGCCACAGTTTTTGATGGTGTCAGGCCACAGTTTTTGATGGTGTCAGGCCACAGTTTTTGATGGTGTCAGGCCACAGTTTTTGATGGTGTCAGGCCACAGTTTTTGATGGTGTCAGGCCACAGTTTTTGATGGTGTCAGGCCACAGTTTTTGATGGTGTCAGGCCACAGTTTTTGATGGTATCAGGCCGCTGATTTTGAGGGTGTGATGCCATGTCATGTCATGCGATGTCATGTCAGTGCCATATCACTATGGTCTAATTAAGCAAGCTTCAAGCACGCGATTCGCCACTTCATCAACCCCGCCATTTCTAAACCATTTGATTAATGCTCTCATCATTAAAATCTGAGTCCCAGGGGAGTTCATGCTAATATGTGCAGAAACCTAAAATAATAGATAATATCTGTGCCAGATATATCTGGACTTAAGATTGGTTAGTCAGCCGGGGGAGTGCATGGCATTGGACCGGCTGAAGACTTGACATTTGACCGGCTGAAGACTTGACATTTGACCGGCTGAAGACTTGACATTTGACCGGCTGAAGACTTGACATTTGACTGGCTGAAGACTTGTCATTTGACCGGCTGAAGACTTGTCATTTGACCGGCTGAAGACTTGACATTTGACCGGCTGAAGACTTGACATTTGACCGGCTGAAGACTTGCCATTTGACCGTCTGAAGACTTGACATTTGACCGGCTGAAGACTTGACATTTGACCGACTGAAGACTTGACATTTGACCGGCTGAAGACTTGACATTTGACCGGCTGAAGACTTGTCATTTGACCGGCTGAAGACTTAACATTTGACCGGCTGAAGACTTGACATTTGACCGGCTGAAGACTTGACATTTGACCGGCTGAAGACTTGACATTTGACCGGCTGAAGACTTGACATTTGACCGGCTGAAGACTTGACATTTGACCGGCTAAAAGACTTGACATTTGACCGGCTGAAGACTTGACATTTGACTGGCTGAAGACTTGACATTTGACCGGGTGAAGACTTGACATTTGACCGGCTGAAGACTTGACATTTGACTGGCTGAAGACTTGACATTTGACCGGGTGAAGACTTGTCATTTGACCGGCTGAAGACTTGTCATTTGACCGGCTGAAGACTTGACATTGGACCGGATGAAGACTTGACATTTGACCGGCTGAAGACTTGACATTGGACCGGCTGAAGACTTGA
Organism: Physella acuta; assembly: GCF_028476545.2. NCBI lineage: Eukaryota > Metazoa > Mollusca > Gastropoda > Physidae > Physella > Physella acuta. The sequence continues at coordinate 390,422 of NW_026732489.1, forward strand.
CATTTGACCGGCTGAAGACTTGTCATTTGACCGGCTGAAGACTTGTCATTTGACCGGCTGAAGACTTAACATTCGACCGGCTGAAGACTTGACATTTGACCGGCTGAAGACTTGACATTTGACCGGCTGAAGACTTGACATTTGACCGGCTGAAGACTTGACATTTGACCGGCTGAAGACTTGACATTTGACCGGCTGAAGACTTGACATTTGACTGGCTGAAGACTTGACATTTGACCGGCTGAAGACTTGTCATTTGACCGGCTGAAGACTTGACATTTGACCGGCTGAAGACTTGACATTTGACCGGCTGAAGACTTGACATTTGACCGGCTGAAGACTTGACAGTTGACCGGCTGAAGACTTGACATTTGACCGACTGAAGACTTGACATTTGACTGGCTGAAGACTTGACATTTGACCGGCTGAAGACTTGTCATTTGACCGGCTGAAGACTTGACATTTGACCGGCTGAAGACTTGACATTTGACAGGCTGAAGACTTGACATTTGACCGGCTGAAGACTTGACATTTGACAGGCTGAAGACTTGACATTTGACCGGCTGAAGACTTGACATTTGACCGGCTGAAGATTTGACATTTGATCGGCTGAAGACTTGTCATTTGACCGGCTGAAGACTTGTCATTTGACCGGCTGAAGATTTGACATTTGACCGGCTGAAGACTTGACATTTGACCGGCTGAAGACTTGACATATGACCGGGTGAAGACTTGTCATTTGACCGGCTGAAGACTTGTCATTTGACCGGCTGAAGACTTGACATTGGACCGGGTGAAGACTTGACATTTGACCGGCTGAAGACTTGACATTTGACCGGCTGAAGACTTGACATTTGACTGGCTGAAGACTTGACATTTGACCGGCTGAAGACTTGACATTGTCAGAGGGCAAAACGTCTGACTGTTGGTCAAAAAATAATCTCCGCCGATGGTGAATGTGTTATATGTGTGTGGGTTTGTAGGTGTGTGGTTGTGTGGGTTAGATGTATACGTTAGTGTGTGTGTGGGGGGGGGGGGGAGCTACAGAGGTTTTTAATCAGATACTCAGCCCCCCCCCCCCCCCTTGAAACGTATCTAAGCTTTGAAAGGTGTCCACGAAGACAAACAGCCCACAAACAGCCCACAAACAGCCCACAAACAGCCCACAAACAGCCCACAAACAGCCCACAAACAGCCCACAAACAGCCCACAAACAGCCCACAAACAGCCCACAAACAGCCCACAAACAGCCCACAAACAGCCCACAAACAGCCCACAAACAGCCCACAAACAGCCCACAAACAGCCCACAAACAGCCCACAAACAGCCCACAAACAGCCCACAAACAGCCCACAAACAGCCCACAAACAGCCCACAAACAGCCCACAAACAGCCCACAAACAGCCCACAAACACGCCGATTGTTCTGGTGGGGACCGGTCTGCCGGTCTTGTCAGGCCGGATGACTTCTCGCCGCCCCGGCCGTGCCGGAGCCAGATTGATGTCCCCTTTGTCCGGGGACACAACTCCTTCAGCGCTGCCTCGGTCAGGGGAGATAAAAATATTAATTTCAGGACCAGAGAGCCGCGGTACCAGTCGCTGGATGGACGGCCGGACAGTTCCATTGTGGACGGTTGGACGGCCAGAGGGGTCAATATCTTGCTGGCATACCAACACATTTAATAAACACCAATGTGGGGTGGGGGTGGACAAGTTTCAGTAAGGGGGGGGGGTGTCATCGGGTGGATTTCTCAACCAATTCAATGAGATCATGTCAACAAAAGTGAACGGGTCCATCGAAGGGTTCACGTTCTGCAGTCTCACTGGTCATCCCTAATCCCAACCCCAATCCGAACCCTAACCCTGTCAAGATACCCAACCCTAATCCCAACCCCTATCCCAACCCCAATCCGAACCCTAACCCCAACCCTAACCCTACACCAAAACCTTGTATACACCAAAACATTGCATACAACAAAACCTTGTATACAACATAACCTTGTATACACCAAAAACTTGTATACACCAAAACATTGCATACAACAAAACCTTGTATACACCAAAACCTTGTATACAACAAAACCTTGTATACAACAAAACCTTGTATACAACAAAACCTTGTATACAACAAAACCTTGTATACAACAAAACCTTGTATACAACAAAACCTTGTATACAACAAAACCTTGTATACAACAAAACCTTGTATACAAAAAAAACCTTGAATACACCAAAACCTTGTATACAACAAAACCTTGTATACAACAAAACCTTGTATACAACAAAACCTTGTATACAACAAAACCTTGTATACAACAAAACCTTGTATACACCAAAACCTTGTATACAACAAAACCTTGTATACACCAAAACCTTGTATACAACAAAACCTTGTATACAACAAAACCTTGTATACAACAAAACCTTGTATACAACAAAACCTTGTATACAACAAAAACCTTGTATAGACGATAAAGCCAACTCCTCGCGTCTGATCAATGTACCAATCACATAATGTTGACAAAAGCGTCGCCGCTGGCCAGCTAATTAAGAAATAAAATCCACCAGAACGCACAAATGGTCACTGCTACAGGAAATAATTCCCCCACCCCCCAACTCGATGGGTGGGGCGGGCAAAGGCGGCCAAGTTATGATAGATCAAAGTTCAAAGGTCGAAAGTAAAATTTTTCGCGAGCTGCCAAAAGCGGCGACTTGATTGGTCGGTTTCGTCGTGATCGATGGCCATGGGGTCGGGTCTTCTCCTGGATGGGGTGGGGGGGGGGGGGGGGAACTCGTCAGGCCAATAAATAAAGCTATTGATACGGTTATTATGAGGGGAGGGCAGGGCTCAAAGCGAACCCATTGAGGGGAGGGTTGGGCTCAAAGCGAACCCATTGAGGGGAGGGCTGGGCTCAAAGCGAACCCATTGAGGGGAGGGTTGGGCTCAAAGCGAACCCATTGAGGGGAGGGTTGGGCTCAAAGCGAACCCATTGAGGGGAGGGTTGGGCTCAAAGCGAACCCATTGAGGGGAGGGTTGGGCTAAAAAAAAACAAGTTTGGATGAAGGAGATACGAAACTTGTCATTATGGCCTTGATACGTTTCCATGGCATCAGTTTATTATCTCAGATGTCATTTATGTCATCAGTCGAGGTGTCATTAATGCCATCAGTTAAGATGTCATTAATGTCATAATACCAACAAGCCCACATACCAACAAGCCCACATACCAACAAGCCCACATACCAACAAGCCCACATACCAACAAGCCCACATACCAACAAGCCCACATACCAACAATCCCACATACCAACAAGCCTACATACCAACAAGCCCACATATCAACAAGCCTACATATCAACAAGCCCACATATCAACAAGCCCACATACCAACAAGCCCACATACCAACAAGCCCACATATCAACAAGCCCACATATCAACAATCCCACATACCAACAAGCCCACATACCAACAAGCCCACATATCAACAAGCCCACATATCAACAAGCCCACAGTTTTTTAAGCCCAACTTTCAATAATAATAGTCCTGCTCTATTATATTAGTTAGATTAATTAGATAATTTAATTAATTATTCATACTATTAAAAAGCAGGCATTAAAATAACGAAACAAAGTAAGTCGGCCGCAGCGCGCACATACATGAAAAAACTGAAATCAAATATTTATTTTACAGGACAAAAAACATCAACAAACAAACCCCGTTACGGAGGTTAGAATAATTAAAATAAACAGGGGCAGACAAGTCTGGTTTAATTTTATAATTTCCCCGGTTGTGTCCCTTGTGACTGTATTTTTCCCTCGGGCTGGCGAAATGATTCGATAAGTGGCGATGGCGTGCTTGCAATCATTTCATTCACTTATACCTATACCCATATATATATATATATATATATATATATATATATATATATATATATATATATATATATATATATATATATATATATATATATATAAATAATTAAATTTTGATTCATCAAAGTTGTAATAAAAAATATTCTGGCAAAAATCTTTGCCTCAACAAAAGCATCAGTTTCCTGAGTGTACCAGGGTGCTATGGAGAGGGGTGGGGGGGGGGGGGGTCTTTCAGAGTTCAAGGTCAGTGTTGAAAAGTTCCGGGTCCATGATCACAACTACATGTGTACAAACACCACAGCAACACTCCCTTCTAATACCCCCCCCCCCCCCCCATAATTCCTCTACCACCCCTCCCCCAATTCCTCTATCACCCCCCCCTCCCACACCGCACCCCTTCTGCTACCCACATATGATTGGTCAGATTTCTCTAGCCAAAGATAAGGCTGATTTTTTCACAGGCAGACAGCAGATAGTAGGTATTCCGCATATAATTATATATATATATATATATATATATATATATATATATATATATATATATATATATATATATATATACATGTATACATACATACAAAGACGTAGAGGAAGATGTCCAACATTCCCCATGCGAGAGATATGAACGCACGCGAGTACTCGTGTGCTAGGATAGGGTGGGGCAGTGGGGGGGGGGGGTAAGGTAGGCTCCAGAAATAGCTGTGATATCTCACGGCAGATGGTTCTACCGCAGGGAGAAGTCATTATGCCCCACCCCCACCCCGCCACCCCACGATGGAGGTTAAGGTATTCTAAAAATAGAATGGCGCTTAAATACAGTTGCTCAAATGGTCTGAACAGCACGCTCAACATTTGCCCTCGACCAACCCGAGTATCTAAACAACTGCTGGGGTGGAGAGTATCAATTAAGATAATTGCTGACCCTTAATTTGGTGATCACCCAAGGTTTGCTAGTTACCTACAATTTGAGGGTGACCCCATCTGAAGCAAACACCATATCGTGTATGTACTCCTGCCTAGTCCTAAGCTGCCTAATTAGCTAACATAAAATTAGATTAATGGACAAAATTTTCGTCGACTACCCCATTGACAAACAACATATCAAACTTCAGATTTTTAAGCTCAGCTGTAGCACATAAAATGAGATAAAAAACTAAGCTCCTATTAGCTGACATTAGCTCTTATCTGAAGGTGATCTTGTCATGATGTGAGTTAAAATAAGCTCAAACTTTAAGCAGAAGAGCAGTTGCCATGGGAACATAGAACTAAATTTCTCCTGTCCACCGTAAGATAAAGTGGAATTCTTGAAAGAAAACAACAAACTTTTTTTTATAGCAAGCAGGAACACACCTCCCCCACCCCCACACTCTCCCCACACCCCCCTGAACTCCCCCCAAACCCCCTTAATCCCCAAGCTACATGGCTAGAGCCTCCATCGCTAGAAAACTGGCCAGAGAAACATTTGCTAGTGTGGGTCAAAATCTGATGACTAGAGCCTCCATCGCTAGAAAACTGGCCAGAGAAACATTTGCTAGTGTGGGTCAAAATCTGATGACTAGAGCCTCCATCGCTAGAAAACTGGCCAGAGAAACATTTGCTAGTGTGGGTCAAAATCTGATGACTAGAGCCTCCATCGCTAGAAAACTGGCCAGAGAAACATTTGCTAGTGTGGGTCAAAATCTGATGACTAGAGCCTCCATCGCTAGAAAACTGGCCAGAGAAACATTTGCTAGTGTGGGTCAAAATCTGATGACTAGAGCCTCCATCGCTAGAAAACTGGCCAGAGAAACATTTGCTAGTGTGGGTCAAAATCTGATGACTAGAGCCTCCATCGCTAGAAAACTGGCCAGAGAAACATTTGCTAGTGTGGGTCAAAATCTGATGACTAGAGCCTCCATCGCTAGAAAACTGGCCAGAGAAACATTTGCTAGTGTGGTTCAAAATCTGATGACTAGAGCCTCCATCGCTAGAAAACTGGCCAGAGAAACATTTGCTAGTGTGGGTCAAAATCTGATCGTGGATAAGGCACGAGGAGAATAGGCTCGTTTTTTTTTTTTTTTTCATTTTGAGCACAGCGCCGCTTTTGTCAAACATTTGTAGCCTATCAGATCAGGTTGTAACTGCGAAATTTGTAATTAGACTGTAAAAGTGTGACGTATTGCACATCAAGGGACGCAATAACAGTAACAATCCCCTCTCCCCCCATCGAATGAATGAATTGGCTCGTCTGTATGGGTTGTATTCCGTCAGTACGCGGCAATGTTCGGCAATGTTCGTTAACCCTGGGTCTGGCTTCGTCAGCTTAGGACACGCATAGGAGGACTAACTAACACAGATAGAACTAACTGCCGCAGGTTGGACTAACGGCAACAGGTAGGACTAACTGCCAAAGGTAGGACTAACTGACAAAGGTAGGACTAACTGCCACAGGTAGGACTAACTGCCGCAGGTAGGACTAACTGCCGCAGGTTGGACTAACTGCCGCAGGTAGGACTAACTGCCGCAGGTAGGACTAACTGCCACAGGTAGGACTAACTGCCACAAGTAGGACTAACTGCCACAAGTAGGACTAACTGCCACAGGTAGGACTAACTGCCACAGGTAGGACTAACTGCCACAAGTAGGACTAACTGCCACAAGTAGGACTAACTGCCACAGGTAGGACTAACTGGCACTGGTAGGACTAACTGCCACAGGTAAAACTAACGGCCGCAGGTAGGACTAACTGCCGCAGGTAGAACTAACTGTCGCAGGTATAACTAACTGCCGTAAGTACAACTAACTGCCGCAGGTAGGACTAACTGCCGCAGGTAGGACTAACTGTCGCAGGTAGGCCGGTAGGACTAACTGCTTCAGGACGATAGGTAAAGTAGAACCAACTGAGTGCGGTGCAGCCGGCAAGAACAACATGTCTACAGACGCCATCTTAGCGTAGCTTTATTGAAACGGCAACAGGGGATCAGATTTCCGATGATTCATCGCTAAAAATAGCGGCAGGGGGAAAAGTATGGGAAATACATTAAAGTGTCGGTTTGGTGGAGAGGGGGTTAAAGTGTCGGTTTGGTGGAGAGGGGGTTAAAGTGTCGGTTTGGTGGAGAAGCGGTTAAAGTGTCGATTTGGTGGAGAGGAGGTTAAAGTTGGGGGGGGGGGGGGGAGGGGGTTAATGTGTCGGGGGTGGGGAGAGCAGGACTAGGGCGATGTAGGGGTGGGGAGAGCAGGACTAGGGAGATGTGGGGGTGGGGAGAGCAGGACTAGGGCGATGTGGGGGTGGGGAGAGCAGGACTAGGGCGATGTGGGGGTGGGGAGAGCAGGACTAGGGAGATGTGGGGGTGGGGAGAGCAGGACTAGGGCGATGTGGGGGTGGGGAGAGCAGGACTAGGGCGATGTGGGGGTGGGGAGAGTAGGACTAGGGCAATGTGGGGGTGGGGAGAGCAGGACTAGGGCAATGTGGGGGTGGGGAGAGCAGGACTAGGGAGATGTGGGGGTGGGGAGAGCAGGACTAGGGCAATGTGGGGGTGGGGGAGAGCAGGACTAGGGAGATGTGGGGGTGGGGAGAGCAGGACTAGGGAGATGTGGGGGTGGGGAGAGCAGGACTAGGGCAATGTGGGGGTGGGGAGAGCAGGACTAGGGAGATGTGGGGGTGGGGAGAGCAGGACTAGGGCAATGTGGGGGTGGGGAGAGCAGGACTAGGGCAATGTGGGGGTGGGGAGAGCAGGACTAGGGAGATGTGGGGGTGGGGAGAGCAGGACTAGAGCAAGCGATGTGTTGAGGTCAGGCGCTTTGATTTACGATAGTTTTTTTTTTTAATCTGAGTTTTAAAAAGTTTTTTTTTATTTATAACAAAAATGTTTCAAACACACCGTGGCCTAGCAGGGTAAATAACTCATCTCAAGGGGAGACAAATGCTAAGAAAATAAATCTTGGAACACCAGCTAAATTTGGCCGCCCGTGCCTATCATTTGTGAAATGGAAGGAAAAAAAAATAAAACAAAAATGTTCCTCAGGCTCTAATACCTCCACCGTCACCACCCCACCCCTATCTTCACCCCACCCCTCCACTGAATGCTTGATATACAAACAGCGAAGACAATAACTAAACGACAACGAAGGAACGATAACTCAGTTTTTGGTAATAATGATATAGCAACACTCGAAATAAACTCAAGACTTTGATTCTATAAAAATCTGTTAAAAGTACAAACTATTTGATATTACAACCACCTTTTGATAATTTGCAATGGAGGCTTCGTCTATAAGAAGCTATTCTTTGATGGTATATATATATATATATATATATATATATATATATATATATATATAAGTTATATATAAGAGACGCATTAATCTGCCTGGAAATATAATGTTTGTTGTGAATCGTGCTAAGGGAGATAAACCTCGAAGACTACAGGGAGAGAAAAAGTCCCGGAGCTATTTCTAGAAATGGAGAGCGGTGAAATCTAAACGAATTTAGCAGAGATAATGTGTCGTGTGCGTGTGTGTGTGCGTGTGTGTGTGTGCGTGCGTGTATGTGTTGGATTATTTATGGAACAACAGCTGGAAACATCGCGAGTTATCTATGTGCGCAAGCGCAAATCTCGGCCTGCGCATGCGTAGATATCCAAGTTAAAAATACATATGTATTTTTTTTATCAGCGGCGTATCGGTTGATGGGTTGGTGGAGGTGCGCCTTGACGCGAGGGGGTGGAGCAACGGTGGGGGTGTGTCTTGACGTGAGGGGGTGGAGCAACGGTGGAGGTGTGTCTTGATAGGAGGGGGTGGAGCAACGGTGGAGGTGTGTCTTGATAGGAGGGGGTGGAGCAACGGTGGAGGTGTGTCTTGATAGGAGGGGGTGGAGCAACGGTGGAGGTGTGTCTTGATAGGAGGGGGTGGAGCAACGGTGGAGGTGTGTCTTGACGGTAGGGGGTGGAGCAACGGTGGGGGTGTGTCTTGACGTGAGGGGGTGGAGCAGGGTTAGAGTTAGCAATGGTGGCGGTCTGCCTTGATTGCAGCCTCTACATCAGGAGACGAAAATGTTCATCTTTCACTTTTTAACAGACACATGTCCCTGTTAGTCACGTGATTGGTCAGTCAAGCACGTGACTAAAATATATGACTGAAGCGACCAGCAGACGACCAACTCCACCAAGTCATGACGTCACAGGTCTGCTGCAGATGGACATCAAACGGGTGATGACGTCACAGGTCTGCAGCAGATAGACGGTCAAGATTGGACTCGCTCGCCTCTGATCCTGCTCGTGTTTACAATCACGCTTTGTTTCGACACAAGGCCTCCGTCTGTCATTTTAAACACTGGTCCTTTGTTGTGTATCACGTGATCTCTGTCCTGCTGTGCAGCTTACGTACAGGGATGACGTCACGGTTTTTTACCGTCTACGTCACACTGGGAAGGAAAAGATTGATCAAGCGCGTCACTTCTGTAAGAGCTTTTTTAAGTCAACTTCCGGTCATCTCCCGCGTGGCTTCAAGTCAGCGTGCTAGCTATAAGGGGAGGGGAGGAGGGGGGGGGGGAACACCGGTTGCTCACATAGATGTGGTGGTCAGATCGCTAGTGCAAACGTTGTGTGACTGGGGTGACTGGGTTCAAGTCTAACTTAGTACTCACCATTTGTGCATGCTTGATTCAACTTTCTATTTCAGTGGGGTTGGTGTGGTGTGGGAGTGTGTTGTGTGGTGTGTGTGTGTGGTGTGTGTGTGTGGGTTTGTGTTTGGTGTAGGTTTGTGTTTGGTGTAGGTTTGTGTTTGGTGTGGGTGTGGGTGTGGGTGTGGTTGGTGTAGGTTTGTGTTTGGTGTGGCGTGGGTGTGTGGTTGGTGTTGGTGATATGTTGTTGGTGTAGTTTTGTGGTTGGTGTGGTTGTGGTGTGGGTGTGTGGTTGGTGTTGGTGTAGTTTTGTGGTTGGTGTGGTGTGGGTGTGTGGTTGATGTAGGTTTGTGGTGTGTGTGTTGTTAGTGTAGGTGTGTGTGGTGTGGGTGTGTGGTTGGTGTTGGTGTTGGTATGTTGTTGGTGTAGTTTTGTGGTTGGTGTGGTTGTGGTGTGGGTGTGTGGTTGTTGTAGGTTTGTGTGTGGTGTGTGTGTGGTTGATGTAGGTTTGTGGTGTGTGTGTGTTGTTAGTGTAGGTGTGTGTGGTGTGGGTGTGTGGTTGTGTAGGTATGTGTGTGATGTGGCTGTGTGGTGCGGGTGTGTGGTTGGTGTGGTTGTAGGTGTGTGGTTGAAGTAGGTGTGGTGTAGTACAGCCAGGTACAACTGGTGTTAAAGACGAATGTGATCAAATATTTAAGTGTTGAGGCAGCTTCATCAGGGGCAGATAATAAACAAACTAAGGTGAGTGCTTTTTATTGGGACATGTCTAAGATAGTAGGGCTATAATTGAAGCACAACTAGAACCACATATCTAGGATAGTAGGGCTATAATTGAAGCAAAACTAGAACCACATATCTAAGATAGTAGGGCTATAATTGAAGCAAAACTAGAACCACATATCTAAGATAGTAGGGCTATAATTGAAGCAAAACTAAAACCACATATCTAAGATAGTAGGGCTATAATTGAAGCAAAACTAAAACCACATATCTAAGATAGTAGGGCTATAATTGAAGCAAAACTAGAACCACATATCTAAGATAGTAGGGCTATAATTGAAGCAAAACTAGAACCACATATCTAAGATAGTAGGGCTATAATTGAAGCAAAACTAAAACCACATATCTAAGATAGTAGGGCTATAATTGAAGCAAAACTGGAACAAAACAAAAAAAACAAGAATAAAAGCTTTTAAAGCACTGAAAATAAAACTATAGTACAGCACTGGACATTGAAGAAATCTCAAGCACATTTTAGCGACCGCTGCATTTGAATCAATAGAGAAGAGTTTTATTTCCTCATTTCTCGCGCACATACAAGCTACACTTTTAAAATTTTTTTGAAATACTTTTTTTTCTAGATGTTAGTATTTGACATTGTAACCACAAAAGTAGAAAGACTTAAACAAAAACACTTAATGCGGTATTGAAACATGAGTCAATTTAGTTAAGTAAGCCGATAAGTTCACTACTAATCTTCTATCTATATATATAATTCTCCTCTTCGAGCCGTTAGAAAACAAGCTGCAAACGCTCTCCCTACCTCCCCACCCCTACATGGTTTTAGTGAGCTGTGTTCACTCTAAATGTTGACAAGCAGAGCCAACGATTTTAAACGTAGGGGGGGGGGGGAAGGAAGGGGGGGGGGTTATGGTCCTTAACGAGCTACTTATAGTGTTTTAAAGAAATATTTTCAGTGTCAGCGTTGGTACTGTCGAATTCACAAATTATGAATTATTGAAAATTAGAAACAACTAAATAGCGGCGTATGTTACGCCGCGGGCCGGCTCGTTAGCTTTAAACCCGATCAGTAAATATTCAAGAGAATTATCTGCCCTTTAGTCTAGTCTGTGCTCAGTCCTGTGCAATGAAAACCTGCGGGGAAAAAAACACACACGGCAAAGTGTCCTACTGATCACACGGCAAAGTGTCCTACTGATCACACGGCAAAGTGTCCTTTGATCACACGGCAAAGTGCCGCGACTGATCACACGGCAAAGTGTCCTTTGATCACACGGCAAGGTGTCCTACTGACCACACGGCAAAGTGCCGCGACTGATCACACGGCAAAGTGTCCTACTGACCACACGGCAAAGTGTCGCTACTGATCACACGGCAAAGTGTCCTACTGATCACACGGCAAAGTGTCCTTTGATCACACGGCAAAGTGTCCTACTGATCACACGGCAAAGTGTCCTACTGATCACACGGCAATGTGTCGCTACTGATCACACGGCAAAGTGTCGCTACTGATCACACGGCAAAGTGTCGCTACTGATCACACGGCAAAGTGTCGCTACTGATCACACGGCAATGTGTCGCTACTGATCACACGGCAAAGTGTCGCTACTGATCACACGGCAAAGTGTCGCTACTGATCACACGGCAAAGTGTCGCCACACGGCAAAGTGTCGCTACTGATCACACGGCAAAGTGTCGCCACACGGCAAAGTGTCGCTACTGATCACACGGCAAAGTGTCGCTACTGATCACACGGCAAAGTGTCGCTACTGACCACACGGCAAAGTGTCGCTACTGATCACACGGCAAAAGTGTCGCCACTGATCACACGGCAAAGTGTCCTACTGGTCACACGGCAAAGTGTCGCTACTCATCACTGTCGTTATCTCCCCTTATTCGCCTTGAATGTAGTCACCTTATATGACATTTGAAATGACAAATTTAATATTTAATTAGATGACAAAATGAGATATTCTGGCGATGTCATATGAGACTAATGTGTCTGGTAAGATTTTGTTGCATTAAAGGTGTCAAAATGACAAGATTTACCGCACACAAACAGACAGACAGACAGACACGATGTAACTAAAATTAAAAGCTTTTGAAAAAGGTTGTTTTCTTATTTTACATTACAGCATTAAAACGGCTCATAATTTTGTTATACTTGTTTGATTACTATATATTATAATATATATAAAGTATGATCATATATTTGAAACTTTATAAAACTACAAATAAATTAATTTTTAAAATCACATTTATATTTTTTAAAAATTGGGAGGACTACTATAGCTACAGCTGTTGGAAAAGAAAGAATGTTTGATTGCATGTGTCTTATTGTACTCTAAATATAATCCAGACTGCTTATAATATTTATAACTTTTTTTTTAAACTCTCAAATTTATTCCAGTCCTAGTTTTAAACCCATACCCCCCCCCCCCCCCCCTCAAGCCACCCACCAGAATGTTTTGTTTTGTTGAGCTTTGAATTACCATTTAAATAAATATTTGCATTTTTAGGTTTAAAAAAAAAAAGTAATTAGACGTTTTGTATTCTGTATAAGTAAACCATCTTAATGAATGAAAGTAGGCAATATGTAAGAAAGAAGTATTGCTATTGTAAATCTTTATCCGATAATAAAAACTGTAATGCTAAAGCGAACATGCAAGGCAAACTGACGCTGTAAATTACATGTCTGAGGCGGAAAAATAAATTGGAAAAAAAAATAAATCTATATATATATATACTAGCGTACCCGTCCCCCGCGCGTTGCCGCGGGGATAGAAGTAAGTTTGGCGAAATGTATTAGAAGGATTTCACTAACGCATTACCAATCATATGTTCTTAGACGCGTGACCGTCTTTTCTAAAAGTGAGTTATTTAAATGTAAACAATGCCTGCGCTTGGATCATAAATAGCGGGACACAGGTTTACCTACACTACAGCATTAAAACATTGAGTGTACATTAATCACTCACCGAAATAATTAGGTAGAATACACTTCGGTGACCGCCCACGTGTCAGAGACGTAGAGGGGCGCTCTCAGGCCCCCCCCCCCGATTACACTACCGCAAAGGCGCGGCGTACGACCCCTAACTCCTTAAAACTAACAGGCGCCATCGTGCCCAATAGCATCCTGTTAATAATGATGCTGATTTCGTCATTCGCTAAGGTGACACAAATGAACAGGATTTTTTTCTTTAACACGTAAAAAAAATATTTGACGACTGGATTGTCTAATAATGGATGCTTATTGCATCATTCGCAAAGTGACGAAACTCTACAGTAGGTTCCTCATATTCAAAAAGTTATTTTTTCATCTTTCGCAAGGTGACGAAACTGTACAGAAGGATTTCCTCGTGTTACAAAGTTATTTTTCGAAGCCTGTTGTAGCTTTACCGCTGAATATAGTAGTACCGCTTACTCGCTATGCAGGACTCTCGATTAACGGATGCCAAGCGCCAACATCGTCGCTCTAAAACTCTGGGCGCCAAACCGTGTATTGACGAAAGTTGTACCCTATATGGCGCTGCCCATAAGAAACTTTAGTTTTCTTTTTTGCAGAAATATTCTCGGGAGTATTCTCATCTACTCCCTAAAGTTTCATGACACTCGGATGAACCGCATCCGAGTTTTATGTTTTATATACCGTGTATAGAGAAAAAAAATCGCTCCCCCCCCCACGGGGGGCGCCGCCCTTGCAATATTAAACAATATTTTTTTTCAGAACCCTACCATTGAGTGATCTAATCATCTCCCCAAAGTTTCATGGTACACGGGTGAACGGTGTGAAACCGAAATAGACTTTTATTTTTATAAACCGTATAAAGAGAAAAATCGCAGCCTCCCGTGGCGCCGCCCTTGCGAAATTAAAAAAGGATTTTTTTTTTACAGAACCCTTTCCCTGAATTGTTCTAATCAACTCCCCCAAAGTCTCATGGCTATCGGATAACGGTGTCACACCAAAATCGACTTTTATTTGTATATACCGTATATAGAGAAAAATCGCACCCTTCCGTGGCGCCGCCCTTGCGAAATTAAAAATGATTTTTACAGAACCTTTCCCTAGAGTTTTATAATGAACTCCCCAAAGTTTTATGCCTATCGGATAAACGGTGTCACTGCACTTAACTTTTATTATTTTTATATACCGTAAATAGAGAAAAATCGGACCCTCCCGTGGCGCCGCCCTTGCGAAATTAAATATTTTTTTTTACAGAACCCTTCCCTAGAGTGTTATAATGAACTCCCCAAAGTCTCATGACTATCGGATGAACGATGTCAAAACAAAATCGACTTTTATTTTTATATACCGTATATAGAGAAAAAACAAATTGCGCCCTGCCGGGGCGCCACCCCGGCGAATTTGAAATTTTCTTTTCGCAGAAACCTCCCTAGGAATATTCTCAACAACTTCCCAAAGTTTCATGCCTATCGGATGAACGGTGTCACCGCAATTCACTTTTATTATTTTTATATACCATATATAGAGGAAAATCGCACCCTCCAGTGGCGCCGCCCTTGCGAAATTAAAAATTATTTTTTTACAGAACCCTTCATTTGAGTGTTATTATGAACTCCCCAAAGTCTAATGGCTATCAAATGAACGATGTCAAACCAAAATTGACTTTTTTTTTTATATACCGTATATAGAGAAAAACAAATCGCGCCCTGCCGGGGCGCCACCCCTGCGAATTTGAAAAAAAAATTTCCGCAGAAACCTCCCCAGGAATATTCTCAACAACTTCCCAAAGTTTCACGGCGATGTGATGAGAGGTGTAGTAATGCATAAAGGACAAACACACACACACACACACACACAAACACACATACATTGCTTTATATATATATATATATATATATATATATATATATATATATATATATATATATATATATATATATATATATATATACTCCCAACGTTTGGAGATATACATAGACCATCTACATACCCACGGACAGTTCAAGCAAACTTGTACAGGTATCTTTAGGGTGTATCGAAATATTGCTAGTTACATGTCTAGGTTGGGCTGTACACAAAGTTGACCGTGTGAGTACTAAATGTGTGCTGGTTACTGTCTGAAAACCAGGCCGCCGCCCAGAGCAGTGACCCATCACATCCAGTCACGTGACGGCCACACAACCCTGAACCACCGACAGGCGAGTCACTGAAGCGTGGAAGAATGCAATTATCCAGAAAAAACCGGAATTTAATAAAGACTCGGCCGCTCAATCTGAGCACAATTCCCGGTATCGATTTCGTTTTTTTTTCATTTACAAATTTTCATCCGGCTTTTTTTGTTTGGTGGAAGATCAGTGTGTGTGTATGTGTGTGGGTGTGTTAGGGTGTGGGTGTCTGTGTGTGAGTGAGTGTGTGTCTGAGTGTCTGTGTGTGGGTGTGTGAGTGTGTGTGTCTGTGTGTGTTTGTTAGGGTAAGTGTGTGTATGTGTGTGTGTGTGTGTGGGTGAGAGGGTGAGTGTGTGGGGGAGATGTGTGTGTGTCTGTGTGTGTGTGTGTGTCTCTGTGTGTGTGTTTGTTAGGGTAAGTGTGTGTATGTGGGTGTGAGGGTGAGTGTGTGGGGGGAGGTGTGTGTGTCTGTGTAAATCTGTTTGCGGGTGTGTGTGGTGAGACAAGTCTCAAGTCACTACCAGCCTAGTGGTGAGACAAGTCTCAAGTCACCACCAGCCTAGTGGTGAGACAAGTCTCAAGTCACCACCAGCCTAGTGGTGAGACAAGTCTCGAGTCACCACCAGCCTAGTGGTGAGACAAGTCTCAAGTCACCACCAGCCTAGTGGTGAGACAAGTCTCAAGTCACCACCAGCCTAGTGGTGAGACAAGTCTCAAGTCACCACCAGCCTAGTGGTGAGACAAGTCTCAAGTCACCACCAGCCTAGTGGTGAGACAAGTCTCAAGTCACCACCAGCCTAGTGGTGAGACAAGTCTCAAGTCACCACCTGACTAGTGGTGAGACAAGCCTCAAGTCACCACCAGCCTAGTGGTGAGACAAGTCTCAAGTCACCACCAGCCTAGTGGTGAGACAAGTCTCAAGTCACCACCAGCCTAGTGGTGAGACAAGTCTCATGTCACCACCAGCCTAGTGGTGAGACAAGTCTCAAGTCACCACCAGCCTAGTGGTGAGACAAGTCTCATGTCACCACCTGACTAGTGGTGAGACAAGCCTCAAGTCACCACCAGCCTAGTGGTGAGACAAGTCTCAAGTCACCACCAGCCTAGTGGTGAGACAAGTCTCAAGTCACCACCAGCCTAGTGGTGAGACAAGCCTCAATTCACCACCAGCCTAGTGGTGAGACAAGCCTCAAGTCACTACCAGCCTAGTGGTGAGACAAGTCTCAAGTCACCACCAGCCTAGTGGTGAGACAAGTCTCAAGTCACTACCAGCCTAGTGGTGAGACAAGTCTCAAGTCACCACCAGCCTAGTGGTGAGACAAGCCTCAAGTCACCACCAGCCTAATGGTGACATGGAGATGGTTACAAACTTAGATAAACTGTCGCTACAGTTGGATTTATTTGTTTTCAACGGCACATTCTTTCATTGGGAGAGTAGAATGTAATATAATAGCCTCTTATTAAGGAACATGAATTCAATATAATATCCTCTATTCAAACGCTAATACTAAGAGTGTCCTCTAATTTAATCCAGGTACGATAATCTGCACACTCCAGAGTTTTGTAGAGTAGATCAACAGTTTAAGAAATGGATGTTATCAGATGTCCCTGATGTATCAGATATGTTTATTTTGTAAAACGTACAACAAAATGTTGGAGGAGGATTTGTTGGTTGTCCCCTCCCCCTCCCCTACTCTCCAGGTGTTGACTAGCCCCCCCCCCCCCCCTCACCCTTTCCCTCCTATACTCCCAGCCAATCACGACTTTAGCTCATAGGACGGAAATGACGTCACACACTTCCCTCCCCCCCCCCCCCCCGACGATTAGCACCGGCCAGGGGCACTTGTAGGCAGACGTGAAATTTTGATTAGCCAATTAAACAAGGCGAATAAATAATCAACATGTGGTAGCAATAGTATCCAGCTCCTGCTAATTACAGATATGGTAATTAGCTAATGGCGGTAATTGAGAGCGTAGCAGGGGTAGACACCTCCCCCACCCCACTCACAGCCCCAACCCCACCCCACTCACTCACAGTCCCAACCCCACCCCACCCCACTCACAGTCCCAATCCCACCCCACAAACCCCCACTCACAGTCCCAATCCCACCCCTCACAGTCCCAACCCCATCCCAAAACACCCTTCTCGCACCCCACCATACGACTATCCTAATACCCCTATACTAACCTCCACATAACCCCTCTCACAGACTTGCCGCCAATGTATCAGCACTCATCCTGAAAGTTCTGGAACTCGACCAACTCTCGGTCTCTACACGGCTGGAATAATTCGATTCTCTAACCGGCCAGTCGGCGCCACATGTGGTTTTAGTACTTGGTCCAATGTGGTTTTAGTACTAGGTCAAGTGTGGTTTTAGTACTTGGTCAAATGTGGTTTTAGTACTTGGTCCAATGTGGTTTTAAAACTTGGTCAAATGTGGTTTTAGTACTAGGTCAAGTGTGGTTTTAGTACTTGGTCAAATGTGGTTTTAGTACGAGGTCAAATGTGGTTTTAGTACTTGGTCAAATGTGATTTTAGTACTTGGTCAAATGTGGTTTTAGTACTTGGTCAAGTGTGGTTTTAGTACTAGGTCAAATGTGGTTTTAGTACTAGGTCAAATGTGGTTTTAGTACTTGGTCAAATGTGGTTTTAGTACTTGGTCAAATGTGGTTTTAGTACTTGGTCAAATGTGGTTTTAGTACTTGGTCAAGTGTGGTTTTAGTACTTGGTCAAGTGTGGTTTTAGTACTTGATCAAATGTGGTTTTAGTACTTGGTCAAGTGTGGTTTTAGTACTTGATCAAATGTGGTTTTAGTGCTTAATCCAATATAGCCTTAGGAGGGCCTATTTGGTCAAATGTGGTTTAAGTAGCCTACTTGATCAAATAGAGTTATAGTACTTTATAAATATGGTTTTAGTACTAAGTCAAATGTGGCCTAAGTACTTGGTCAAATGTGGCTGAAGTACTTGGTACAATAACCAAAACTCAAAACCTTGATTCGAGGAGGAGGAAGACAGAAATGTAAATCTCAATTATCTTCTTGTTTTGACGGAGACACCGAAAATGCAAGAAACGAATGACGTAACTGATTTAATTATCTATCTATTGACTTAATTGGAAATTTATGCGCGAGTCAGCGGGAATTCCCAAAGCCATTTGCACTTCTTCACTTGGTGAAAACAACAGTGGGGATTGGGATGTGAGGGGAGTGTGGAGTGGGGGAGTAGGGAGTGGGGAGTGGGGGAGTAAGGAGTAGGATGTGAGTGTGGGTAGTGGGGATTGGAATGTGAGGTGAGGGGATTAGGGTGTGGGGGAGTAGGGTGTGGGGACGTGAGGTGTGGGAAGTGGGGGAGTATGGAATGGGATGTGAAGTGAGGGGAGTGGGACGTGAGGTGGGGGAATTATGGTGTGGGGAGTGGGGAGTGAGGTGTGGGGAATTAGGGTGTGGGGAGTGGTGTTTTATCGATAAGTTGTTTGTGTGAGTACATATGTGTAGGTGTGTTTGTGAGTACAAGTGTGTGTGTGTGTGTGTTTGTGTGTAGGCGTGTTTGTGTGCCTTATCCAAATCGCAAGTCGAAATGCACATATTTGTGGCAAGTAAATAAGTTTTATGTTGAAACTAAATAATTAATTGAGGTTATTAAAACATGTAGCGAAAAGCGATAATTAATGAAAATAAATGTCATTGAGATGACTCAGCTTTAATAAGTACCTAACGAGACAACCCAACGATTCGATCCCACTTGGCCAGGGATAAATTGTTCCTAAACATATCTCAATGTTAGCAGCAAGTCTCTAAACAAATTTAAAGTTTGCGACATGTTCCTAAAGGTCGAACTTTTGTTGCAAGGACCTATCACAACATAAAGGTCGACCTTTTGTTTAGCACCCGCCACACTGTAGATCCAATCTGATTGGTGCCCGTCTCACGTGATCAGCTAAATGGCGGGAATGACCAAGGAGGACATTCATGTCAACAGATAAGTGAACCTAACTTCCGTTTAGTGGCGGCATTACGACACAAGCTTTGGCTAGCAGACTTGGGCTCTTGGGCCAGTTTTTTTTGACGTCATTTCATTATGGGGTTGGTGGTGACGTCATTTCATTATGGGGTTGGTGGTGACGTCATTTCATTAAGGGGTTGGTGTTGACGTCATTTCATTATGACGTTTGTGGTGATGTCACTTCGCTACATCAAGATGTAATTTGTTTTATCAAATGAGTGGAAAAGTTGTTCTATTACAGCAGTAAGCTTACATGTAAGTTGTAAGCTAAGATGTAAGTTGTAAGCGTACATGTAAGTTGTAAGCTTACATGTAAGTTGTAAGCTTACATGTAAGTTGTAAGCTTACATGTAAGTTGTAAGCTTACATGTAAATTGTAAGCTTACATTTAAGTTGTAAGCTTACATGTAAGTTGTAAGCTTACATGTAAGTTGTAAGCTTACATGTAAGTTGTAAGCTTACATGTAAGCGTGCTGTAGACAGGCTAGGAGACAGACATTTCAAATTTCTTGGCCCGACACCAACTGTGCATGTTCAGATTTTACAGCCACTCCCCCCCCCCCCTCCCCCCTCCCCCACCCCCTCACCAGGCGTTGCTGTAGGTTGAGTTTTTTATTAGCGCAGGTCGACTCAACAGATTCGCTTGGCTTCCAGCGGCCGATGGGGGGTGGGGGGGGAGGTACAACTCATGGGGGTGGGGGAGGTACAACTCATGGGGGGAAGGTACAACTCATGGGGGTGGGGGAGGTACAACTCATGGGGGGAAGGTACAACTCATGGGGGTGGGGGAGGTACAACTCATGGGGGGGGGTACAACTTATGGGGAGGGGAGTGTTAAATATAAAACAGGTAAAATACTAGACTAGAATGTGACTTGCACCAACCCACAAGCCCACCTACATATGACACCATACAACACCCCACACGTTGAACCAAGCCCAGCGCTATGTGGGACCCACGAATATGTAGGACCACGCCCACGACTATGTAGGACCACGCCCACGACTGTATAGGACCACGCCCACGACTATGTAAGACCCCGCCCACGACTATGTAGGACCACGCCCACGACTGTATAGGACCACGCCCACGACTATGTAAGACCCCGCCCACGACTATGTAGGACCACAACTATGTAGGACCACGCATACGACTGTATAGGACCACGCATACGACTGTATAGGACCACGCCCACGACTGTATAGGACCATGCCCACGACTATGTAGGACCACGCCCACGACTATGTATGACCACGCCCACGACTATGTATGACCACGCCCCTTCTCGCGAGCTTATACGCTATGACACCCATCCAAAAAATCCCAATTTAAAAGCCACGTGAGTCGCGATATAAATGTCTGAGATCTAGAAGATTCCATCCCTCATTCAAGTAGACGTGTGCTGGGGCCTGCTCGTACGTACAGGGTGGGAGGGGGGGGGGAGGAGGAGGTTGGGGTGTTGGAAGTCAATGCGTACAACGTTTTAGAAGTTAATTTCTCTTCTGCGACCTTTAAATTGCTGTATTTTTGTAGGCAATATTGTGTATACATCTACACACTATCAAACCATGCACACACACACACATATATATATATATATATATATATATATATATATATATATATATATATATATATATATATATATATATATATATATATATATATATATATATATATATTATATATATATAAATGTATATATACTTATATAACTGAAATATGGTGCAGGTATTTTAACAGTTGTAAAACAATTAAGTAGGGATAATTTATCAGGTGTAGTACGACATCTGCAACAGACCATGGTGTACCTTGGTAAAAACAAAATTCACCTGGAAAAAAATTAGCCCCCCCTCCCCTTCACCACTGTCTAAAACAAGTGATTTAAAATTCAAAAAGCAACACACCATCGCAGACAATACGCAGACACACAAATACACAACACACACACAACACACACAACACGCACAATTAGATTGACGATACTGTGCCGAGAACACAGACCTAAACTACACAGAGAGATACATGCTATCCAGAGGACAGAGAGATACACGCTATTCACAGGACAGAGAGATACACGCTATTCACAGGACAGAGAGATACACGCTATTCACAGGACAGAGAGATACACGCTATTCACAGGACAGAGAGATACACGCTATTCACAGGACAGAGAGATACACGCTATTCAGAGGACAGAGAGATACACGCTATTCACAGGACAGAGAGATACACGCTATTCACAGGACAGAGAGATACACGCTATTCACAGGACAGAGAGATACACGCTATTCAGAGGACAGAGAGATACACGCTATTCACAGGACAGAGAGATACACGCTACTCAGAGGACAGAGAGATACACGCTATTCAGAGGACAGAGAGATACACGCTATTCACAGGACAGAGAGATACACGCTATTCAGAGGACATAGAGATACACGCTATTCACAGGACAGAGAGATACACAATATTCACAGGAGATACACGCTATTCACAGGACAGAGAGATACACGCTATTCACAGGACAGAGAGATACACGCTATTCACAGGGCAGAGAGATACATGCTATCCAGAGGACAGAGAGATACACGCTATCTATAGGACAGAATGTCTTGGATACAAACTATCCACAGGACAGAATTGAAACAAGGACGAAATGTGTCGGAGAAGGATGTTGACAATTTATTTGAACACGAATCTTATTAAAAGATTTATTTTGTCCCCAGTCACCGCCGACAAAATGGTCGAGGAAGTAAACGAGGAAGCACCCGACGAATTACATCGACGAATTACATCGACGAAGTACATCGACGATGTGCGTGCAATTATTTTTTTATCGGCGGGAGCCGGGGAGCGCTCTAGTGAGCGTCTGCCGTGAGTCTGAGTGCTGCTTCGTGCACGTGAGGCTGCTGTTGGGGGGGGGGGGGGGGGGTTGAGTCCCTGGGTCTGGGAGCTGGTCATCTGTTGTGTCTGGCATCAAGTCCGGCACCAAACATCAGGATCTGGGTGGATACCGTGGGGCCTGGTTTCAAATGTTACCTAACAAATAATTGCCGCGGTAATTAGTGTGTAATTAGTGTGTAATTAAACGTTGTTCGAGGAGTTTAACGCGTGGAGTATGTCTGTGTTGATTAATTCATGACATGAAGATCTGCCCCGTCAAGTAATCAAGTTCATTTATTCATTAATCCATTAATCCATTAATCAGTCTCCAAACGGGCTGAAGTGGAGAAAATATTGGCGCCGTTCGCAGCTAGACTTACATCTGTCCGCACATCCCTCTCTCTCACACACACACACATACACATAACACACACACTACGCACACCTCACACACACACATTCATGAACCTCCTTCCCCACCGCCCCAACATTTGAATGAAGCCAGTCAGTCGTGGACGGGTGTTACTAATTCTACTCCCACACAAACCCCACAATTCTACACCCTCACACTTCTACACCCACACAAACCCCACACTTCTACACCCTCACAAACCCCACACTTCTACTCCCACACAAACCCCACACTTCTACACCCACACAAACCCCACAATTCTACACCCTCACACTTCTACACCCACACAAACCCCACACTTCTACACCCTCACAAACCCCACACTTCTACTCCCACACAAACCCCACACTTCTACACCCACACAAACCCCACACTTCTACACCCACACAAACCCCACACTTCTACACCCTCACAAACCCCACACTTCTACACCCTCACACTTCTACACCCACACACTTCTACACCCTCACAAACCCCACACTTCTACACCCTCACAAACCCCACACTTCTACACCCTCACAAACCCCACACTTCTACACCCACACAAACCCCACACTTCTACACCCTCACAAACCCCACACTTCTACAACCTCACAAACCCCACACTTCTACACCCACACAAACCCCACACTTCTACAACCTCACAAACCCCACACTTCTACACCCACACAAACCCCACACTTCTACACCCTCACAAACCCCACACTTCTACACCCACACAAACCCCACACTTCTACAACCTCACAAACCCCACACTTCTACACCCTCACAAACCCCACACTTCTACACCCTCACAAACCCCACACTTCTACACCCACACAAACCCCACACTTCTACACCCTCACAAACCCCACACTTCTACAACCTCACAAACCCCACACTTCTACACCCACACAAACCCCACACTTCTACACCCACACACTTCTACACCCTCACAAACCCCACACTTCTACACCCACACAAACCCCACACTTCTACACCCTCACAAACCCCACACTTCTACACCCTCACAAACCCCACACTTCTACACCCACACAAACCCCACACTTCTACACCCACACAAACCCCACACTTCTACACCCTCACAAACCCCACACTTCTACAACCTCACAAACCCCACACTTCTACACCCTCACAAACCCCACACTTCTACACCCTCACAAACCCCACACTTCTACACCCTCACAAACCCCACACTTCTACACCCACACAAACCCCACACTTCTACACCCTCACAAACCCCACACTTCTACACCCACACAAACCCCACACTTCTACACCCTCACAAACCCCACACTTCTACACCCACACAAACCCCACACTTCTACACCCTCACAAACCCCACACTTCTACTCCCACACAAACCCCACACTTCTACACCCTCACAAACCCCACACTTCTACACCCACACAAACCCCACACTTCTACACCCTCACACTTCTACACCCTCACAAACCCCACACTTCTACACCCTCACAAACCCCACACTTCTACACCCACACAAACCCCACACTTCTACACCCTCACAAACCCCACACTTCTACACCCTCACAAACACCACACTTCTACACCCTCACACTTCTACACCCACACAAACCCCACACTTCTACACCCTCACAAACCCCACACTTCTACACCCACACAAACCTCACACTTCTACACCCACACAAACCCCACACTTCTACACCCTCACAAACACCACACTTCTTCACCCTCACACTTCTACACCCACACAAACCCCACACAACTACACCCTCACACTTCTACACCCACACAAACCCCACACTTCTACACCCTCACAAACACCACACTTCTACACCCTCACACTTCTTCACCCTCACACTTCTACACCCTCACACTTCTACACTCACACAAACCTCACACTTCTACACCCTCACACTTCTACACTCACACAAACCTTACACTTCTACACCCTCACACTTCTACACCCTCACAAACCCCACACTTCTACACCCACACAAACCCCACACTTCTACACCCACACAAACCCCACACTTCTACACCCACACAAACCACACACTTCTACACCCTCACAAACCCCACACTTCTACACCCACACAAACCCCACACTTCTACACACTCACAAACCCCACACTTCTACACCCTCACACTTCTACACCCACACAAACCCCACACTTCTACACCCACACAAACCCCACACTTCTACACCCTCACAAACCCCACACTTCTACACCCACACAAACCCCACACTTCTACACCCTCACAAACCCCACACTTCTACTCCCACACAAACCCCACACTTCTACACCCACACAAACCCCACACTTCTACACCCACACAAACCCCACACTTCTACACCCTCACAAACCCCACACTTCTACACACTCACAAACCCCACACTTCTACACCCTCACACTTCTACACCCACACAAACCCCACACTTCTACACCCACACAAACCCCACACTTCTACACCCTCACAAACCCCACACTTCTACACCCACACAAACCCCACACTTCTACACCCTCACACTTCTACACTCACACAAACCTCACACTTCTACACCCTCACACTTCTACACTCACACAAACCTTACACTTCTACACCCTCACACTTCTACACCCTCACAAACCCCACACTTCTACACCCACACAAACCCCACACTTCTACACCCACACAAACCCCACACTTCTACACCCACACAAACCACACACTTCTACACCCTCACAAACCCCACACTTCTACACCCACACAAACCCCACACTTCTACACACTCACAAACCCCACACTTCTACACCCTCACACTTCTACACCCACACAAACCCCACACTTCTACACCCACACAAACCCCACACTTCTACACCCTCACAAACCCCACACTTCTACACCCACACAAACCCCACACTTCTACACCCTCACAAACCCCACACTTCTACTCCCACACAAACCCCACACTTCTACACCCACACAAACCCCACACTTCTACACCCACACAAACCCCACACTTCTACACCCTCACAAACCCCACACTTCTACTCCCACACAAACCCCACACTTCTACACCCTCACAAACCCCACACTTCTACACCCACACAAACCCCACACTTCTACACCCTCACACTTCTACACCCTCACAAACCCCACACTTCTACACCCACACAAACCCCACACTTCTACACCCTCACAAACCCCACACTTCTACACCCACACAAACCCCACACTTCTACACCCTCACACTTCTACACCCTCACACTTCTACACCCACACAAACCCCACACTTCTACACCCTCACAAACCCCACACTTCTACACACTCACAAGCCACACACTTCTACACCCTCACACTTCTACACCCACACAAACCCCACACTACTACACCCTCACACTTCTACACCCTCACACTTCTACACTAACACAAATCTTACACTTCTACACCCTCACACTTCTACACCCTCACAAACCCCACACTTCTACACCCACACAAACCCCACACTTCTACACCCTCACAAATGGCCAAATATTGAGTGTCTAGTTTGGGTCGAGAGATGGTCTGTGAGATGGTTTGTGAGATGGTTTGTGAGATGGTCTGTGAGATGGTTTGTGAGATGGTTTGTGAGATGGTTTGTGAGATGGTTTGTGAGATGGTGAGATGGTTTGTGAGATGGTGAGATGGTTTGTGAGATGGTGAGATGGTTTGTGAGATGGTGAGATGGTTTGTGAGATGGTTTGTGAGATGGTGAGATGGTTTGTGAGATGGTGAGATGGTTTGTGAGATGGTGAGATGGTCTGTGAGATGGTTTGTGAGATGGTGAGATGGTTTGTGAGATGGTCTGTGAGATGGTCTGTGAGATGGTTTGTGAGATGGTTTGTGAGATGGTGAGATGGTCTGTGAGATGGTTTATGAGATGGTCTGTGAGATGGTTTGTGAGATGGTGAGATGGTCTGTGAGATGGTTTGTGAGATGGTCTGTGAGATGGTCTGTGAGATGGTCTGTGAGATGGTCTGTGAGATGGTTTGTGAGATGGTCTGTGAGATGGTGAGATGGTCTGTGAGATGGTTTGTGAGATGGTTTGTGAGATGGTCTGTGAGATGGTTTGTGAGATGGTTTGTGAGATGGTTTGTGAGATGGTGAGATGGTCTGTGAGATGGTCTGTGAGATGGTCTGTGAGATGGTCTGTGAGATGGTTTGTGAGATGGTTTGTGAGATGGTGAGATGGTTTGTGAGATGGTGAGATGGTCTGTGAGATGGTTTGTGAGATGGTGAGATGGTTTGTGAGATGGTCTGTGAGATGGTCTGTGAGATGGTTTGTGAGATGGTTTGTGAGATGGTTTGTGAGATGGTGAGATGGTCTGTGAGATGGTTTGTGAGATGGTTTGTGAGATGGTGAGATGGTCTGTGAGATGGTTTATGAGATGGTCTGTGAGATGGTTTGTGAGATGGTGAGATGGTCTGTGAGATGGTTTGTGAGATGGTCTGTGAGATGGTCTGTGAGATGGTCTGTGAGATGGTCTGTGAGATGGTTTGTGAGATGGTCTGTGAGATGGTGAGATGGTCTGTGAGATGGTTTGTGAGATGGTTTGTGAGATGGTCTGTGAGATGGTTTGTGAGATGGTTTGTGAGATGGTTTGTGAGATGGTGAGATGGTCTGTGAGATGGTCTGTGAGATGGTCTGTGAGATGGTCTGTGAGATGGTTTGTGAGATGGTTTGTGAGATGGTGAGATGGTTTGTGAGATGGTCTGTGAGATGGTCTGTGAGATGGTTTGTGAGATGGTGAGATGGTTTGTGAGATGGTCTGTGAGATGGTTTGTGAGATGGTTTGTGGGATGGTTTGTGAGATGGTTTGTGAGATGGTTTGTGAGATGGTCGGTGAGATGGTGAGATGGTCTGTGAGATGGTCTGTGAGATGGTCTGTGAGATGGTCTGTGAGATGGTGAGATGGTCTGTGAGATGGTTTGTGAGATGGTGAGATGGTCTGTGAGATGGTGAGATGGTTTGTGAGATGGTCTGTGAGATGGTCTGTGAGATGGTCTGTGAGATGGTCTGTGAGATGGTCTGTGAGATGGTGAGATGGTCTGTGAGATGGTCTGAGAGATGGTGAGATGGTCTGTGAGATGGTGAGATGGTGAGATGGTCTGTGAGATGGTTTGTGAGATGGTCTGTGAGATGGTGAGATTGTCTGTGAGATGGTGAGATGGTTTGTGAGATGGTCTGTGAGATAGTGAGATGGTCTGTGAGATGGTGAGATGGTTTGTGAGATGGTCTGTGAGATGGTGAGATGGTCTGTGAGATGGTGAGATGGTTTGTGAGATGGTCTGTGAGATGGTGAGATGGTCTGTGAGATGGTCTGTGAGATGGTTTGTGAGATGGTGAGATGGTCTGTGAGATGGTCTGTGAGATGGTGAGATGGTTTGTGAGATGGTTTGTGAGATGGTCTGTGAGATGGTCTGTGCGATGGTTTGTGAGATGGTGAGATGGTGAGATGGTCTGTGAGATGGTTTGTGAGATGGTGAGATGGTCTGTGAGATGGTGAGATGGTCTGTGAGATGGTGAGATGGTCTGTGAGATGGTCTGTGAGATGGTTTGTGAGATGGTGAGATGGTCTGTGAGATGGTCTGTGAGATGGTCTGTGAGATGGTCTGTGAGATGGTTTGTGAGATGGTTTGTGAGATGGTTTGTGAGATGGTTTGTGAGATGGTTTGTGAGATGGTTTGTGAGATGGTTTGTGAGATGGTCTGTGAGATGGTTTGTGAGATGGTGAGATGGTCTATGAGATGGTTTGTGAGATGGTCTGTGAGATGGTTTGTGAGATGGTCTGTGAGATGGTTTGTGAGATGGTTTGTGAGATGGTTTGTGAGATGGTTTGTGAGATGGTGAGATGGTCTGTGAGATGGTTTGTGAGATGGTCTGTGAGATGGTTTGTGAGATGGTTTGTGAGATGGTTTGTGAGATGGTGAGATGGTCTGTGAGATGGTTTGTGAGATGGTGAGATGGTGAGATGGTCTGTGAGATGGTCTGTGAGATGGTCTGTGAGATGGTCTGTGAGATGGTCTGTGAGATGGTCTGTGAGATGGTCTGTGAGATGGTTTGTGAGATGGTGAGATGGTCTGTGAGATGGTCTGTGAGATGGTCTGTGAGATGGTCTGTGAGATGGTCTGTGAGATGGTCTGTGAGATGGTCTGTGAGATGGTCTGTGAGATGGTCTGTGAGATGGTGAGATGGTTTGTGAGATGGTGAGATGGTTTGTGAGATGGTTTGTGAGATGGTTTGTGAGATGGTTTGTGAGATGGTTTGTGAGATGGTTTGTGAGATGGTTTGTGAGATGGTTTGTGAGATGGTTTGTGAGATGGTCTGTGAGATGGTCTGTGAGATGGTGAGATGGTTTGTGAGATGGTCTGTGAGATGGTTTGTGAGATGGTGAGATGGTTTGTGAGATGGTTTGTGAGATGGTTTGTGAGATGGTTTGTGGGATGGTCTGTGAGATGGTTTGTGAGATGGTTTGTGGGATGGTCTGTGAGATGGTTTGTGAGATGGTTTGTGAGATGGTCTGTGAGATGGTTTGTGAGATGGTTTGTGAGATGGTTTGTGAGATGGTTTGTGGGATGGTTTGTGAGATGGTTTGTGAGATGGTTTGTGAGATAGTTTGTGGGATGGTCTGTGAGATGGTTTGTGAGATGGTTTGTGAGATGGTCTGTGAGATGGTTTGTGAGATGGTTTGTGAGATGGTTTGTGAGATGGTTTGTGAGATGGTTTGTGGGATGGTCTGTGAGATGGTCTGTGAGATGGTTTGTGGGATGGTTTGTGAGATGGTTTGTGGGATGGTTTGTGGGATGGTTTGTGAGATGGTTTGTGAGATGGTTTGTGAGATGGTTTGTGAGATGGTTTGTGGGATGGTTTGTGAGATGGTTTGTGAGATGGTTTGTGAGATGGTTTGTGGGATGGTTTGTGAGATGGTTTGTGAGATGGTTTGTGAGATGGTTTGTGAGATGGTTTGTGAGATGGTTTGTGAGATGGTTTGTGAGATGGTTTGTGAGATGGTTTGTGAGATGGTTTGTGAAATGGTTTGTGAGATGGTTTGTGAGATGGCACCAGACCCTGGGTGGCGAGCCGTGAAGACGTCTGCAGACAGGTGAGACAGGTGAGGCAGGTAGACGGGCAGGTCTGAGACACGCACTAATGGCACCGCAATTAGCCAGGTAACCGCGTCGTGAGCCCCCACCCCACCCCCACCCCCACCCCACCCCGGAGAAGCTTAAGCGTTAGGACGTTTCAGACATTGTTAGCGGCCAGTTCTAAAAATAAACGTCGCAGAATGAACGCCCAGGCCGCCAACAATAGAACCCCGTGTTTGCTGGTGATGACGATTCATTCAACTCTGCCATCGATTGGGTTTAAGGCATCGGCTCTGGAAGTTACGGAGTTACAATGGGAGCTGTGATTAAATGGGAGCCGTGATTAAATGGGAGCCGTGATTAAATGGGAGCCGTGATTAAATGGGAGCCGTGATTAAATGGGAGCCGTGATTAAATGGGAGCCGTGATTAAATGGGAGCCGTGATTAAATGGGAGCCGTGATTAAATGGGAGCCGTGATTAAATGGGAGCCGTGATTAAATGGGAGCCGTCATTAAATGGAAGCCGTCATTAAATGGGAGCCGTGATTAAATGGGAGCCGTGGGAGCCGTGATTAAATGGGAGCCGTGATTAAATGGGAGCCGTCATTAAATGGGAGCAGTGATTAAATGGGAGCCGTGGGAGCCGTGATTAAATGGGAGCCGTGATTATATGGGAGCAGGAAGAACCGCTCGGCTGTAGTCTGGGTCTGTGAGTTCCTTCATGCCCAGATGTCATGCCATGTCCAGATGTCATGCCATGTCCATATGTCATGCCATGTCCAGATGTCATGCCATGTCCAGATGTCATGCCATGTCCATATGTCATGCCATGTCCAGATGTCATGCCATGTCCAGATGTCATGCCATGTCCATATGTCATGCCATGTCCAGATGTCATGCCATGTCCAGATGTCATGCCATGTCCATATGTCATGCCATGTCCAGATGTCATGCCATGTCCAGATGTCATGCCATGTCCAGATGTCATGCCATGTCCATATGTCATGCCATGTCCATATGTCATGCCATGTCCAGATGTCATGACATGCCCAAATGTGATGCCATGCCCAGATGTCATGTCCAAATGTCATGCCATGCCCAGATGTCATGCCATGTCTAGATGCCATGTCTAGATGCCATGTCTAGATGTCATGTCCAGATGTCAAGAAAAAATACCTATCACCAGCAGGCGTCCGAGTCGCCGCCTGACGTATCACGTGACTGAAGCTTTCAGACGATTCCCCAACCCCCCGGGGCCACCCGCCCGTCCAGTACAACCTATTAGTTGCCATGGTTACCGATGGCCTTTCATTTAAACAAACAGTTTTAAAAACAAAACCTATTCAAACCTACCCCCTCCCTCCCACCCTCCCACCCCAGCCTCCCACCCTCCCACCCCAGCCTTGATAGTAGGGTCTGATCATATTTTAAAAACAAAACCTATTCAAACTTACCCCCACCCTCCCACCCTCCCACCCTCCCAGCCTTGATAGTAGTGTCTGATCATATTTTAAAAACAAAACCTATTCAAACTTACCCCCACCCTCCCACCCTCCCAGCCTTGATAGTAGTGTCTGATCATATTTTAAAAACAAAACCTATTCAAACTTACCCCCACCCTCCCACCCTCCCACCCCAGCCTTGATAGTAGTGTCTGATCATATTTTAAAAACAAAACCTATTCAAACTTACCCCCACCCTCCCACCCTCCCACCCCAGCCTTGATAGTAGGGTCTGATCATATTTTAAAAACAAAACCTATTCAAACTTACCCCCACCCTCCCAGCCTTGATAGTAGTGTCTGATCATATTTTAAAAACAAAACCTATTCAAACTTACCCCCACCCTCCCACCCTCCCAGCCTTGATAGTAGTGTCTGATCATATTTTAAAAACAAAACCTATTCAAACTTACCCCCACCCTCCCACCCTCCCACCCTCCCAGCCTTGATAGTAGTGTCTGATCATATTTTAAAAACAAAACCTATTCAAACTTACCCCCACCCTCCCAGCCTTGATAGTAGGGTCTGATCATATTTTAAAAACAAAACCTATTCAAACTTACCCCCACCCTCCCAGCCTTGATAGTAGGGTCTGATCATATTTTAAAAACAAAACCTATTCAAACTTACCCCCACCCTCCCAGCCTTGATAGTAGTGTCTGATCATATTTTAAAAACAAAACCTATTCAAACTTACCCCCACCCTCCCACCCCAGCCTTGATAGTAGTGTCTGATCATATTTTAAAAACAAAACCTATTCAAACTTACCCCCACCCTCCCAGCCTTGATAGTAGTGTCTGATCATATTTTAAAAACAAAACCTATTCAAACTTACCCCCACCCTCCCAGCCTTGATAGTAGGGTCTGATCATATTTTAAAAACAAAACCTATTCAAACTTACCCCCACCCTCCCACCCTCCCACCCCAGCCTTGATAGTAGTGTCTGATCATATTTTAAAAACAAAACCTATTCAAACTTACCCCCACCCTCCCAGCCTTGATAGTAGTGTCTGATCATATTTTAAAAACAAAACTTATTAAAACTTACCCCCACCCTCCCATCCTTGATAGTAGTGTCTGATCATATTTTAAACCAAACCCGTGGGGAGGGTGGGGATATTTATTTCAAGAGAAGGGAAGTAATATTTGAGTTGAAGGGAGAGAGTCTGCTGAAGATAATAGTTTCAATCAACAAAACTTGTCAGTCTAGTGGGGACTGGTCGAGAGATGCTACATGAGATGGTAAGATGGATTGGCATAAACGGAAGATTTAAAGCTGGATTGGAATAAACGGAAGAGTTTAAATCAAGAGGCGGAGTTGTCCTTACAAGTTCAAGAGGGTTGGGATTGGGGTTGTGTGTGTGTGTGGGGGGGGGGGGGCAAGAGTGGAGAGGCAGAAATATTTGACGTCAGAATAACATGTGGTGCAAGAGACCAAACAATCTTTTGGTGAGCAGATCTTTCCGTTGAAACTAAATTTGCTGAAAGGCCTGAGTACATCAACCAAAACAGGAGAGAGAAAAACAAATGCTGCCTTCTAGATTGTTCTTGGCCAGTGTCGTGTAGTGGCTGGGTGCCCCAAAAGCAGAGGAGCTATGCGCCCCAAAAGTAAAGTAGCTATGCGCCCCAAGAGAAGTGGCACTAGACGCCCCAAGAGTAGAGGGACTAGACGCCCTCACCGTTTGATCTGACTGACCCCCCACCATCGTGTTTACATGCTTGAGACGGTCGTCTGCTGTAACCTTTCCCGCGCTTAATGGCAGAAGCGAACCCCCCACTCCCTGCGTCACCCACCAGACCAGCGGCCAGTTTGACCACTCAGCCTCAGGCTAACCGTGCTGCCCTTAAGCTCATGTTACTTCAGATGTACAAAATGGCGTCGTGCTGTAAATACAAAATGGCGTCGTGCTGTAAATAGGCCGCTGCTTCCCTTTACACCAGCGCGTGACGCGGGCCCCCAGATTTCAATAATTGAGCAGACGAGATTACTGCTCTGAGATTAGCCGCGTGTGCTGCCCGCCGTCGTACAAGTCGTCTGCTAATTCCGATGTAGCCAGCCGAGCTAGCCGGATCTAGCTGTAGCCAGTTTGACTTCTAGTTAAAGCAAGTTTTGCCGGAACTATTTGATGCCGGCAACCGGTTGAACTAAACCAATGATTCAGTTCGTTTAGGGGCAATCAATTATTTACAGAATTTTTCTATTTCCTGATCAAATGTTAGAGTTAGTTAATAATTGATGGTTCTGATAGAACCCCCCCCCCCACCCCCCACCCCAACAGACACGATTATGTCGGCAACGCAGCAATTTGTACTTGATACAACGGACAAGACGTGGTCGGTGTGGTGTTGGTATCTCACAAGGTGGTTCAGGGGTATAGCCACGCAACCACACGACAGCCACACACCACAGCCACATGACCACAACCACACAACGACAGCCATACAAAAACAGAAAATCACTGACACAACTACACATAAACACCCACACACACCGCCCCACACACCGCCCCACACAAACACACCCACACCGTCACACACATAAACACCCTCACCGTCACACACATAAACACCCACACCGACCCCCACACCGTCCCACACAAACACCCCCACACCGTCCCACACAAACACCCCCACACCGTCCCACACAAACACCCCCACACCGTCCCACACAAACACCCCCACACCGTCCCACACAAACACCCCCACACCGTCCCACACAAACACCCCCACACCGTCCCACACAAACACCCCCACACCGTCCCACACAAACACCCCCACACCGCCCCACACAAACTGGCGTCGCTACAAAACGCGATGAGTCACTAGGCATTTAAAAAAAAATTCCAACTTTTGAGGATTAACATTCGAGGAGTGAGGTACACGCATAAAAATGGCGGCGTGAAGGAGGTGAGGGGTAGAAGGGGGGAGATTATAAAACAGAAATGTCCAAGTCATAGCGCGTTATCTGATAGAGGATAAGTCCATCCCTGTTGATTACCCTCAAGAACGTAGACGCAGAAATTGTACTGCGCGGGATGGGAGAAATGCTCGAGTCACATGACCCTCAGGTTTGTTTACAATTATTCAGTGATTACATTTTGAACAGGTTTTTTTTAAAGTTGTTTTTTTATCGACGGTAGAGCAGAGAGTAGGTGAGAAGTTGGGGAGGGGTGGTGGAGGGGGGTTTTCACATAACTATTGGCTGTAGGCTTAGCTCAGTAGGTTTAGCTCAGTTTGAAGTTTTTAGCTCTTCTTTTGCAGTTTTCTGGAGGTTTTGATGACCTCATATTGTCGTGTGAGTGGTCCCCCCCCCCCCCCACAAACACCCATCAACCCCGCTCCCCCCACACACAAAACCTAACCTAGCTGGGTACCTCATACTGTCGTGTGAGTGGTCCCCCCCACCCCCCCCCCCACCCCCCCCCCCCCCCCCCCCCCACAAAACCTAACCCAGCTGGGTACCTCATACTGTCGTGTGAGTGGTCCCCCCACAAACACCCCCCCCCCCAAAACCTAACCTAACTGGGTTACCCATGAGCTCTACTATGGCTTGAGCTATTTATATCCCCCTACGCAGCACGCTGGAATGGCGGAGTTTGAAACTTTTCACAAACGTCGGAATAAAAAAATGCAACAATTTTATCTAAGCGCGATAATTGACTGTAAAAGGCAGATAACTCAGGGTTGTTTCCCTTCATTTCTCTGGTATTGATAACAGTTATCTTCCCTTGGCTGTTACCCGCCCCAAGATTGCCGGCCCTTTTTTGTGTGGTATGTACGCAAATCTTATCCCAAGGTCCTGAGTTCTAATCCCCAGTGGAAACATTTGTTTCCAGCTTAAACCAGATAAAAATATCCTGACACCTGAGTTGGTCGGACATTTTGCCAGGAACCCGATAAGGCTGAGTCGAGCTGTTGTCGTCACATACGTCAGATACGTCACATACGTGACATACGTGACATACGTCAACTTGTAATAAAAAACCTCACAACTTGACAGCCAGTCAATAAAAGCTGAACATTTTCAACTCAAAACTTGACAGACAAACAAAAAACTTGACAGACAAACTCAAAACTTGACAGACAGACAAACTCAAAACTTGACAGAGAGACAAACTAAAAACTTGACAGAGAGACAAACTAAAAACTTGACAGACAGACAAACTAAGAACTTGACAGACAGACAAACTAAAAACTTGACAGACAGACAAACTCAAAACTTGACAGACAGACAAACTAAAAACTTGACAGACAGACAAACTAAAAACTTGACAGAGAGACAAATTAAAAACTTGACAGACAAACTCAAAACTTGACAGCAAGTCAATAAAAGATGAACATTTTCAACTGAAATAAAAGATGAAAATTTCAACTTACAAATTATTGCTCATCGACGACGTCATAAATCCGTTTATGAGACTGTAGAGTAGAAAAACAAAACTTCATTAGCATAAATTAACATAATTTTAATTGTGTTTAAATTAGGCCTAAAATACCTTCATACTGTAACACTAAAGGGCCTCAAACTTGAGAAGGTAAATTTAACGGAGGCCATTTGTATGGGGCCATTTTTATGGGGTCATTTGTATGGGGCCATTTGTATGGGGCCATTTGTATGGGGCCATTTGAATGGGGCCATTTGTATAGGGCCATTTGTATGGGGCCATTTGAATGGGGCCATTTGTATGGGGCCATTTGTATGGGGCCATTTGTATGGGGCCATTTGAATGGGGCCATTTGTATAGGGCCATTTGTATGGGGCCATTTGAATGGGGCCATTTGTATGGGGCCGTTTGTATGGGGCCATTTGTTAGAAAACGCGTATTGTCGCCAAAACCAAACCAAGACAGCCCTTCTTCCAACCGTAATGTTGGACAGGCTCCCCTCCTACACAATACTTTGTTACTTGTCAACTGCGCCGTTGAGGCCATCGACTCCAATTTCAGCCTTTTTTTTATTTGCTTCCATAGCCTTTGTCCAACCAAGAACAAACTACAGCAGCAGTTGTTTGATTTGCTTCCATAGCCTTTGTCCAACCAAGAACAAACTACAGCAGCAGTTGTTTGATTAGCTTCCATAGCCTTTGTCCAACCAAGAACAAACTACAGCAGCAGTTGTTTGATTAGCTTCCATAGCCTTTGTCCAACCAAGAACAAACTACAGCAGCAGTTGTCTCTCCTAAATGGCTCCCTGTCCCCAGCTATCGAGCCTCACCTGCCCAGGGTTCGAACTCTGAACATTAGCAGCCAGGGTTCGAACTCTGAACATTAGCAGCCAGGGTTCGAACTCTGAACATTAGCAGCCAGGGTTCGAACTCTGAACATTAGCAGCCAGGGTTCGAACTCTGAACATTAGCAGCCAGGGTTCGAACTCTGAATAAAAGCAGCCAGGGTTCGAACTCTGAACATTAGCAGCCAGGGTTCGAACTCTGAACATTAGCAGCCAGGGTTCGAACTCTGAACATTAGCAGCCAGGGTTCGAACTCTGAACAAAAGCAGCCAGGGTTCGAACTCTGAACATTAGCAGCCAGGGTTCGAACTCTGAACATTAGCAGCCAGGGTTCGAACTCTGAACATTAGCAGCCAGGGTTCGAACTCTGAACATTAGCAGCCAGGGTTCGAACTCTGAACATTAGCAGCCAGGGTTCGAACTCTGAACATTAGCAGCCAGGGTTCGAACTCTGAACATTAGCAGCCATGAGCTTTACAGGTCGACCACGCCGAGTCCGATATATACCAGCTCACATTCTATCACGCCGTGCAAGATGTCACGTTATGTAAAGTATCACGCCGTGCAAGATGTCACGTTGTGTAAAGTATCACGTCATGCAAGATGTTGCGTGTAAAGTATCACGCCGTGCAAGATGTCACGTGTAAAGTATCACCCAGTGCAAGATGTCACGTTATGTAAAGTATCACGCTGTGCAAGATGTCGCGTGTAAAGTATCACGTCATGCAAGATGTCACGTTATGTAAAGTATCACGCCGTGCAACATGTCACGTTATGTAAAGTATCACGCCGTGCAAGATGTCCCGTTGTGTAAAGTATCACGTCATGCAAGATGTCACGTGTAAAGTATCACGCCGTGCAAGATGTCACGTGTAAAGTATCACGTCATGCAAGATGTCACGTGTAAAGTATCACGCCGTGCAAGATGTCACTTGTAAAGTATCACGTCATGCAAGATGTCACGTGTAAAGTATCACGTCATGCAAGATGTCACGTGTAAAGTATCACGTCGTGCAAGATGTCACGTTGTGTAAAGTATCACGCCGTAGAAGAAGTGTCACACTGTTTGAAGATGGGCGATAAAGGTGATGACGTCAGATAACCCCAGTGACCTTGATGTGTATCGGCGAACACGTGCTATGGCAGACGATGAAAGCACTCACGGCCCGCGAGAATTTTAATGTGTTTACATTTAGCGTGGTCACGTGGTGTAGGGCCGGTCAAATCAAATCGTGCGCAAGCAGAATGCGCAGGGAGAAATTTAACAAAATGTTAACAATATAAAGTTAACAACAATATAAAGTTAAAAACAATATAAAGTTAACAACAATATAAAGTTAGCACAATATAAAGTTAACAACAATATAAAGTTAACAACAATATAAAGTTAACAACAATATAAAGTTAACAATAAAAAGTTAACAACAAAATAAAGTTAACAACAATATAAAGTTAAAAACAATATAAAGTTAACAACAATATAAAGTTAAAAACAATATAAAGTTAAAAACAATATAAAGTTAACAACAATATAAAGTTGGCCCAACTAACACCTGCACTAACTAACACCAATATGTTTATATAACAAAGCTGTTGGTTGCATGGTGTAATGTTTATATAACAAAGCTGTTGGTTGCATTGTGTAATGTTTATATAACAAAGCTGTTGGTTGCATTGTGTAATGTTTATATAACAAAGCTGTTGGTTGCATTTAATTTAAGCGGGGAAAAAATCTCAAGCTTTAGTCGTCTCGAACACGTCATTTTTTTTTCTCGAATTTTCTGACTTCCTTAGGCCCCAGGCTCAGTCCTATTGTACTTAATGGGTAAGACGGCCCTGCCCTGCCCCTCCCTCCCTCTGCCCGTCCCCCGGGCTGTCTGTTGTATCGGACAATTGAAGTAAGTTTTTGTGTGAATTGTGTCTTGATCGACCCGTGCATGTTGCGATTGATTTCTTCATCGACCAGCGCGAGACATCAGACCGTGTTGATGTAGCTCTGTGTGTGTTGGTTGATGCCGTCAGCAGACATTCAGCATGTCGGATCAGACCGTGTTGATGTAGCTCTGTGTGTGTTGGTTGATGCCGTCAGCAGACATTCAGCATGTCGGATCAGACCGTGTTGATGTAGCTCTGTGTGTGTTGGTTGATGCCGTCAGCAGACATTCAGCATGTCGGATCAGACCGTGTTGATGTAGCTCTGTGTGTGTTGGTTGATGCCGTCAGCAGACATTCAGCATGTCGGATCAGACCGTGTTGATGTAGCTCTGTGTGTGTTGGTTGATGCCGTCAGCAGACATTCAGCATGTCGGATCAGACCGTGTTGATGTAGCTCTGTGTGTGTTGGTTGATGCCGTCAGCAGACATTCAGCATGTCGGATCAGACCGTGTTGATGTAGCTCTGTGTGTGTTGGTTGATGCCGTCAGCAGACATTCAGCATGTCGGATCAGACCGTGTTGATGTAGCTCTGTGTGTGTTGGTTGATGCCGTCAGCAGACATTCAGCATGTCGGATCAGACCGTGTTGATGTAGCTCTGTGTGTGTTGGTTGATGCCGTCAGCAGACATTCAGCATGTCGGATCAGACCGTGTTGTGTAGCTCTGTGTGTGTTGGTTGATGCCGTCAGCAGACATTCAGCATGTCGGATCAGACCGTGTTGATGTAGCTCTGTGTGTGTTGGTTGATGCCGTCAGCAGACATTCAGCATGTCGGATCAGACCGTGTTGATGTAGCTCTGTGTGTGTTGGTTGATGCCGTCAGCAGACATTCAGCATGTCGGATCAGACCGTGTTGATGTAGCTCTGTGTGTGTTGGTTGATGCCGTCAGCAGACATTCAGCATGTCGGATCAGACCGTGTTGATGTAGCTCTGTGTGTGTTGGTTGATGCCGTCAGCAGACATTCAGCATGTCGGATCAGACCGTGTTGATGTAGCTCTGTGTGTGCTGGTTGATGCCGTCAGCAGACAATGAGCATGTCGGCACGTCGCTGTGTCTCTGATCCTAGCAACGTCGTCTCAGATGGACTCGAACCCGCGGTGTCGGGGAAACTTGTTGGGTTGTCCCCCCCCTCCTGTGGGGAAACTTGTTAGACACATCCGGCCTGACCCGGGGTCGGACTGACCAAAATCTCACCCCCCCCCCCTCCCGGCCGATAATGGACTGGTCCAGTCACGGGTCGGGTCATGTGACCATC
This sequence comes from Physella acuta, assembly GCF_028476545.2. Lineage (NCBI taxonomy): Eukaryota > Metazoa > Mollusca > Gastropoda > Physidae > Physella > Physella acuta. The sequence goes on from NW_026732489.1 coordinate 430,086, forward strand.
GCGTGCCGGCCCGGCGTCGCGGTCAATTATTCAACACTCAATGTGATTTCAGCTTTTAACGGCACACACGGGAGGGGCGGGGGTTACGGCATGGAGGGGCGGGGTTGATGGCAGGGGGCGGGGTTGATGGCAGGGGGCGGGGTTGATGGCAGGGGCGGGGTTGATGGCAGGGGGCGGGGTTGATGGCAGGGGGCGGGTTTTATGGCAGGGGGCGGGGTTGATGGCAGGGGGCGGGGGTTACGGCATGGAGGGGCGGGGTTGATGGCAGGGGGCGGGGTTGATGGCAGAGGCAGGGCGGGGTTGATGGCAGAGGCAGGGCGGGGTTGATGGCAGGGGGCGGGTTTTATGGCAGGGGGCGGGGTTGATGGCAGGGGGCGGGGGTTACGGCATGGAGGGGCGGGGTTGATGGCAGGGGGTGGGTTTTATGGCAGGGGGCGGGGTTGACGACTGACGACATGGAGGGGCAGGGTGATGTTCCACCTAATGCTGCCCCGTGAAATGCTGCCCCATCAAATGGTGCTTCATCAAATGGTGCCCCATCAAATGGTGCCCCATCAAATGCTGCCCTATCAAGTCCTGTCACATCAGACTATGCACAATGCCCCCCCCCCCTCCCTACACAGCTCATTTTAATTAAAAATTTCCAATCAGTGTGCGCCATCAGATCGATGCAGGTCAATTTCTTGGCTTCGATCTGACGTAAATATTCAGAGCATTGTGGTACGCTGGCGCCGCTTCAATAGATTCTCCACGCTCCATTGGTTCCGTGATTGATGCGGTCCGAGCGGACGGGAGTCACGTGATTTGTGTTTTCTTTTAATCGCCCGGCCCCGCCCCCCACGGGCTTGCCTTGTGGTGGGCTGGGTAAACTGAGGCGGGGGTAAATTATTCAATCAAGTCATTGAAAATAGATCAATCCAGCCGGACGGGTCAGCGTGACCCCATGATGAACTTTGACACAGATTAACGTTACGACATGTTGGATGTAATTAGAGAAATGAGAAATTATGGGATGGAAATCTCGGGGCGCGCAGGTCTTTGATGTCAAGACAATAATGGGTTCGTTCAACAGGATTCGTGCTCGTTAGGGGTGTAGGGGTGGGGGGGGGGGTGGTGGGAGGGATGGGGGAGGGGTGAGGGGTGTGTTAGGGGGAGGGGGGAATTGTCGACAAAATTTCTATGTGTTTAACATCAATACTTCTAATATCGATAATGATTTATATAAATGTATTGGATACTTCTAATATCGATAGTTCTAATATCGATAATGATTTATATAAATGTATTGGTTATTTCTAATATCGATACTTCTAATATCGATAATGATTTATATAAATGTATTGGATACTTCTAATATCGATTGGTACCGCTGCCAGCGATAGAAGTTATATCGATGACATTTCATATCGATCTATCTAATATTGATCGAATACCGATACATGTAGTTTCGATTGCTCTACATTCATGCGATACTTCTTGTATACAACAACACTAGAAGTACCGAAAGAAAGAGAGAGGGGAGGGGGGGAGACAGAGAGAGGGAGAGAGGGGAAGGGGGAGAGACAGAGAGAGATATAGAGAGGGAGAGAGGGGAGACAGAGAGAGGGAGAGCGAGAGAAAGAGGGAGAGAAAGAGGGGGGAGAGAGACAGGACACAGGTCGTGACGTCACGACAGTAGCAGACGACATCAAGTTCCCCCCCCCCTTCCCCGCACACACACACACACACACACAGTTCCTATTGGTTGGTTTCAGTTAGATTTAATTATCTGATTAGGAATTGTACCGGCAGTGACGTAATCGATACCAAGTAGCTATCATGACGTCAGCTGGTTAAAACTCACGTCCGGTTCACAAAGAAACCTTGACCTTGGCTAAGGTCAACTAAATTTACTACACCCGTATTAAACACCCGTATATCCGACATTTAACTGCTCATTGCGCACGTGTACCGTGAGCACCAACACCTAACTCATAGGGCTTCTACTCATCATGCAAGTTGGTGTAGCCGAACGTGGATATGAACGTGACCTTGACCAAGAGCCTCAAGGTCACAACATGCTTTTCTTTTTTTAACTTTTATAAAGACTGAAAAGGAGGTAGGAGGGGGGGGGGGGGGAATATTTCAGGACAAAAATCATCTCTATGGTCAATTTTTTGTTTAATTAATTGGTTTTAATTGCCTGAGCTCAGCATGCTAATGTATTCTAATTAGTGAGGTTATTGAATGCCATTGGGGTTTAGTTCAATTCGTGACGTCACGCGACCTTCCCGACAGTCAAGGCGCGGTTTTTGCAGGGATCACGAACGTGACCTGATGTAACGTGAAAGGAAATCAGGATCACGTTGATGAAATAATTCGTGATCACGTCATTAATCTGACTCGCTTGCAGACAACACTCTGTAAGTTTGACACGATTCTAAAACCTATCTAGTCACGTGTGTAAACCTATCTAGTCACGTTGGTAAACCTATTTAGTGACGTGTGTAAACCTATCTAGTCACGTGTGTAAACCTATCTAGTCACGTGTGTAAACCTATTTAGTGACAGCTAGGCCAGTGACGTAGTTTCCGGTGGCCTGGTACTGTCACGTGATTGATGTCCTCAAGGTCAGGCCGCCAGCTTCAAGGTCAGCCCAGCCAGGGGCCATAAAGCAGACAGGCCGTTAGACCAAGGCAGCGCCGGCCATTTTCTCGCCAACCACGCCATTCGCGGATTTGTATCTGCCGTCATTAAATACCCCCCCCCCCCACCCTCCCGCCGTACGACTTTCTCGGGAATTGTTCGCCTCCCAGTATTTAGGGCATTGGTGCCCTAAAGCAGGGGCGGATTAAGCTTGGGTGGGGCCCCGGGCTGAAACTTTTTGGGGGCCCCTGATTATATATATATATATATATATATATATATATATATATATATATATATATATATATATATATATATATATATATATATATATATCATAATCAGCATACCATTCAAGATATTAATGGATTATTTATAACTTATAGGAACATTCGACACCGATATTTATAAAACTGCTAATTTAAAAAGCTGTCAATTGTGTTCAATGAGCGGTAAATTGGATGCAAACATCTAACCTTCTTCTTCTTCTCTTCTTCTTCGTTCTTAATTTCAGTGTTGGAAGGGATCCCCTCCAATACAATTAAGTATACGTGTCAACTGGTTAGGCGCCATTGAGACCAGTGACTCTGATTTCATCTTGCTTTTCTTTTTACTTTCTCGTATATACGAAGTATAGAGAAAGTCTTGTCATCATGCAAAAAAAAAAAAATTGAGATTTTTACAAATCTCGACGTTTTACACCTCACTGATACGGAAAAACATAATTTTGCAATCTTGTCCGTATGTCTGTGTGTCTGTGTATGTGTCTGTGTGTAAACACGATAACTTGAGTACCGTTATAGCTAGGTTGATGAAATTTCATATATAAGTATTTTATCAACATTGTAGATCTGTATAAACATTTGAGCGATTTCCGATAACCGGAAGTGGTACTTTTTCTACTTTGAATTTTTCAAAAGCCTATAACTTGAGTACTATTTCAGATAGATAAATGAAATTTCACATGTACGTAAAAGCTCTAATTCTCTACCTTCTGTCAAAGTTTGAGTAATTTCCGTTGACCGGAAGTACTAATTTACGCTATTTCCGATTTCTAAAAAAAACGCATGTAAATTTATAAAGTACTAATAATATATTGCGCACTATTATGCACATTTCATTGGCGTTCACTTGGTGTGCAATCCTTTTTTCTACGAGATTTTATTCTATTTTAAAAACTTTAAGTATTTAAAATGGAGTTACCATCCCCTGTTGTTTTATATAAGAATATTCGAGAAAGCTTAGGGGAGATCACTCCCGGTTTATTTTAATGTGTTTCCATAGCCTTTGCCCAACCAAGAACAAACTACAGCAAATGTTTGATTTTGGAGTTGTCTCTCCTAGAAGAGTGGCTGTCCCCAGCTAACGCGCCTCATCTGCCCGATGATTTGAACTCGAGACATTTCAGTTAAGCATCCACGAGCTTTACCGACTCGACCACGCCGATCCCCTAACATCTAACCAATATGTACTCATTTTTATCATGATTATATGTTGTCCCCACCCACTACCACGACACACACACTAACAAAACACAGGCGAGATCCATCCGCTACGTCAGTAGCACTAAATATATGACTGTTTAGTTTAGGCTTGTAGAAGTTTCCGACCTCTGCCCCGCGATCTAGCCGGGTACCAGACGGTAAGACGATGTCCTGCGTCTGGTGGTGGGGGAAGTAAAGCCTGGATAGAGCCTACGGATGGATAAGCGACCATCATGTAGTGTTTCAAACCAACATCTCAGTGAGACTGATTCAGTTCACAATTTGCCATTTAGTTGGAGTTCACTACGTCGAGACCTCCCTGGCTAATGGGAGTCAAACTCCTGAGCCTGTATATCCGTGTCACGATAGTTATTGAACTGTAATTCACGTATTTATATTGGGCATGAGAAAGCTGGAAATGCAGACTAACCTTGAACAAACGTAAATATTCATGAGAATATTATAATGTCGTTACAGAGCAGACGATAAAGACTGGTGACACTTGTTTGATTATAGACTCAAAAAGAAAACAAAGAATATCAAACCACATTATGTAGGAAATTATCAATAACATACGGAGGTTAAACTAGGCCCAACTAAAACAGTAAGAACGGTAAAAGCGTACAAAACAACAGACCCCCCAACTCCATCCTCTTAGGTGTCATTCATTTATGAGGCCCACAAAAAGTTGGATTTCCACAGGCGTCCATTTAAAGAACGTCATCCCTGGCCTGTAAACCCGATATTAACGTTCACTAAAAGTAAAGGCCTATAAATGTTTTTAAAAGTTTATATCATACAGTATTCACACCAGATGCATGTCATTTATGTGTCAGAATTCGACCGCTGTTTTTGTTTTTAACTCTAAAATCAACCCAATTTATTGTGATAAGCAAACGCTGTCCGGGCTGGTATTTATACTAAAGTGTGTACTCGAGTTTGATATTTTGATAAAAAATTGAAATAAACTTGTCATTCAGATATTAAAACATTGGCTTTTACTTTTATAGTTAAAAAAAACCCACAGATTTCACTTTAAAGGGAAATTTACTATGATTGAAAAAGGAAATTTGGGGGCCCCTGGCTGCAGCCCCCTCAGCACCCCCCTTAATCCGCCACTGCCCTAACGGTATCTAACATCATGCTAAATGCCCACCAGACATCAAGCAAGGCACTACTGGGTTGTTGATTCTGACGCTACCACTAGACAGGCTACCACTAGACAGGCTACCACTAGACAGGCTACCACTAGACAGGCTACAACTAGACAGGCTATCACTAGACAGGCTACCAGCAGACAGGCTACCACTAGACACAGGTAAAACAATGGCTGTCACATGTCGTCAAACGGATACCTGTGTGACGTCACTAGCAAGACCCCAACTGACCAATGGGAGCAGAGATAAGGACGTCTCGAGGTGTTAGAACCCCTGTACTAAACTAAACACAAGCCCTAACCTGAAGTAGTTACCCCGTGTTCAAGAATGTGAAACCTGCCCCCCCCCCCCCCCCCCCGTGTCGCCTAGATCGATTAGCCTTGTAAGCCACATTTGGGATCGATATATTTGACGTCTTTGGGGACCCGTCTGACGTCACGCAGGTGAAACGTCTTACATCGTCAGTCTGACGTCACGCAGGTGATACGTCTTACATCGTCAGTCTGACGTTCTGCTCTGACGTCTTTCACATCAATGACGTCATTAAGTGCAGTTGGTAAGTCATGTGACTTGGTCAGTCATGTGACTCGGTCAGTCATGTGACCGGCACATCCATGGGGTTAGGTCAGCCACGTGACGTCTGTTCAAGATGGCACTTGATATTGATTCTATAAGTTATTTCCTGTAGCCATGGCAACCTTCAGTGAAACAACAGAGAGGGTTAGTTTATACGCGGGCGTGTAAAAGGTAGGCTTCAGGTTATGTGATTTACGTTTGATATAAAATGTTACACAAGTTCTTTTAAGTTGGGTGGCAATAAGGGATGGGTGGGGCAGGGGTTGTAGGATAGGGCATATATATATATATATATATATATATATATATATATATATATATATATATATATATATATATATATATATATATATATATATATATATATATATACATATATGTGTGTGTCCTACTCTTCAACAACTGCCCCAACCTACAACCCCTGGCCCACCCATCTCTAAAGCCACCCAACTTAAAAGAACTTGTCCATCACATACATTAATTCCAGAGACTGCTAAAAATAGCCACGGTAAGAAATAAGGACGAACACAATCAATTAAAGGGGAGTAATCAATTCTTGCTTCATTCAATTTTTTTTTTCAAGAACCCAAAGCCGACTGGTCGTGAAAAACATCTCCGAGACATTAAATCACAATAGAAGATTAATAGGGGGAGACAAGGGTTGAGGGAAACTTCAAACTTGGCGAGGCTGGTTAGTTCTAGGTTAGTTCTGTCTGGCAGGTTAGGCTAGGGTAGGGCAGTAGGATGTACAAGGGATAATGTTTAGGTTAGGGTAGGATAGTAGGATCTACAAGGGATAATGTTTAGGCTAGGGTAGGATAGTAGGATGCACAAGGGATAATGTTTAGGCTAGGGTAGGATAGTAGGATGTACAAGGGATAATGTTTAAGTTAGGGTAGGACAGTAGGATCTACAAGGGATAATGTTTAGGCTAGGGTAGGACAGTAGGATGTACAAGGGATAATGTTTAGGCTAGGGTAGGACAGTAGGATCTACAAGGGATAATGTTTAGGCTAGGGTAGGACAGTAGGATCTACAAGGGATAATGTTTAGGCTAGGGTGGGACAGTAGGATGTACAAGGGATAATGTTTAGGCTAGGGTGGGACAGTAGGATGTACAAGGGATAATGTTTAGGCTAGGGTAGGACAGTAGGATGTACAAGGGATAATGTTTAGGCTAGGGTGGGACAGTAGGATGTACAAGGGATAATGTTTAGGTAGAATCTACAAGATGTAATGTTCAGGTTAGGGTGGGATAGGACATTAGGACCTACAAGGTTCAATGTTTAACCCAGTCAAAAAAATGATTGCTGGAATATGTTTAGCTGACAGGTTGAAAGTTTAGCGATCTAATGAGAGGTTGATGGGGGGGGGGGGGATATGGATGGAGGGACATTGTAGGAGACATTTTCTTTTGTAAAATAGACACAAGGTGGGGGGGGGGGGGAGTGCTATAACAAAATACCTGGAGGGGTAGGTTGAATTAAGGTGGGAAGGGGGTGAAAGCTGTACTAAAAACCGCTTTGAACAAACTGCGAGCGGTGTAAAGCCGATCAGACGGTGCTGGTATAGACCGAACAAACCTGTGAGTTACCTCCCCGTCCATGGACTGCAGCCAGTGGTTGGTACCAAATCTGGCATTTCCTGCCCGGCAATCGATAGAACTAGATGTTTGAAATGACGTCATTTAAGGATTTCGCTGTTCTTAGGGGCTGAGCTAGGCTTAAGGGGTTCTAATTATTTCACGCGCTCGTGTGTCGGACACGACACGACACTCGTGTGTCGGACACTATACGACACACCGTGTGTCGGACACGACACGACACACCGTGTGTCGGACACGACACGACACACCGTGTGTCGGACACGACACGACACACCGTGTGTCGGACACGACACGACACACCGTGTGTCGGACACGACACGACACACCGTGTGTCGGACACGACACGACACACCGTGTGTCGGACACGACACGACACTCCGTGTGTCGGACACGACACGACACTCGTGTGTCGAACACTACACGACACTCCGTGTGTCGGACACGACACGACACTCCGTGTGTCGGACACGACACGACACTCGTCACTGGACACAAAGAATGACGTGTTTGTAAAATATAGTGAGAGTGTGTCGCCAAGTCATCTCTAGACGCTAGTGTATACTGGCTCCATGTACCACTGACTCCATTTGACTCCATGTTCCACTGACTCCCTGTTCCACTGACTCCATGTTCCACTGACTCCATGTTCCACTGACTCCATGTTCCACTGACTCCATGTTCCACTGACTCCATGTTCCACTGACTCCATGTTCCACTGACTCCATGTTCCACTGACTCCATGTTCCACTGACTCCATGTTCCACTGACTCCCTGTTCCACTGACACCATGTTCCACTGACTCCATGTTCCACTGACTCCTTGTGACTCCCTGCTACACTGACTCCATGTTCCACTGACTCCATGTTCCACTGACTCCATGTTCCACTGACTCCATGTTCCACTGACTCCCTGTTCCACTGACTCCATGTTCCACTGACTCCATGTTCCACTGACTCCATGTTCCACTGACTCCCTGTTCCACTGACACCATGTTCCACTGACTCCATGTTCCACTGACTCCTTGTGACTCCCTGCTACACTGACTCCATGTGACACTGACTCCATGTTCCACTGACTCCATGTTCCACTGACTCCATGTTCCACTGACTCCCTGTTCCACTGACTCCCTGTTCCACTGACTCCATGTTCCACTGACTCCATGTTCCACTGACTCCATGTTCCACTGACACCATGTTCCACTGACTCCATGTTCCACTGACTCCTTGTGACTCCCTGCTACACTGACTCCATGTGACACTGACTCCAGGCCCCCACTAGCGGGATGACGCCGTCTAAAAATAGCCCCGCCATGTCTTACTGCCATCGATCAGCTGGTGATGAGGCGTGGCATCTAATTATGGAAGTTAATTTGATTCATGTATTACGGGCTGAAATCCTATCGATCTTAGGAGATACATTGTCGCCATACCAGGCGGGGAGGGGGGGGGGGACTGCTGATTAAAAATTCGATGAAAAACAATTTGTGCTCAATACAGTTCTATATTTTACTTTTAGGACCGTTAATTAATTATTTAATTAGTTTTCTTCATGTGAATGCTTTAGAAAAAAAAAGTTAATATTCGTATACAAGTCAAAATGTTGAGTTTATTCATTATGTTTTCAGGTTTAAAATACGAAGTTTAGTTTTTTAAATTGTCCAGAATAAAAGTTTGGTGGCGGCCGGGGAAAGAACGGGGGAGGGGGGTGGGGTGGTGGTGGTCAAGTTGTTGTTAAATGTTGTTGTCGCTCAAATTTGGCCAACCGTGACAAGATCTGTTGAAGATGGCGCTGGTAGTACACTATAGAGGCGAGGGGCAGGGCCGGCGCTAGGGGTACGCGGGGCCTATGGCCAACCATCCGCGCGGGGCCTTATATTATTTTCATTGGTGTATAATTAAATAAAACATGTACAGTGAGGCGTTTTTTTTCTTCTCAACGCGAATTAATATTTACAACGATATATGTGGTATTTTTAAGCTGTTTATCAATGTCGTATATTAGTTTTAACATTAAGACACTGATTAACAAATAATTTGTTTACTTAGAAGTGCTTTTGAAATGTTGCTTGTTTCTGTTAAGGCTTTTTGTTTGAAAAGTAAAAAATAAAACAGATATAAGTTTGAGACACGCATTAAAGAGACGATGAACGTCAGCTTCAAACCTGATTTTTTTACATTAATGTTTATGAAAATCTTACCAGTACGTTCACAAACGAAGATCTACTTTTCTTGCCTTTCTTGAGGAAAATTCCATGATTATATCATCATAGTCCAAACTGGAGGCTATGTCTTTTTCTATTGACAGAATTGACCGACCGCAGAGTCTGTCTTGGGACATCGTTGATCTCAAATAGTTCTTGATCAACTTCAGTTTGGAGAAATGTTTTTGTTGTTTAATAACTTTCTTTGGATAGTGTATGTACTTGTCCAACGCGCCTGCTTGTGTTTTATCAAATTCTTCTCTTAAATTGCGTTTCCTCGCTTTTGATGCACCTGATTCATACTTGCGAAATCTATCTCTGTCTCTTGTAGCCATGGTGTAAAGAAAAATTGTGAAATCACTTTGAAGCAACGTTAAATCGGTCCACAGTGGAGGGTGATAGTATCGATATTTTCTCAATTTATCGAGTGTTAACAGTGGCATTCAAAGTGTGTGGATGCCGGGGAAAATAGCAAAACATTGATAGATTTCGGAATAAGCTCGAATCGTGAAAAACACTGTTTACGGCTATAGATATCCAAATGAAATGACTCTCAAATGTAATCACGGACGCTCAGTAAGGTGGAACACTGGGGGGGGGGGGGTGACAGTTGGTGGGGTGAGGTGAAGGATATTAAACTGTACATTTAAATCTATGGGATGCCAAACCCTAAAAAAAATCAGTTCGGGTACTACGTTACTGGATCTCTGACCGTAGCAATTCAAGAGAAGGTGCGTGTTTATAGAGCGTCCGCGTATTACATTACAGATTAAGACCGCGTTCTCACAAGAGAAAGTCCATTTAGGGGGGGGGGGGGGTGACACCAAGGTAAAAAATAGCAAAATATATAGAGAAAAACTTGAGGGGGTGCAAATCGAAAGTTTGAGGGGGGGTGCAAATCGAAAACTTGAGCGGGGTGCAAATCGAAAACTTGAGCGGGGTGCAAATCGAAAGTTTGAGGAGGGGGGTGCAAATTTTGAAAGTTTGAGGGGGGTGCAAATCGAAAATTTGCAATTTTTTTCCCGGGAAGGGGCATGCCCCCATCCGCTCTCCCCCCCCCCCCCCACCTCTGCAAGCCATCATCAGGTCACTGACTGTTTACTACAGGCACCCCCGCCTGCTCACTAAAAAAAAACGTCTTCAACGGTCCGCAAACAATAGGGGTATCTGTTTACGTTTCTCCCGATTTTACCTCCCATGTCAGGTCGGGGGCTAATTCGCGACCGCCATCTCCAGTCACCTCAGGACAATAGCGAGTCGACCGTGTCAGCGATGTGTGACACTAATGTCTTTCTTTAGAATAACGGTCTCTCCCAGTCCATGTAGAGGATAACTCACTAACATCAGCCGTGGCCTCAGTTTTAACATCCAACAATTTCGGCCATTTAGTTGGGTTTTTTAAATTTAATTCAGCAAAGATTATTTAAGTTTACAAACTAATTCAGGCAACAATGGCGTTGCTGAAGCGCGGGGCCTGGGGCGACCGCCCCGTTTGCCACCCCCTAACGCCGGCTCTGGCGAGGGGTGTGTGTGGGGGAGGGAGTAGCCCTACAAAACTAGACAGAGCCAACCCAGTCGGGTGTGACCGGCTCAGCGTGTTCACTGAAGCGTGACCGGCTCACCAGTGGAAGCGTGCTATCGATCTCTGACACCTACGGTAAACGTTCACCACGGTTTAACAGTTAACCCTGATCGCCAGGAGTTTAACACCAGTTAACTAACCCTAACATCTAACACTACCCCTAGCTAACCCCCAACTACTAACTACCCCTACCCCTAGCTACCCATAACCCTAACCACCCAGACCCCTTAATACACAGACCCCTAACTACCCCTACCCCTAACTACCCCTACCCCTACCCCTAACTACCCCTACCCCTAACTACCCAGACCCCTAACTACCCTTACCCCTAACTACCCCTACCCCTAACTACCCAGACCCCTAACTACCCCTACCCCTAACTACCCAGACCCCTAACTACCCCTACCCCTAACTACCTAGACCCCTAACTACCCCTACCCCTACCCCCCTCCCCTTACCCCCACAAAACAACACAGTCTACCGTACGCTATAATGTACAGCATCTGATCACCTGGTTTCAACAGCCCCATCACGTGATGTTACAGGAGAGACCCCCGTGTCGTCAATATCGATCCAGCATTTCGTGTCAATCGATTGGTGCTTGAAAGAAAGATTTGATTTAAAACTGCTAAATCGGCACTTTATATCCGGGGTGAGAATGTATGCAAAGGGCAAGTGTGTGGATGGGGATGGGTGGATAGGGATGGGTGGATGGGGATGGGTGGATGGGGATGGGTGGATGGGTGGATGGGGATGGGTGGATGTGGATGGGTGGATGTGGATGGGTGGATGGGGATGGGTGGATGGGTGGATGTGGATGGGTGGATGTGGATGGGTGGATGGGGGTGGGGGATGGGTGGATGAGTGGATGGGTGGATGGGTGGATGGGATGGGGATGGGTGGATGGGGATGGGTGGATGGGGGTGGGGGATGGGTGGATGGGCATGGGTGGATGGGATGGGGATGGGGATGGGTGGTTGGGGATGAGTGGATGGGGATGGGTGGATGGGGATGGGGATGGGTGGATGGGGATGGGTGGATGGGGATGGGTGGATGGGGATGGGGATGGGTGGATGGGGATGGGTGGATGGGATGGGGATGGGTGGATGGGGATGGGTGGATGGGGATGGGTGGATGGGGATGGGTGGATGGGGATGGGTGGATGGGGATGGGTGGATGGGGTGAGGTGAGGGAGGTGGGGTGGGGTGGGGGAAGGGGTAGTGAAAGGGTAAAACTAAGCTAAGGATTAGCTGGTCTACTGACACAAGCGGTAGGTTAAATAGCACTAATTAAAGTTGCCAATTACAGCAAGTTAATTAATTAAATGATAGATTTAAAACCTTAAGTTTCAGTGATAACCGTAGCTTCATCAAAAGACGCGATCAGTTTAACAATACCAATATTTCCACCTCCCCCCCCCCACACTAGCTTTTATTTAAAGAAAAAAAACCGAAATGGAAACTGTAGAAGAAAGCCATGAGATGCCAGAGTAAAAAGCCATCTATGACATGGGATGGTTTATTCAGATGATGGGGAAAAAATCTATTTCGGGAAATCATGGCGAATATTAAAGACACGGTGGAAAAAAAAGCGCTGATATTATGATTATGAGTGGGTTAAAAAAAGTTAATAGGGCTGGACATGATTAAAATATGGAGATCGTTGATTAAAAAAGATGGATTAGATGAGGGAAACGGGGGGTGGGGGTGGGAGGGGGGTGTACAGAACGTAATAAATGAGGTGGGGGTGGGGGGATGCGTGTATAGAACGTAATGAATGAGGTGGGGGTGGGGGAGGCGTGTATAAAAGGTAATGAATGAGGTGGGGGTGGGGGTGTATAGAACGTAATGAATGAGGTGACCTAAGGGAAGGTGCTGCGAGATTTCAATTATCGTTAATGAGTCAGCTAATCAAGTGATTGAAACGCTGAGATAGCCTATTGATGATGCCACGTGACGTCATCAAGTCCAGTCGCTGACGTCATAACTGTAGCTGCTATGACGTAACAAGAACTTATTAAGATTATTTTTTACACAAAACAACCAACACACAGACAGACGGACGGACAGACAAACATGTACAGCCAACGAGGTCGGTGTAAATTTGTTCTAGACAGTTGGGCTCAAAGCTCGCCAACATCAAATAAGTGACGTCATCATGTTAGCTAAGGCGACGCCTGGCCGGAACGGCTCAATTTGTACAAGACAATTGAGACAGAATATAATCAACAGCTTCATAGACAGACATCAAGGCAAAAGAGACAGAATATAATCTACAGAGAAGAAAATAATGATAATAGACAAAAAGATAATTAGATTTTATTTGAGAATTATTCTAACGGGCTGCATATATCCTATGTTTTAGTTAATGAGCATGTCGGTAGTTAATTAACTGAAATAGTTGCACAATTTTAGACCAGATGCCTGCAGTTCCTCTTGCGTTTTATCCTACCTCGTGAATCGCTGATATAAAACCTGTGGCATTCATAAAAACATTACCGGAAAAATGTCAAAGTAAGTAATTACTGGGAGTATATAGTGTATTGGGGGGCGGGGGGGGGGGGGGGGGGGGGGTGGCTGGTCTGGGTAAGAGATGATGGTGGTGTATAGTTCATAAATAAAATTTGATACTTTCCACACAACTAGGTTTTAGTACGACCCCTCCCCCCCATTCCCTATCTAATTCCCCCCCCCCCCCCACCCCATTTTACCCACCAAAACACCGTATTTTACACAACACATTTGAAATGTTAGAGCCATCTGGGCCAGTAGTCCTACACGACGGTACCATCTGGTAGTCCTACACGACGGTACCATCTGGGCCAGTCCTACACGACGGTACCATCTGGGCCAGTAGTCCTACACGACGGTACCATCTGGTAGTCCTACACGACGGTACCATCTGAGCCAGTAGTCCTACACGACGGTACCATCTGGGCCAGTAGTCCTACACGACGGTACCATCTGGTAGTCCTGCACGACGGTACCATCTGAGCCAGTCCTACACGACGGTACCATCTGGGCCAGTAGTTCTACACGACGGTACCATCTGGGCCAGTAGTTCTACACGACGGTACCATCTGGGCCAGTAGTTCTACACGACGGTACCATCTGGGTCAGTAGTTCTACACGACGGTACCATCTGGGCCAGTAGTTCTACACGACGGTACCATCTGGGCCAGTAGTCCTACACGACGGTACCATCTGAGCCAGTCCTACACGACGGTACCATCTGGGCCAGTAGTTCTACACGACGGTACCACCTGGGCCAGTAGTTCTACACGACGGTACCATCTGGGCCAGTAGTCCTACACGACGGTACCATCTGGGCCAGTAGTCCTACACGACGGTACCATCTGGGCCAGTCCTACACGACGGTACCATCTGTGCCAGTAGTCCTACACGACGGTACCATCTGGGCCAGTAGTCCTACACGACGGTACCATCTGGGCCAGTAGTCCTACACGACGGTACCATCTGGGCCAGTAGTCCTACACGACGGTACCATCTAGCCAGTCCTACACGACGGTACCATCTGGGCCAGTAGTCCTACACGACGGTACCATCTGGACCAGTAGTCCTACACGACGGTACCATGTGGGCCAGTAGTCCTACACGACGGTACCATCTAGCCAGTCCTACACGACGGTACCATCTGGGCCAGTAGTCCTACACGACGGTACCATCTGGGCCAGTAGTCCTACACGACGGTACCATCTGGGCCAGTAGTCCTACACGACGGTACCATCTGGGCCAGTAGTCCTACACGACGGTACCATCTAGCCAGTCCTACACGACGGTAACATCTAGGCCAGTAGTCCTACACGACGGTACCATCTAGCCAGTCCTACACGACGGTACCATCTGGGCCAGTCCTACACGACGGTAACATCTAGGCCAGTCCTACACGACGGTACCATCTGGGCCAGTAGTCCTACACGACGGTACCATCTAGCCAGTCCTACACGACGGTACCATCTGGGCCAGTCCTACACGACGGTAACATCTGGGCCAGTAGTCCTACACGACGGTACCATCTGGGCCAGTCCTACACGACGGTACCATCTGGGCCAGTCCTACACGACGGTACCATCTGGGCCAGTAGTCCTACACGACGGTACCATCTGGTAGTCCTACACGACGGTACCATCTGGGCCAGTAGTCCTACACGACGGTACCATCTAGCCAGTCCTACACGACGGTACCATCTGGGCCAGTAGTCCTACACGACGGTACCATCTAGCCAGTCCTACACGACGGTAACATCTGGGCCAGTCCTACACGACGGTAACATCTGGGCCAGTCCTACACGACGGTACCATCTAGCCAGTCCTACACGACGGTACCATCTGGGCCAGTAGTCCTACACGACGGTACCATCTAGCCAGTCCTACACGACGGTACCATCTGGGCCAGTAGTCCTACACGACGGTACCATCTGGGCCAGTAGTCCTACACGACGGTACCATCTGGGCCAGTAGTCCTACACGACGGTACCATCTGGGCCAGTCCTACACGACGGTACCATCTGGGCCAGTCCTACACGACGGTACCATCTGGGCCAGTAGTCCTACACGACGGTACCATCTGGGCCAGTAGTCCTACACGACGGTACATCTGGGCCAGTAGTCCTACACGACGGTACCATCTGGGCCAGTAGTCCTACACGACGGTACCATCTAGCCAGTCCTACACGACGGTACCATCTGGGCCAGTCCTACACGACGGTACCATCTGGGCCAGTAGTCCTACACGACGGTACCATCTGGGCCAGTAGTCCTACACGACGGTACCATCCAGCCAGTCCTACAACACGGTACCATCTGGGCCAGTCCTACACGACGGTACCATCTGGGCCAGTAGTCCTACACGACGGTACCATCTAGCCAGTCCTACACGACGGTACCATCTAGCCAGTCCTACACGACGGTACCATCTGGGCCAGTCCTACACGACGGTACCATCTGGGCCAGTCCTACACGACGGTACCATCTGGGCCAGTAGTCCTACACGACGGTACCATCTGGGCCAGTAGTCCTACACGACGGTATCATCTGGGCCAGTAGTCCTACACGACGGTACCATCTAGCCAGTCCTACACGACGGTACCATCTAGGCCAGTAGTCCTACACGACGGTTCAATCTGGGCCAGTCCTACACGACGGTACCATCTGGGCCAGTAGTCCTACACGACGGTACCATCTGGGCCAGTAGTCCTACACGACGGTACCATCTAGCCAGTCCTACACGACGGTACCATCTGGGCCAGTCCTACACGACGGTACCATCTGGGCCAGTAGTCCTACACGACGGTACCATCTGGGCCAGTAGTCCTACACGACGGTACCATCTAGCCTGTCCTACACGACGGTACCATCTGGGCCAGTCCTACACGACGGTACAATCTGGGCCAGTAGTCCTACACGACGGTACCATCTGGGCCAGTAGTCCTACTCGACGGTACCATCTGGGCCAGTAGTCCTACACGACGGTACCATCTGGGACAGTAGTCCTACACGACGGTACCATCTGGGCCAGTCCTACACGACGGTACCATCTGTGCCAGTAGTCCTACACGACGGTACCATCTGTGCCAGTAGTCCTACACGACGGTACCATCTGGGCCAGTAGTCCTACACGACGGTACCATCTGGGCCAGTCCTACACGACGGTACAATCTGGGCCAGTCCTACACGACGGTACCATCTGTGCCAGTAGTCCTACACGACGGTACCATCTAGCCAGTCCTACACGATTGTACAATCTGGGCCAGTCCTACACGACGGTACCATCTGGGCCAGTAGTCCTACACGACGGTACCATCTGGGCCAGTAGTCCTACACGACGGTACCATCTAGCCAGTCCTACGCGACGGTACCATCTAGCCAGTCCTACACGACGGTACCATCTAGCCAGTCCTACACGACGGTACCATTAGGGCCAGTCCTACACGACGGTACCATCTGGGCCAGTCCTACACGACGGTACCATCTGGGCCAGTAGTCCTACACGACGGTACCATCTGGGCCAGTAGTCCTACACGACGGTACCATCTGGGCCAGTAGTCCTACACGACGGTACCATCTGGGCCAGTAGTCCTACACGACGGTACCATCTGGGCCAGTAGTCCTACACGACGGTACCATCTGGGCCAGTCCTACACGACGGTACCATCTGGGCCAGTAGTCCTACACGACGGTACCATCTGGCAGTCCTACACGACGGTACCATCTGGGCCAGTCCTACACGACGGTAACATCTGGGCCAGTAGTCCTACACGACGGTACCATCTGGGCCAGTAGTCCTACACGACGGTACCATCTGGGCCAGTAGTCCTACACGACGGTACACCTGGGCCAGTAGTACTACACGACGGTACCATCTGGGCCAGTAGTCCTACACGACGGTACCATCTAGCCAGTCCTACACGACGGTACATCTGGGCCAGTAGTCCTACACGACGGTACCATCTGGGCCAGTCCTACACGACGGTAACATCTGGTCAGTAGTCCTACACGACGGTACCATCTGGCCAGTCCTACACGACGGTACCATCTAGCCAGTCCTACACGACGGTACCATCTAGTCCTACACCACCATCGAGTTATCGATTAGTTCATGACTCCATCGATTAGGACCATCACTAATTAACGAAGCCACTGAACGATTAAACAACAAGCACTTAGCTCTCGCGTGAGTACTCGTACAGCGGCACACAAGATGGCGGCCACTGCACCTACAGACGGGTTCCAGTTTTTACACTGCCTACGTGACGTCATAGTTCGCTACCTACATAGTGACGTCATAGTTCGCTACCTACTTACATGACGTCCCTACCTATCTAGTGACGTCACAGTTATTTTCTTCTCTACACCATGTCTCCCAACAATCCTCCCCCACCCCCCCATAAACCAGACTTGTTATCTTCGAGGGTGCGGCCAGATTTGGCAGCCGGCACAAGCCCGGGGGAGGGGATGAAGTGATAAGGGTGGGGAGGGGGAGGGGATGAAGTGATAGGGGGTGGGGAGGGGGAGGGGGGGGGGATGAAGTGATAGAGGTGGGGAGGGGGGCGTTATGTGTCGGTAGGGTCTCACAGGTTTGTGTCATAGACAGAGGTAACAGGTTTATAACAGAGGTAACAGGTTTATAACAGAGGTAACAGGTTTATAACAGAGGTAACAGGTTTATAACAGAGGTAACAGGTTTATAACAGAGGTAACAGGTTTATAACAGAGGTAACAGGTTTATAGTTTTATCTTAAGGACATAGGTAACAGCTATTTTGGGTACGGTTACCATAGTGGTGAGGTTAGATTAGCTAGGTGGTGAGGTAAGATTACCTTGATGGTAAGGTAAGATTACTTGGTGATGAGGTAAAGTTAACATGGTGGTGAGGTAAGATTACCATGGTGGTGAGGTAAGATTACCATGGTGGTGAGGTAAGATTACGTGGTGAGGTAAGATTACCTCGATGGTAGGTTACCTTTCTTGATCATAAATTAAAATGTAACAAACGATTGACGACACACAAAACATTTTCCACAGTTCAAGTTTCAAACATAAAAAAAAATTCGCCAATGTTTATTTTCGATTTTTTTTCTTGTCATTAAAAATAATTTTTTCAATCAAGGAAACTTTTGATGAAAATAAAGCGAGTATCTAGGGACTGGGGGAAAAAGTTGAAATGAAAGATTTCATTTCCTGTGGATGTGTGGACGATTCTTGTCCTGGGGTGTCGGGTTAGTCTCACGACACGGGGTTGGGTTCATGTTTCAACTACAGGCAATTTTAGCTGTCAGTCGGTGTGGTGGGTGGAAGGGAAGGGAGGGGTGGGTGGTGAGGTAAGGGGTGGGAGGGTGAGGTAAGTGGTGGGTGAGGTTAGGGGTGGGTGAGGTAAGGGGTGGAAGGGTGAGGTAAGTGGTGGGTGAGGTAAGGGGAGGGTGAGGTAAGGGCTGGGAGGTGAGGTAAGGGGAGGGTGAGGTAAGGGGTGGGTGATGTAAGGGGAGGGTGAGGTAAGGGCTGGCAGGGTGAGGTTAGGGGTGGGTGAGGTAATGAACGACGTTCTACTCCCCATACAACCCAGCTCTAAAAATAAAGCGGGAGTTATCTTCCCTAATAGAATACGATCTATGGAGATTCTTATGTTTTTTTTTTGTGTGGGAAATCTGAAATAGATTCAGTACCTCACCGGAAATCGCTCAAAACTTGAAAGAAACCAATTGATAGCATCTTTTAACACACTTTCGTCCGCCAACCTGAATCGGCACTCGTGTTATCGTTATTTTAGGAACCAGATGTAGAGTTCGCTTTCCGGATATCGGAGGTCATTCAGAAATTGTAAGTGATCAATAAAGATTAATCAATACAGTTTAATCAATACAGATTTTATGCTAATAAATAAAATTTCGTTCCCCTTTTTGACACAGCACAGCGTTCCCACGGAAATAAGGTTCCATTTCCGCTGACCGGATATCGTTCAAAATTTGAAAGAAACATGCGCATATAACTTAATACGTGTACATGAAATTCCGTCCACCTTACTTAAACGGTATTCAAGTTGTTGTTTTTTGAGAAGCTAGAATTAGAGTAAGTATTACTTCCGTTACAGGCAGGCAGGCAGAGAGGCAGAGAGACGGAAGGACGGACGGACGGACAGACAGACAGACAGACAGACAGACAGACAGACAGACAGACAGACAGACGGAAAGACAGACGGACGGACGGACGGACGGACAGACAGACAGACAGACGGACGGACGGACGGACGGACAGACAGACAGAGAGACAGACAGACAAACAGACAGACGGACGGACGGACGGACGGAGGGACGGACGGACGGACAGACAGACAGACAGATAAACACACAGACTTACAGACAAACTTGCTAAACTAAGTTTTTCCGATTCAGAGAGCTATAAAACGCCGAGACTAATCTTGATTTCGATTTTTTTTGCACGGATACATTTTCTCTACTGCATATACGAGAAAGTAAAAATCTTAGCACACAAGTAGCGAGACATAGAGGATTTTTTTAACGAGCTGAGCCATCGTACATTTAGCCGACAATAACCATCAACCAGTCGTCATGACGTAAGTGACATTTAACCAGCCCATGTGACGTCCAGACGTCTGCTGTAAATCTGAAGTTCTCCAACCAATCGCCGGCGTAAAGGGGCGTAAAGGGGCGTAAAGGGGCGTAAAGGGGCGTAAAGGGGCGTAAAGGGGCGTAAAGGGGCGTAAAGGGGCGTAAAGGGTCTGTGTAGAAACACGGCGATTACATGACAAACGTCAATTGTCGTCAAAATGGTGCGCAAATATTTGCCAGATTTTTTTCTAGAAGATTCAGGCCATAATGTTGTTGTGGTGGTTGGGCGACTGGTTGACTTGACAACCACACAGCCAAAGGTGTGTAGGCAACCACACCAACAAACGGTGTGTGGACAACCACACAGGCTAGAGTGCCAACCTTAAATATTTGGCTACTATTGACTTTAAAATTCCATCCATTAATGTCATATAATGTAATCTAATGGCATTAGCTGTGACATGACATGACATAAGGTTTGACATGACATAAGGTGTGACATGACATATGGTGTGACATGACATAAGGTGTGACATGACATATGGTGTGACATGACATAAGGTGTGACATGACATAAGGTGTGACATGACATATGGTGTGACATGACATAAGGTGTGACATGACATAAGGTGTGACATGACATAAGGTGTGACATGACATAAGGTGTGACATGACATAAGGTGTGACATGACATGACATAAGGTGTGACATGACATAAGGTGTGACATGACATAAGGTGTGACATGACATATGGTGTGACATGACATAAGGTGTGACATGACATGACATAAGGTGTGACATGACATAAGGTGTGACATGACATATGGTGTGACATGACATAAGGTGTGACATGACATAAGGTGTGACATGACATATGGTGTGACATGACATATGGTGTGACATGACATTAGCTGTGACATGACATTAGCTGTGACATGACATAAGGTGTGACATGACATAAGGTGTGACATGACATATGGTCTGACATGACATATGGTGTGACATGACATATGGTGTGACATGACATAAGGTGTGACATGACATAAGGTGTGACATGACATATGGTGTGACATGACATATGGTGTGACATGACATAAGGTGTGACATGACATAAGGTGTGACATGACATAAGGTGTGACATGACATAAGGTGTGACATGACATAAGGTGTGACATGACATAAGGTGTGACATGACATAAGGTGTGACATAGCACGACATGACTAAAACATAGAAATGTTACTTGACATGTGTTTCTGTTAAACGTCCCCCCCCCCTCCGCCGTGTCTAAAAGTTTTATCTTAATAGCCAGATTTGACAAGAACGTGCAGCCAAATGGCCAGGCAGCGAGTTGCCAGATAGAAGGCGCCCAGCAGTGACAGGTCAGATTAGATAGGTGGGGTATGGCTGGGGTAACCAGATGTTGCACCCCGCCCCTCCCCCACCCCCAGATGTTGCACCCCGCCCCTCCCCCACCCCCACTGATTGCCGTACGTGTCTATCAGACCATCTACCATCATATTTATTTTACATGTATCATTCTGTCACCCCCCCCCCCCTTATCTCACTACATCCACTAGGTTTCAGTCTGGCGAAAGTAGTTTCCAGTGCGAATCTTTTGAGGAAAATTTTACAAGAGGAAAATTCCCCGGTGAATCAAATGTCTTGAGTAAACTGATTGTGATAAACACGCTCTATACAGCACCGAGTAAACTGATTGTGATAAACACGCTCTATACAGCACCGAGTAAACTGATTGTGATAAACACGCTCTATACAGCACCGAGTAAACTGATTGTGATAAACACGCTCTATACAGCACCGAGTAAACTGATTGTGATAAACACACTCTATACAGCACCGAGACTTTCACAAACAGGAGGGTCAATTGTTTTAGCATCTACATCATACAACGTGTTCGTCGTACATTTAAGTTAACACTGACCTTGGCCGCCATTAAAGTTAACACTGACCTTGGCCGCCATCAAAGTTAACACTGACCTTGGCCGCCATTTAAGTTAACACTGACCTTGGCCGCCATTAAAGTTAACACTGACCTTGGCCGCCATCAAAGTTAACACTGACCTTGGCCGCCATTTAAGTTAACACTGACCTTGACCACCATTTAAGTTAACACTGACCTTGGCCGCCATCAAAGTTAACACTGACCTTGGCCGCCATTTAAGTTAACACTGACCTTGGCCACCATTTACGTTAACACTGGCGTCTGTGATGTCAGCAACCCCGACCACGGGGACATACCACTGACCTCCCCCTCCCCACCCCTCCCCACCCCCTCCCCACCCGACCACGGGGACATACCACTGACCTCCCCCTCCCCACCCCCCTCACCACCCCCCTCACCACCCCGACCACGGGGAGACACCATTGACCTCCCCCGCCCCCCTGCCCGACCCCAGAAGACAGCTTTTATCCCCCGGGCCATCACACCAACCCCGCCCCTCTAATCTGCTACTCACATCCGATTATGCAAATTCGGGCTTAGCGGCTAGAGACCCGTTTTTCTCGCTGAGATGGGGGGGGGGGGGGGGGGGGGGGGAGAGAGAAGAGGTATAGGGGGGAGTGTTTCTCAAATGGAGGAGAGGTGTTGATGAGCTGTGGATGGGAGTGGGATGGTATTCTCTAAGGTTGGTGGAGGGGGAGGGGTGGGGGGTTGGTCTTTGACACTGGCTTTTAGTTTAGATATTCCTATCAAGGATATTTGGGATATAATCGAAATTGGGATATCAAAGCTAATTGGGATATTCGTAATGGTAAACGGAAAAAAAGTCACAGGAAAAAAAAACACAGAAAAAAGTCACAGTTTTTGCTAGGAAAAAAAATCACAGAAAAAAAGTCACAGTGGAAAAATTTTATCGGAAAAAAAGTCACAGAAATAAAGTCACAGAAAAAAAGTCACAAAAATCTTTTTAGAAATATTTTTATTAATTTGTTAAGAATTGTAAAATTGTGTATGTTTATTGTTGTGGGTTGTATTTTTTGATAGCATAAATTATTTATAGACGTTAAAAGCATTATGATTTATAATTGTAAGTAAAAATATTCTAAGATAATTAACACAACAATCTCAACTTTTGTTACGTATTTAGTTAAATACGCGGTAGAAAAGTTAATTATAAAAGATATTTAGGCACATTTTGCCTTAGGCTATTCTCCGGTCGGCCTCTCCTCAGTAGGCATTGTCCGAACATATTTTGTGTTGTTGACGTTATGCGCCAATGACACCTTTGAACCTTGTCGGCTTTCTGTTTTGATCCTAAGTTTTGTTATGTAATGAGCGTGATAAATGTGGGAAGTAAAGGTGGTTGAACTAAACATAACTATTGTTGCCATGAGTTGAGGGCAGCAAGTCAGATGAACTTACCATTTCACGGTAATTTAATGGTATTTAAAAATAACACGATGAAAACCGTGGACTTTGGAGCATTCTATTAAATGCTACCAATCTTAAGTTTAAAATAATTACAATCTACATACTTCATAATAAATATTTTTAGATGAATTATAAAAATTCCTATGCGTATACAGCCTACACACATTACATTACATTTAATTAATCCTAAGTTAATTTGCACTCTCTAAATATTTAATACATAAAAGTATTAACAAATATCATGCAAATATATATTTGTGACTTTTTTTCCTGTGACTTTTTTTCCTGTGACTTTTTTTCCTGTGACTTTTTTTCTGTGTTTTTTTTTTTCCTGTGTTTTTTTTTCCTGTGACTTTTTTTCCTACAATCATTCGTAATATGGGGGAGGTCAGTTAGTGAGGTCAGTTTGTGATGCTCCTTCAAAAAGTCTCATTACAACTGCGTTAATCTATAATCCAGATACCATGCGCCTAATCCCTATTTTAATGTATACAAATTTTATCTGTTAATTCCAAACATTTACGCTCTACTCTCAAAACCTTGCATGTCGCGTTGTTGGAAAGATAATTCACATCCATAACACGGACAGATAACAAAAAATAACATCCCATTAAGCATTGCAAATCTTTTCCCTACACTTCCGGTGGGGGGGGGGAGGGGGGAAGGTCCGGTTAAAGCAGTTAAGTGGAGATCTTTATGCAAGATTGTATATCATACTAGCGGCACGCCCAGAAGAGGGAAAGGCTATATATATATATATATATATATATATATATATATATATATATATATATATATATATATATATATATATAATGCTAAATATCATGTTAAACAAAAAAATCAAATTGTCGACTTACTTTAACAGAGTGGAGTGATTTGCTTTTTCCTTCGGGATTTTCCCATTTTATTTTTACATTGGTGACCTTTTCAAAGCGTCACTCAGGTGACGTTAGCTAATTTTATGACGTGGCAACTATGACGCAGATGACGCGAGTACAGTGTTAGTGACAGCTGACAGTTGCGACGGTCACCACGTGGCTAGTATGACGTCACACAACAGCGCGCGCTCCAAGTTACGAAAAAAATATTTCGCTGTCTCGATCCCAGAACGCCTCGCCGACCGTACACTACCGAGGCGTGGATGATTGTTTCAGACTTCGAACTCGCTGTTTCAGACTTCGAACTCGCTGTTTCAGACTTCGAACTCGCTGTTTCAGACTTCGAACTCGCTGTTTCAGACTTCGAACTCGCTGTTTCAGACTTCGAACTCGCTGTTTCAGAAATCTCAGACCGAAGGCGTGGCGACGGGAATGAAAGAAATCATTCTCAGAAAACGTGAACAAAATGAAAGAAGCACATCCACATCCACAAGCTGAGCACGCGAGGTCGCAGGTCACATTTTAATCCACAGGGGAAATGTATACATCCATGGGTAGCACACAGAAAAAACAAAACCTCCAGGGTGCACTTCTTGTTGCAGGGTGCACTTCTTGTTGCAGGGTGCACGTCCTGTTGAATCTTTAGCACTTAGCACCTAACTACACAGATAGCACCAGACTGTAATAGAACGCTTCACGGGTGACGGAGTGGGGGCGGTGGCTGTTGACACGTGACGATCTCATGCGAGGTTGGCCTTGGCATTCCGTCCAGCGGCAGTAGAGGTCATAGGAAGGTCACAAGAAGGTCACAGGAAGATCACAAGAAGGTCACAGGAAGGTCACAGGAAGATCACAGGAAGGTCACAGGAAGGTCACAGGCACCGGATCCACTTGGGGACGATGAGGCCGTGCAGGTGTAACAAGTCCTTGACCTTCCAGCCGTACTGCTTGAGTTTCAGACGGTAGCACTTGCGCATGCTCATGGCGGGGGCCGTCGAGGTTAAGGTCAGACTGACAGCTTAGTTCTGGGGTCAAGGTAAGTGGTCTGTTGCCAAGGTCAAGGTTGAACGTGAAACTGGTCTGTCTGTTTGAGTGCGTTCTGAAAGAAAAGAAAATGGGCACTTAAATATTCGTTAAAAGTGAGCACTTAAATCTGTATGTTACTAAAACTGAAGTTTTTTTTACCAGTCTGTATATTTATATATATTTTTTTGTTTTTGTTTGATTGTTTGGTTACAGGAGAGAATCTGCATTATGTGTAGAGCAATAAAATACATATTAAGGTCAGAGGCGTAGCGACCCTTCCCGGCGCCCGGGGACAAACTTTCGATTTGCACCCCCCCCCCTCGAACTTTTCATTTGTACCCCCTCAAACTTTCGATCTGCACCCCCCTCCTCAAACTTTCAATTTGGCGCCCCCCTAAGGTCGGCGCCCGGGGACATGTGTCGTCCCCCCCCCCCCCGCTACGCCTCTGATTAAGGTGGAGAATAATGTTGTTTTTAACAAAACTGTAAATCACAAATTAATTTAAAGATGTTAATTAATTTATTGATTTATTCATTGGTAGAAACGCCACTTTAATTATAAAAGTTCAGAACAAACACATTGTTTTCTCAAAAACTTAAAAACTTTCACCGGCTTAGTGACGTCATTAATGTTATAAGGCCAAGCCAAAAATAGTTTTACAGAAAAATACAGTGACTTACAGTGACGTCCCTTGAAACCTATAGGAATAATAGCAACTTATTCCGAAAAACAAACTTTAAGGCCAAACCAAAAATAATAATTTGAAAAGAAAAGCATATAACAATAAGTAATACACAAGGAAACGCATTCAATAATGGACACCAGCGAGAAAAGTCTCAAAGGTATTTGAGAGGTGTATAAATTCATTTAAAAATCAGGCACGGCGTAGTTACAATTAATATGGTTATAAAATCCTGTCTGTATGGTTTTTTTCTGACTTTACTAAAGATTGGGTGTATTTGATGTTTTTAAAATTTTCGGTAACTAAATAAAAATTTAAAAAAAAGCAAAAACAATTTGGTTTTCACGTGTAATGGCGACATAAACAATGGCCGCCATATATTTTATTGTACACATTGTAAGCTAAAAATAGAAAAAATAGGTCATGGTGTTTAAATTTGCATAGTTATTTAAAAACTTGATCTGCAAAGTTTTGTAAACAAAATAACTATAAAGTGGGGCTGTCAGAAATCGATCACGGAGTTCCTTTACAGCCAATCAATGTTTGTCTTACGAAAGTGAAACATCGGGTTATAACTTAGGCTTGATGAAAATAAATAGAAATGTAGCCTTAAACTCAACAAATTATTTTCAAGTTCTCTGGATCTGCAACTTGTATAGCATTGATTCTAAAAATATTACATTTCTGAATTAATTATAGGCTTAAGTTTTTAATACAATTTTATCTTTTATTAGTTTTATGGTCCTAAATCTAAAAAAGCACATTTTTATTCCATGTCAACAACATTACGGAAGGAATCTCGTCAACTCGCTGGTGTCCATTGAAACTCTTTATTAAACTATTTTAGTTCGTAAATATCACAGATCTTATAATTCAAGAATGCAATGAATGTATCTAGAGCTACGGAAAAACTAGACTTAACCAGCCACAGATTCTAGATCTAGATCCAGCTCTATCTAGATCCAGCTCTATCTAGATCCAGCTCTATCCAGATCCAACTCTATCTAGAACCAGCTCTATTTAGATCTAGATCCTGTAGGATAATTGAAATGTTGACTTATCCTACAGGATAATTGAAATGTTGAGTTATCCTACAGGATAATTGAAATGTTGACTTATCCTAAAGGATAATTGAAATGTTGACTTATCCTAAAGGATAATTGAAATGTTGACTTATCCTACAGGATAATTGAAATGTTGACTTATCCTAAAGGATAATTGAAATGTTGACTTATCCTAAAGGATAATTGAAATGTTGACTTATCCTAAAAGATTATTGAAATGTTGACTTATCCTAAAAAGATAATTGAAATGTTGACTTATCCTAAAGGATAATTGAAATGTTGACTTATCCTAAAAGATAATTGAAATGTTGACTTATCCTAAAATATATTGAAATGTTGACTTATCCTAAAGGATAATTGAAATCTTTACTAATCCTAAAGGGTAATTGAAATGTTGACTTATCCTAAAGGATACTTGAAATGTTGACTGATCCTAAAGGATAATTGAAATCTTTACTAATCCTAAAGGATAATTGAAATGTTGACTTATCCTAAAAGATAATTGAAATGTTGACTTATCCTAAAGGATAACTCAAATGTTAACTTATCCTAGATGGCAACTAAAACTTTGACTTATCCTACACGATAAATGTTGACATACTTCATGACAACTAAAAAGTTGACTAGACTGGGCTTAGGCCATAGACCACATGAGACGCCCA
Organism: Physella acuta; assembly: GCF_028476545.2. Classification (NCBI taxonomy): domain Eukaryota; kingdom Metazoa; phylum Mollusca; class Gastropoda; family Physidae; genus Physella; species Physella acuta. Next base: position 458,108 of record NW_026732489.1, read on the forward strand.
TTAAATTTTATTTGACGGCAAATTTTTTCTTTACATCATGATTAGAGAGAGTGTGTGTGTGGTAGTGGTTGGTTAGCACATGACGTCACGTAATGGTGGGGTGGGGGAGAGGGGAAGAGGTGGAGGGGGGAGGGAATCAAAGAAAAAAGTGAGGGCTACGGGTACATTTATGGAAGTCTTGTTCTTGAGATTTTTATTCCATGAATGTCCTAGCAAGCACATACACAAGTGCTCACCTAATGGTGGTAGGTTTAGGTTGGGATTAGGTTTCTGTCATCTGGTCAGGTAGGTTTAGTTAAGACTGACAGCTTAGTTCTGGGGTCAAGGTAAGTGGTCTGTTGCCAAGGTCAAGGTTGAACGTGAAACTGGTCTGTCTGTTTGAGTGCGTTCTGAAAGAAAAGAAAATGGGCACTTAAATATTCGTTAAAAGTGAGCACTTAAATCTGTATGTTACTAAAACTGAAGTTTTTTTTACCAGTCTGTATATTTATATATATTTTTTTGTTTTTGTTTGATTGTTTGGTTACAGGAGAGAATCTGCATTATGTGTAGAGCAATAAAATACATATTAAGGTCAGAGGCGTAGCGACCCTTCCCGGCGCCCGGGGACAAACTTTCGATTTGCACCCCCCCCCCTCGAACTTTTCATTTGTACCCCCTCAAACTTTCGATCTGCACCCCCCTCCTCAAACTTTCAATTTGGCGCCCCCCTAAGGTCGGCGCCCGGGGACATGTGTCGTCCCCCCCCCCCCCCGCTACGCCTCTGATTAAGGTGGAGAATAATGTTGTTTTTAACAAAACTGTAAATCACAAATTAATTTAAAGATGTTAATTAATTTATTGATTTATTCATTGGTAGAAACGCCACTTTAATTATAAAAGTTCAGAACAAACACATTGTTTTCTCAAAAACTTAAAAACTTTCACCGGCTTAGTGACGTCATTAATGTTATAAGGCCAAGCCAAAAATAGTTTTACAGAAAAATACAGTGACTTACAGTGACGTCCCTTGAAACCTATAGGAATAATAGCAACTTATTCCGAAAAACAAACTTTAAGGCCAAACCAAAAATAATAATTTGAAAAGAAAAGCATATAACAATAAGTAATACACAAGGAAACGCATTCAATAATGGACACCAGCGAGAAAAGTCTCAAAGGTATTTGAGAGGTGTATAAATTCATTTAAAAATCAGGCACGGCGTAGTTACAATTAATATGGTTATAAAATCCTGTCTGTATGGTTTTTTTCTGACTTTACTAAAGATTGGGTGTATTTGATGTTTTTAAAATTTTCGGTAACTAAATAAAAATTAAAAAAAAAGCAAAAACAATTTGGTTTTCACGTGTAATGGCGACATAAACAATGGCCGCCATATATTTTATTGTACACATTGTAAGCTAAAAATAGAAAAAATAGGTCATGGTGTTTAAATTTGCATAGTTATTTAAAAACTTGATCTGCAAAGTTTTGTAAACAAAATAACTATAAAGTGGGGCTGTCAGAAATCGATCACGGAGTTCCTTTACAGCCAATCAATGTTTGTCTTACGAAAGTGAAACATCGGGTTATAACTTAGGCTTGATGAAAATAAATAGAAATGTAGCCTTAAACTCAACAAATTATTTTCAAGTTCTCTGGATCTGCAACTTGTATAGCATTGATTCTAAAAATATTACATTTCTGAATTAATTATAGGCTTAAGTTTTTAATACAATTTTATCTTTTATTAGTTTTATGGTCCTAAATCTAAAAAAGCACATTTTTATTCCATGTCAACAACATTACGGAAGGAATCTCGTCAACTCGCTGGTGTCCATTGAAACTCTTTATTAAACTATTTTAGTTCGTAAATATCACAGATCTTATAATTCAAGAATGCAATGAATGTATCTAGAGCTACGGAAAAACTAGACTTAACCAGCCACAGATTCTAGATCTAGATCCAGCTCTATCTAGATCCAGCTCTATCTAGATCCAGCTCTATCCAGATCCAACTCTATCTAGAACCAGCTCTATTTAGATCTAGATCCTGCTCTATCTAGATCTAGAATCTATGCCACTAAACTATTATAGGCCTTAATTATTTTATGTAAATCTGAGTTTATTTAGCTAAGAAGTTGGCTAATTTGGGATATAATTTAATTTGAAATACTATGGCCTTTTCGCGTAACTCAAGTTTCTAACGCGGACTCTTCGCAAACTATCCACTACATTTACACCAAACCGGAAGTAGCCAGATAGTTGAGTTGATAGTGTAATAATTACCATGCGGGTGGTACGGGTTAGAGACACATTATGCTTATGTGAATTTGTGTTCCATTCATTTTTTTAGATGATAAAGTTGCTTATCGCGACTTGGCGGGACACGGGACAGGTGAAGTAGAGTTCACCTGTTTCTGTGTTCTCAGCATATGAAGGAATAGTGTGGTAAGACCCATGCTCCGCCGAAATCGGTGTTTTTAAAAGACAAAAACATGTCTGTGGTGTGACGTCTTTTTAAATGTGGGGTCTGACTTTTTGTGATGACGTGTAACAGTGGGAAGGGGAGGGGAAAGATATAAGTCGTCAAATAAACATGACGTCATTTATGGTGACCCCCCCCCCCCGAAACACATGGTTATTCAAGAGCAAGGGGTAGTCTAGTATCTGTTAAAAGTAGCACTCAAATATCCATTAAAAGTAAGCACTTAAATATCCGTTAAAGGTAAGCACTTAAATATCCGTTAAAGGTAAGCACTTAAATATCCGTTAAAAGTAAGCACTTAAATGTCCGTTAAAAGTAAGCACTTAAATATCCGTTAAAGGTAAGCACTTAAATATCCGTTAAAAGTAAGCACTTAAATGTCCGTTAAAAGTAAGCACTTAAATATCCGTTAAAGGTAAGCACTTAAATATCCGTTAAAAGTAAGCACTTAAATGTCCGTTAAAAGTAAGCACTTAAATATCCGTTAAAAGTAAGCACTTAAATGTCCGTTAAAAGTAAGCACTTAAATGTCCGTTAAAAGTAAGCACTTAAATGTCCGTTAAAAGTAAGCACTTAAATGTCCATTAAAAGTAAGCTCTTAAATATCCGGTAAAATTTAAAAAAAATGTGGAAAAAAAACCCAAATAAATAAAGCTCAAATGTCAAGTTCTACACACAAATCAAATGCCAAGTTCTACACACAAATCAAATGTCAAGTTCTACACACAAATCAAATGTCAAGTTCTACACACAAATCAAATGTCAAGTTCTACACACAAATCAAATGTCAAGTTCTACACACAAATCAAATGTCAAGTTCTACACACAAATCAAACAAATGTTACAATAGAGGCGAGCTAAAAAACTTTGTGGTGAACTGACGTCATAGTCTTGGTAAGTGGAGTTTGATGGGGGGGGGGGGGGTGGGGAGGGGGGGTGCAGGGGTTTCTGAACCTTATTAATACATAAGTGTGGCAAAATTCGTGTGTTATTGATGGTTCAAGGCCAGTGTGTTATTGAAGGTTCAAGGTCAGTGTGTTATCGATGGTCCAAGGTCAGATTGTTATTGATGGAGATATTATCTGACGAGGTCCGTGTGTAGATATTAACTGACGAGGTCCGTGTGTAGATATTATCTGGTGAGGGCCGTGTGTAGATATTATCTGACGAGGTCCGTGTGTAGATATTATCTGGTGAGGGCCGTGTGTAGATATTATCTGACGAGGTCGGTGTGTAGATATTATCTGACGAGGTCCGTGTGCAGATATTATCTGACGAGGTCCGTGTGTAGATATTATCTGACGAGGTCCGTGTGTAGATATTATCTGACGAGGTCGGTGTGTAGATATTATCTGACGAGGTCCGTGTGCAGATATTATCTGACGAGGTCCGTGTGTAGATATTATCTCACGAGGTCCGTGTGTAGATATTATCTGACGAGGTCCGTGTGTAGATATTATCTGACGAGGTCCGTGTGTAGATATTATCTGACGAGGTCGGTGTGTAGATATTATCTGGTGAGGTCCGTGTGTAGATATTATCTAGCGAGGTCGGTGTGTCGATATTATCATGTCGTTCATGTTAAATTGTCCAAAAGTTTTTGTCTACCGACCTGAAAGGTTCTATATTTATCTCTCTAATGATCAATTAAAATAATTTACACCAATCATTTTATACAAGGGGAGATAAACCTGTAACGGCGGCAACAGGTGCGGCAGGGAATAAAATACCGCCAGAAATGTTGACTTATCCTAAAAGATAATTGAAATGTTGAGTTATCCTGTAGGATAATTGAAATGTTGACTTATCCTACAGGATAATTGAAATGTTGAGTTATCCTACAGGATAATTGAAATGTTGACTTATCCTAAAGGATAATTGAAATGTTGACTTATCCTAAAGGATAATTGAAATGTTGACTTATCCTACAGGATAATTGAAATGTTGACTTATCCTAAAGGATAATTGAAATGTTGACTTATCCTAAAGGATAATTGAAATGTTGACTTATCCTAAAAGATTATTGAAATGTTGACTTATCCTAAAAAGATAATTGAAATGTTGACTTATCCTAAAGGATAATTGAAATGTTGACTTATCCTAAAAGATAATTGAAATGTTGACTTATCCTAAAATATATTGAAATGTTGACTTATCCTAAAGGATAATTGAAATCTTTACTAATCCTAAAGGGTAATTGAAATGTTGACTTATCCTAAAGGATACTTGAAATGTTGACTGATCCTAAAGGATAATTGAAATCTTTACTAATCCTAAAGGATAATTGAAATGTTGACTTATCCTAAAAGATAATTGAAATGTTGACTTATCCTAAAGGATAACTCAAATGTTAACTTATCCTAGATGGCAACTAAAACTTTGACTTATCCTACACGATAAATGTTGACATACTTCATGACAACTAAAAAGTTGACTAGACTGGGCTTAGGCCATAGACCACATGAGACGCCCATTAAATTTTATTTGACGGCAAATTTTTTCTTTACATCATGATTAGAGAGAGTGTGTGTGTGGTAGTGGTTGGTTAGCACATGACGTCACGTAATGGTGGGGTGGGGGAGAGGGGAAGAGGTGGAGGGGGGAGGGAATCAAAGAAAAAAGTGAGGGCTACGGGTACATTTATGGAAGTCTTGTTCTTGAGATTTTTATTCCATGAATGTCCTAGCAAGCACATACACAAGTGCTCACCTAATGGTGGTAGGTTTAGGTTGGGATTAGGTTTCTGTCATCTGGTCAGGTAGGTTTAGTTAAGGTAAGCTATTGACTGGTAGGTTTTGTTAAGGGTGACGAAATCCAGTAATGACGCAAGAATAAAACCTTGATTAAAACATTTTGGTTAGAAACAATAGTACAAGCTTTAGTTGTTGAAACAATAGTACAAGCTTTAGTTGTTGAAACAATAGTACAAGCTTTTGTTGTTGAAACAATAGTACAAGCTTTGGTTGTTGAAACAATAGTACAAGCTTTAGTTGTTGAAACAATAGTACAAGCTTTGGTTGTTGAAACAATAGTACAAGCTTTGGTTGTTGAAACAATAGTACAAGCTTTGGTTGTTGAAACAATAGTACAAGCTTTGGTTGCTGAAAACACTACGTGATGTTTTGAGCATTAAATGATTGGACAGTTGTAAATTGTTGTTTTTTTTGTTGTTGAGTTCAAATCAGTGTTGTGCCTCTTTACGTGTGTTACATTATAAAAATGAGAGATATGAACAGACAGTGAGTTGAAGTTTCTCACCAATTAGCAAATCTTTGTTCTTCCAATTACGTCCTTAATGTCCTTAATTAATACGTCACCACCCTCGACAACAGTTTGTTTTAGCACGCTGTCAGCAACTTCGTCTGCCCATAAGTCAGGTGTGACACCTGGCGGCAACATCTCGTCTCAGTCATCTGACAGCACGTCAGTCACCTGACTGCATGTCAGTCATCTGACTGCATGTCAGTCATCTGACTGCATGTCAGTCACCTGACTGCATGTCAGTCATCTGACTGCATGTCAGTCATCTGACTGCATGTCAGTCATCTGACTACACCTCAGTCATCTGACTGCATGTCAGTCACCTGACTGCATGTCAGTCATCTGACTGCATGTCAGTCAGCTGACTGATCGAAAGATTGCTGGAACTGCTGTTCATAATTTGTAATCTTTTAATTAATTTTTAATGATTTATTAAATATTTAATTACACTAAAAATAAAATATTCTAACTTTGTAATTGGCGATATATTCTGTGCAAAGTTTGAAGATAGACAGACAGAGAGACTGACAGACAGACAGACTGACTGACTGACTGACAGACAGACAGACATACGTACGGACGGACGGGAAGGCAACCACCACACCAACCACCTCACCAACCACCACAACAACCGCCTCACCAACCACCACAACAACCGCCTCACCAACCACCACAACAATCGCCTCACCAACCACCACAACAACCGCCTCACCAACCACCACAACAACCGCCTCACCAACCACCACAACAACCGCCTCACCAACCACCACAACAACCGCCTCACCAACCACCACAACAACCGCCTCACCAACCACCACAACAACCGCCTCACCAACCACCACAACAACCGCCTCACCAACCACCACAACAACCGCCTCACCAACCACCACAACAACCGCCTCACCAACCACCACAACAACCGCCTCACCAACCACCACAACAACCGCCTCACCAACCACCACAACAACCGCCTCACCAACCACCACAACAACCGCCTCACCAACCACCACAACAACCGCCTCACCAACCACCACAACAACCGCCTCACCAACCACCACAACAACCGCCTCACCAACCACCACAACAACCGCCTCACCAACCACCACAACAACCGCCTCACCAACCACCACAGCAACAAGCACACCTTCCAAACGCCACCCACCCATCCATTTAGTTTTGAGGATTATTGATCTCAGATTATGGTTTTGGTCTCATGTTTTGGTCTCATGTTTTGGTCTTAATCCAATGATATAGCTTAATCCAACTGTATGACCTTAATCCAATGATATGACCTTAATCCAATGATATGACCTTAATCCAATGATATGACCTTAATCCAATGATATGACCTTAATCCAATGATATGACCTTAATCCAATGATATGACCTTAATCCAATGATATGACCTTAATCCAATGATATGACCTTAATCCAATAATATAACCTTAATCCAATGATATGACCTTAATCCAATGATATGACCTTAATCCAATAATATAACCTTAATCCAAAGATAAAACCTTATTCCACAGAAATCGGTTGTTTGTAAAAATAAATGTTTAAAAAGATATGTTGAAATAAAAGGACTAAAGAATGATCCGAAATTGTTTGAAAATTAAAATAGAATGCATCAGGAATTTTAAAAATTCTGGGAACGTGACGAAAAAAAATACCATTTTTCAATTTGTCATGAAAAGATGGGATGCTAATTGAAGGGGAAGGTCGAGAAAGCAGAAGCATTATGGGCTACGTCACATCCGGTTCCTTGCTTAGCTAGTATGTGGGAGAGAGTACGGTGGGGGGTGTGGGGGTGGGGGTGGGGTAGCTGTTCATGACAAGGCTGTTTTGTCGCAAACAGGGCTGTTGACCTTGGCGACCATATTGGAGGCGAATTATTGTCTAGAAAATTCCACTTTTCTGTTTGAAATTTAACACAGACCGAAATAGGTCAAATTGTACGTGAGAGGACAATCACTGACATCAACCTTGAGAGGAGGAGAGGGGGGGTATGAGAGATGTGGGGGGGGGGGGGTGTGAGAGATGTGGGGGGGGGTGTGTGAGAAATATGTGGGGGGGGGGGGTGTCTGTGAATTAAAATCAAGAACCAAACAGACGCATTGTGCTGAGCTCTAATGGTTTTGGGCGCCATCTTGGTGCTCATGACGTCACCGTGCTCTCAAGGACCAACCGTAACGTTTTCTTAAACTTCCGGTTTGTTAAATTATCCCACCAATCATATCACGACGTTCTTCCTGTTGTTTTTTTAATGTCACCAAATATGTCACCGTAGTCACCAAGCTCACCTCTGTGACGTGTTAAGTCACGTGAACACGCTAATTAAGTCGGTACTATGGCGCTAATTAAGTCGGTACTACTGCACTAATTAAGTCGGTACTATTGCGCTAATTAAATCGGTACTATGGCGCTAATTAAGTCGGTACTATGGCGCTACTTTAGTCGGTACTATGGTGCTAATTTAGTCGGTACTGTGGCGTTAATTAAGCCGATACTGTGGCGCTTATTAAGTTGGTACTATGGCGCGGCTTAATTACAGTGTTGCCTAATTATTTCTTTCACCGAATTTCGGACGAGTTCAGACCAGAAAAGACCCGCGGGAAATCGATGAAACCGCACCAAGAATTTTGGCTTCCGATTTCTTTTTTGTCCCCCCTGTTTAAAAGCCATTAGCTGTCAAAACTTGTCCTGGCAACCTCGAGTGTATGGTGTTCCTAACTCTTCCTTCGTTAATATTTCAGAGCTAGTTTATAACAGACGCCCAGAAGTGGCATACGATTGGCTGGTTTAGGCTCAGCGCTGGGGGGGGGGGGTTGTTTGTGAAACTGGTAATGGGATGTACATCGTCATCTTGTGTAGTATATTACATTGACTAGATGTAAGAGAGATATTACATTGAGTAGATGTAATAGAGATATTACATTGACTGGATGTAACAGAGATATTACATTGACTGGATGTAAGAGAGATATTACATTGACTAGATGTAACAGAGATTGAGATTACATTGACTGAATGTAAGAGAGATGATGTTCGTGTAAGCGGTGATTTAGAGAAGGACGTCAACAGCAAACGATCACAGACCTACAAAAAATTGGTAGAAGCCCCGTCTCTTACATTAGTGGTGGGTTACCCTATTATTGGGGGGTCGGGGTGTCTGACCCCCACATCTACCAACAGTGGAGTGTCTGACCCCCAAATCTACCAACAGTGTCTGACCCCCAAATCTACCAACAGTGGAGTGTCTGACCCCCACATCTACCAACAGTGGAGTGTCTGACCCCCACATCTACCAACAGTGTCTGACCCCCACATCTACCAACAGTGTCTGACCCCCCACATCTACCAACAGTGTCTGACCCCCACATCTACCAACAGTGTCTGACCCCCACATCTACCAACAGTGTCTGACCCCCACATCTACCAACAGTGTCTGACCCCCACATCTACCAACAGTGTCTGACCCCCACATCTACCAACAGTGGAGTGTCTGACCCCCACATCTACCAACAGTGTCTGACCCCCACATCTACCAACAGTGTCTGACCCCCACATCTACCAACAGTGGAGTGTCTGACCCCCACATCTACCAACAGTGTCTGACCCCCACATCTACCAACAGTGTCTGACCCCCACATCTACCAACAGTGTCTGACCCCCACATCTACCAACAGTGTCTGACCCCCACATCTACCAACAGTGGAGTGTCTGACCCCCACATCTACCAACAGTGTCTGACCCCCACATCTACCAACAGTGTCTGACCCCCACATCTACCAACAGTGTCTGACCCCCACATCTACCAACAGTGTCTGACCCCCACATCTACCAACAGTGGAGTGTCTGACCCCCACATCTACCAACAGTGTCTGACCCCCACATCTACCAACAGTGTCTGACCCCCACATCTACCAACAGTGGAGTGTCTGACCCCCAAATCTACCAACAGTGTCTGACCCCCACATCTACCAACAGTGTCTGACCCCCACATCTACCAACAGTGTCTGACCCCCACATCTACCAACAGTGTCTGACCCCCACATCTACCAACAGTGGAGTGTCTGACCCCCACATCTACCAACAGTGTCTGACCCCCACATCTACCAACAGTGTCTGACCCCCACATCTACCAACAGTGTCTGACCCCCACATCTACCAACAGTGTCTGACCCCCACATCTACCAACAGTGTCTGACCCCCCACATCTACCAACAGTGGAGTGTCTGACCCCCACATCTACCAACAGTGTCTGACCCCCACATCTACCAACAGTGTCTGACCCCCACATCTACCAACAGTGTCTGACCCCCACATCTACCAACAGTGTCTGACCCCCCACATCTACCAACAGTGGAGTGTCTGACCCCCACATCTACCAACAGTGGAGTGTCTGACCCCCACATCTACCAACAGTGTCTGACCCCCACATCTACCAACAGTGTCTGACCCCCACATCTACCAACAGTGGAGTGTCTGACCCCCACATCTACCAACAGTGTCTGACCCCCACATCTACCAACAGTGTCTGACCCCCACATCTACCAACAGTGTCTGACCCCCACATCTACCAACAGTGTCTGACCCCCACATCTACCAACAGTGTCTGATCCCCACATCTACCAACAGTGTCTGACCCCCACATCTACCAACAGTGGAGTGTCTGACCCCCACATCTACCAACAGTGTCTGACCCCCACATCTACCAACAGTGTCTGACCCCCACATCTACCAACAGTGTCTGACCCCCACATCTACCAACAGTGTCTGACCCCCACATCTACCAACAGTGGAGTGTCTGACCCCCACATCTACCAACAGTGTCTGACCCCCACATCTACCAACAGTGTCTGACCCCCACATCTACCAACAGTGGAGTGTCTGACCCCCACATCTACCAACAGTGGAGTGTCTGACCCCCACATCTACCAACAGTGTCTGACCCCCACATCTACCAACAGTGTCTGACCCCCACATCTACCAACAGTGGAGTGTCTGACCCCCACATCTACCAACAGTGGAGTGTCTGACCCCCACATCTACCAACAGTGTCTGACCCCCACATCTACCAACAGTGTCTGACCCCCCACATCTACCAACAGTGGAGTGTCTGACCCCCACATCTACCAACAGTGGAGTGTCTGACCCCCACATCTACCAACAGTGTCTGACCCCCACATCTACCAACAGTGGAGTGTCTGACCCCCACATCTACCAACAGTGGAGTGTCTGACCCCCACATCTACCAACAGTGTCTGACCCCCACATCTACCAACAGTGTCTGACCCCCACATCTACCAACAGTGTCTGACCCCCACATCTACCAACAGTGTCTGACCCCCACATCTACCAACAGTGTCTGACCCCCACATCTACCAACAGTGTCTGACCCCCACATCTACCAACAGTGTCTGACCCCCACATCTACCAACAGTGTCTGACCCCCACATCTACCAACAGTGTCTGACCCCCACATCTACCAACAGTGGAGTGTCTGACCCCCACATCTACCAACAGTGTCTGACCCCCACATCTACCAACAGTGTCTGACCCCCACATCTACCAACAGTGTCTGACCCCCACATCTACCAACAGTGGAGTGTCTGACCCCCACATCTACCAACAGTGTCTGACCCCCACATCTACCAACAGTGGAGTGTCTGACCCCCACATCTACCAACAGTGTCTGACCCCCACATCTACCAACAGTGTCTGACCCCCACATCTACCAACAGTGTCTGACCCCCACATCTACCAACAGTGTCTGACCCCCACATCTACCAACAGTGTCTGACCCCCACATCTACCAACAGTGTCTGACCCCCACATCTACCAACAGTGTCTGACCCCCACATCTACCAACAGTGTCTGACCCCCACATCTACCAACAGTGTCTGACCCCCACATCTACCAACAGTGTCTGACCCCCACATCTACCAACAGTGTCTGACCCCCACATCTACCAACAGTGGAGTGTCTGACCCCCACATCTACCAACAGTGTCTGACCCCCACATCTACCAACAGTGTCTGACCCCCACATCTACCAACAGTGGAGTGTCTGACCCCCACATCTACCAACAGTGGAGTGTCTGACCCCCACATCTACCAACAGTGTCTGACCCCCACATCTACCAACAGTGTCTGACCCCCACATCTACCAACAGTGTCTGACCCCCACATCTACCAACAGTGTCTGACCCCCACATCTACCAACAGTGGAGTGTCTGACCCCCACATCTACCAACAGTGTCTGACCCCCACATCTACCAACAGTGGAGTGTCTGACCCCCACATCTACCAACAGTGTCTGACCCCCAAATCTACCAACAGTGTCTGACCCCCACATCTACCAACAGTGGAGTGTCTGACCCCCACATCTACCAACAGTGTCTGACCCCCACATCTACCAACAGTGTCTGACCCCCACATCTACCAACAGTGTCTGACCCCCACATCTACCAACAGTGTCTGACCCCCACATCTACCAACAGTGTCTGACCCCCACATCTACCAACAGTGTCTGACCCCCACATCTACCAACAGTGTCTGACCCCCACATCTACCAACAGTGGAGTGTCTGACCCCCACATCTACCAACAGTGGAGTGTCTGACCCCCACATCTACCAACAGTGGAGTGTCTGACCCCCACATCTACCAACAGTGTCTGACCCCCACATCTACCAACAGTGTTTGACCCCCACATCTACCAACAGTGGAGTGTCTGACCCCCACATCTACCAACAGTGTCTGACCCCCACATCTACCAACAGTGTCTGACCCCCACATCTACCAACAGTGTCTGACCCCCACATCTACCAACAGTGTCTGACCCCCACATCTACCAACAGTGGAGTGTCTGACCCCCACATCTACCAACAGTGGAGTGTCTGACCCCCACATCTACCAACAGTGTCTGACCCCCACATCTACCAACAGTGTCTGACCCCCACATCTACCAACAGTGTCTGACCCCCACATCTACCAACAGTGTCTGACCCCCACATCTACCAACAGTGGAGTGTCTGACCCCCACATCTACCAACAGTGTCTGACCCCCACATCTACCAACAGTGTCTGACCCCCACATCTACCAACAGTGTCTGACCCCCACATCTACCAACAGTGTCTGACCCCCACATCTACCAACAGTGTCTGACCCCCACATCTACCAACAGTGTCTGACCCCACATCTACCAACAGTGTCTGACCCCCACATCTACCAACAGTGTCTGACCCCCACATCTACCAACAGTGGAGTGTCTGACCCCCACATCTACCAACAGTGGAGTGTCTGACCCCCACATCTACCAACAGTGGAGTGTCTGACCCCCACATCTACCAACAGTGTCTGACCCCCACATCTACCAACAGTGTTTGACCCCCACATCTACCAACAGTGGAGTGTCTGACCCCCACATCTACCAACAGTGTCTGACCCCCACATCTACCAACAGTGTCTGACCCCCACATCTACCAACAGTGGAGTGTCTGACCCCCACATCTACCAACAGTGTCTGACCCCCACATCTACCAACAGTGTCTGACCCCCACATCTACCAACAGTGTCTGACCCCCACATCTACCAACAGTGTCTGACCCCCACATCTACCAACAGTGTCTGACCCCCACATCTACCAACAGTGTCTGACCCCCACATCTACCAACAGTGGAGTGTCTGACCCCCACATCTACCAACAGTGTCTGACCCCCACATCTACCAACAGTGTCTGACCCCCACATCTACCAACAGTGTCTGACCCCCACATCTACCAACAGTGTCTGACCCCCACATCTACCAACAGTGGAGTGTCTGACCCCCACATCTACCAACAGTGGAGTGTCTGACCCCCACATCTACCAACAGTGTCTGACCCCCACATCTACCAACAGTGTCTGACCCCCACATCTACCAACAGTGTCTGACCCCCACATCTACCAACAGTGTCTGACCCCCACATCTACCAACAGTGTCTGACCCCCACATCTACCAACAGTGTCTGACCCCCACATCTACCAACAGTGTCTGACCCCCACATCTACCAACAGTGTCTGACCCCCACATCTACCAACAGTGTCTGACCCCCACATCTACCAACAGTGTCTGACCCCCACATCTACCAACAGTGTCTGACCCCCACATCTACCAACAGTGGAGTGTCTGACCCCCACATCTACCAACAGTGGAGTGTCTGACCCCCACATCTACCAACAGTGTCTGACCCCCACATCTACCAACAGTGTCTGACCCCCACATCTACCAACAGTGTCTGACCCCCACATCTACCAACAGTGTCTGACCCCCACATCTACCAACAGTGTCTGACCCCCACATCTACCAACAGTGTCTGACCCCCACATCTACCAACAGTGTCTGACCCCCACATCTACCAACAGTGGAGTGTCTGACCCCCACATCTACCAACAGTGGAGTGTCTGACCCCCACATCTACCAACAGTGTCTGACCCCCACATCTACCAACAGTGTCTGACCCCCACATCTACCAACAGTGTCTGACCCCCACATCTACCAACAGTGTCTGACCCCCACATCTACCAACAGTGGAGTGTCTGACCCCCAAATCTACCAACAGTGTCTGACCCCCACATCTACCAACAGTGTCTGACCCCCACATCTACCAACAGTGTCTGACCCCCACATCTACCAACAGTGTCTGACCCCCACATCTACCAACAGTGTCTGACCCCCACATCTACCAACAGTGTCTGACCCCCACATCTACCAACAGTGTCTGACCCCCACATCTACCAACAGTGGAGTGTCTGACCCCCACATCTACCAACAGTGTCTGACCCCCACATCTACCAACAGTGTCTGACCCCCACATCTACCAACAGTGTCTGACCCCCACATCTACCAACAGTGTCTGACCCCCACATCTACCAACAGTGGAGTGTCTGACCCCCACATCTACCAACAGTGTCTGACCCCCACATCTACCAACAGTGTCTGACCCCCACATCTACCAACAGTGTCTGACCCCCACATCTACCAACAGTGTCTGACCCCCACATCTACCAACAGTGTCTGACCCCCACATCTACCAACAGTGTCTGACCCCCACATCTACCAACAGTGGAGTGTCTGACCCCCACATCTACCAACAGTGTCTGACCCCCACATCTACCAACAGTGGAGTGTCTGACCCCCACATCTACCAACAGTGGAGTGTCTGACCCCCACATCTACCAACAGTGTCTGACCCCCACATCTACCAACAGTGTCTGACCCCCACATCTACCAACAGTGTCTGACCCCCACATCTACCAACAGTGTCTGACCCCCACATCTACCAACAGTGTCTGACCCCCACATCTACCAACAGTGTCTGACCCCCACATCTACCAACAGTGTCTGACCCCCACATCTACCAACAGTGTCTGACCCCCACATCTACCAACAGTGTCTGACCCCCACATCTACCAACAGTGTCTGACCCCCACATCTACCAACAGTGTCTGACCCCCACATCTACCAACAGTGTCTGACCCCCACATCTACCAACAGTGGAGTGTCTGACCCCCACATCTACCAACAGTGTCTGATCCCCACATCTACCAACAGTGGAGTGTCTGACCCCCACATCTACCAACAGTGGAGTGTCTGACCCCCACATCTACCAACAGTGTCTGACCCCCACATCTACCAACAGTGTCTGACCCCCACATCTACCAACAGTGGAGTGTCTGACCCCCACATCTACCAACAGTGTCTGACCCCCACATCTACCAACAGTGTCTGACCCCCACATCTACCAACAGTGTCTGACCTCCACATCTACCAACAGTGTCTGACCCCCACATCTACCAACAGTGTCTGACCCCCACATCTACCAACAGTGTCTGACCCCCACATCTACCAACAGTGGAGTGTCTGACCCCCACATCTACCAACAGTGTCTGATCCCCACATCTACCAACAGTGGAGTGTCTGACCCCCACATCTACCAACAGTGGAGTGTCTGACCCCCACATCTACCAACAGTGTCTGACCCCCACATCTACCAACAGTGTCTGACCCCCACATCTACCAACAGTGTCTGACCCCCACATCTACCAACAGTGGAGTGTCTGACCCCCACATCTACCAACAGTGTCTGACCCCCACATCTACCAACAGTGTCTGACCCCCACATCTACCAACAGTGTCTGACCCCCACATCTACCAACAGTGGAGTGTCTGACCCCCACATCTACCAACAGTGTCTGACCCCCACATCTACCAACAGTGTCTGACCCCCACATCTACCAACAGTGGAGTGTCTGACCCCCACATCTACCAACAGTGTCTGACCCCCACATCTACCAACAGTGTCTGACCCCCACATCTACCAACAGTGTCTGACCCCCACATCTACCAACAGTGTCTGACCCCCACATCTACCAACAGTGTCTGACCCCCACATCTACCAACAGTGTCTGACCCCCACATCTACCAACAGTGTCTGACCCCCACATCTACCAACAGTGTCTGACCCCCACATCTACCAACAGTGTCTGACCCCCACATCTACCAACAGTGTCTGACCCCCACATCTACCAACAGTGTCTGACCCCCACATCTACCAACAGTGTCTGACCCCCACATCTACCAACAGTGTCTGACCCCCACATCTACCAACAGTGTCTGACCCCCACATCTACCAACAGTGTCTGACCCCCACATCTACCAACAGTGTCTGACCCCCACATCTACCAACAGTGTCTGACCCCCACATCTACCAACAGTGTCTGACCCCCCACATCTACCAACAGTGGAGTGTCTGACCCCCACATCTACCAACAGTGGAGTGTCTGACCCCCACATCTACCAACAGTGTCTGACCCCCACATCTACCAACAGTGTCTGACCCCCACATCTACCAACAGTGGAGTGTCTGACCCCCACATCTACCAACAGTGTCTGACCCCCACATCTACCAACAGTGTCTGACCCCCACATCTACCAACAGTGTCTGACCCCCACATCTACCAACAGTGTCTGACCCCCACATCTACCAACAGTGTCTGATCCCCACATCTACCAACAGTGTCTGACCCCCACATCTACCAACAGTGTCTGACCCCCACATCTACCAACAGTGTCTGACCCCCACATCTACCAACAGTGTCTGACCCCCACATCTACCAACAGTGGAGTGTCTGACCCCCACATCTACCAACAGTGTCTGACCCCCACATCTACCAACAGTGTCTGACCCCCACATCTACCAACAGTGGAGTGTCTGACCCCCACATCTACCAACAGTGGAGTGTCTGACCCCCACATCTACCAACAGTGTCTGACCCCCACATCTACCAACAGTGTCTGACCCCCACATCTACCAACAGTGTCTGACCCCCACATCTACCAACAGTGTCTGACCCCCACATCTACCAACAGTGGAGTGTCTGACCCCCACATCTACCAACAGTGTCTGACCCCCACATCTACCAACAGTGGAGTGTCTGACCCCCACATCTACCAACAGTGTCTGACCCCCAAATCTACCAACAGTGTCTGACCCCCACATCTACCAACAGTGGAGTGTCTGACCCCCACATCTACCAACAGTGTCTGACCCCCACATCTACCAACAGTGTCTGACCCCCACATCTACCAACAGTGTCTGACCCCCACATCTACCAACAGTGTCTGACCCCCACATCTACCAACAGTGTCTGACCCCCACATCTACCAACAGTGTCTGACCCCCACATCTACCAACAGTGTCTGACCCCCACATCTACCAACAGTGGAGTGTCTGACCCCCACATCTACCAACAGTGGAGTGTCTGACCCCCACATCTACCAACAGTGGAGTGTCTGACCCCCACATCTACCAACAGTGTCTGACCCCCACATCTACCAACAGTGTTTGACCCCCACATCTACCAACAGTGGAGTGTCTGACCCCCACATCTACCAACAGTGTCTGACCCCCACATCTACCAACAGTGTCTGACCCCCACATCTACCAACAGTGTCTGACCCCCACATCTACCAACAGTGTCTGACCCCCACATCTACCAACAGTGTCTGACCCCCACATCTACCAACAGTGTCTGACCCCCACATCTACCAACAGTGTCTGACCCCCACATCTACCAACAGTGTCTGACCCCCACATCTACCAACAGTGTCTGACCCCCACATCTACCAACAGTGTCTGACCCCCCACATCTACCAACAGTGGAGTGTCTGACCCCCACATCTACCAACAGTGGAGTGTCTGACCCCCACATCTACCAACAGTGTCTGACCCCCACATCTACCAACAGTGTCTGACCCCCACATCTACCAACAGTGGAGTGTCTGACCCCCACATCTACCAACAGTGTCTGACCCCCACATCTACCAACAGTGTCTGACCCCCACATCTACCAACAGTGTCTGACCCCCACATCTACCAACAGTGTCTGACCCCCACATCTACCAACAGTGTCTGATCCCCACATCTACCAACAGTGTCTGACCCCCACATCTACCAACAGTGTCTGACCCCCACATCTACCAACAGTGTCTGACCCCCACATCTACCAACAGTGTCTGACCCCCACATCTACCAACAGTGGAGTGTCTGACCCCCACATCTACCAACAGTGTCTGACCCCCACATCTACCAACAGTGTCTGACCCCCACATCTACCAACAGTGGAGTGTCTGACCCCCACATCTACCAACAGTGGAGTGTCTGACCCCCACATCTACCAACAGTGTCTGACCCCCACATCTACCAACAGTGTCTGACCCCCACATCTACCAACAGTGTCTGACCCCCACATCTACCAACAGTGTCTGACCCCCACATCTACCAACAGTGGAGTGTCTGACCCCCACATCTACCAACAGTGTCTGACCCCCACATCTACCAACAGTGGAGTGTCTGACCCCCACATCTACCAACAGTGTCTGACCCCCAAATCTACCAACAGTGTCTGACCCCCACATCTACCAACAGTGGAGTGTCTGACCCCCACATCTACCAACAGTGTCTGACCCCCACATCTACCAACAGTGTCTGACCCCCACATCTACCAACAGTGTCTGACCCCCACATCTACCAACAGTGTCTGACCCCCACATCTACCAACAGTGTCTGACCCCCACATCTACCAACAGTGTCTGACCCCCACATCTACCAACAGTGTCTGACCCCCACATCTACCAACAGTGGAGTGTCTGACCCCCACATCTACCAACAGTGGAGTGTCTGACCCCCACATCTACCAACAGTGGAGTGTCTGACCCCCACATCTACCAACAGTGTCTGACCCCCACATCTACCAACAGTGTTTGACCCCCACATCTACCAACAGTGGAGTGTCTGACCCCCACATCTACCAACAGTGTCTGACCCCCACATCTACCAACAGTGTCTGACCCCCACATCTACCAACAGTGTCTGACCCCCACATCTACCAACAGTGTCTGACCCCCACATCTACCAACAGTGTCTGACCCCCACATCTACCAACAGTGGAGTGTCTGACCCCCACATCTACCAACAGTGTCTGACCCCCACATCTACCAACAGTGGAGTGTCTGACCCCCACATCTACCAACAGTGTCTGACCCCCACATCTACCAACAGTGGAGTGTCTGACCCCCACATCTACCAACAGTGTCTGACCCCCACATCTACCAACAGTGTCTGACCCCCACATCTACCAACAGTGTCTGACCCCCACATCTACCAACAGTGTCTGACCCCCACATCTACCAACAGTGTCTGACCCCCACATCTACCAACAGTGTCTGACCCCCACATCTACCAACAGTGGAGTGTCTGACCCCCACATCTACCAACAGTGTCTGACCCCCACATCTACCAACAGTGGAGTGTCTGACCCCCACATCTACCAACAGTGGAGTGTCTGACCCTCACATCTACCAACAGTGGAGTGTCTGACCCCCACATCTACCAACAGTGGAGTGTCTGACCCCCGCATCTACCAACAGTGTCTGACCCCCACATCTACCAACAGTGGAGTGTCTGACCCCCACATCTACCAACAGTGGAGTGTCTGACCCCCGCATCTACCAACAGTGTCTGACCCCCACATCTACCAACAGTGGAGTGTCTGACCCCCACATCTACCAACAGTGGAGTGTCTGACCCTCACATCTACCAACAGTGGAGTGTCTGACCCCCACATCTACCAACAGTGTCTGACCCCCACATCTACCAACAGTGGAGTGTCTGACCCCCACATCTACCAACAGTGGAGTGTCTGACCCTCACATCTACCAACAGTGTCTGACCCCCACATCTACCAACAGTGGAGTGTCTGACCCCCCCCCCCCCCTCCCTCCACATCTACCAACAGAGTTAACCACAAGAGCCATAAAGGATATTTTGTCAGTCTGTGCACGTCCCAGAGACGTCCAAGAGACGTCCCAGAGACGTGCTGCCTCCCTTCCAAACGTGAGCGAGGAGGGAGGCGTGCAGTGGGGGGTGGGGGTGGATGGGGTGGGGGGTGGGGTAACAATGGAGGTCTGTTGTCAGGACGGAATCTAATTTCAGGCTGGTTGATGGAGATATCCAAGCTAGGGGCAGATAAATCAGCCTGACAAGTAATCTTGTTAGGCTTTGATCTACCCGGCCCCCGCCCTCCCCCCTCCTCGGGAGATCCTCAAAGTGGGCCTGCACACGAGTTGCACAATCTGCCCTCTATGTGCCCTCATTCTGCCCGGTGGTAGTTGGTGGGGCAGTCTTTGTTTGCACGGGCTGGTGGCTGAGGGGAGGGGGTGAGTAGAGTTGGGGATGGGTGACCTTTGGGTGGGGTGTGGGGGTGGGTTTGGATAAGTGGAGTGATGTAGTTATTTGTGTGTGGTGTGGGTGAGTTTCCCATGTTTGTGTGGGTGTGGTGTGAGTGTGGGTGAGGTTCCGATGTGTGTGGGTGTGGTGTGGGTGTGGGTGAGGTTCCGATGTGTGTGTGTGCGTGGTGTGGGTGTGCTTTGTGCGTGGTGTGGGTGTGGTGTGTGCGTCGTGTGGATGTGGTGTGCGTGGTGTGGGTGTGGGTGTGGTGTGGGTGTGGTGTGGGTGTGGTGTGTGCGTGATGTGGTGTGGGTGTGGTGTGGGTGTGGTGTGGGTGTGATGTGCGTGGTGTGGGTGTGGTGTGTTCTTGGTGTGGGTGTGGTATGTTTGATGTGGTGTGGGTGTGGTGTGGGTGTGATGTGCGTGGTGTGGGTGTGGGTGTGGTGTGGGTGTGATGTGCGTGGTGTGGGTGTGGTGTGTTCTTGGTGTGGGTGTGGTATGTTTGATGTGGTGTGGGTGTGGTGTGGGTGTGGTGTGCGTGGTGTGGGTGTGGTGTGTTCTTGGTGTGGGTGTGGTATGTTTGATGTGGTGTGGGTGTGATGTGTGCGTGGTGTGGGTGTGGTGTGGGTGTGTTGTGTGGGTGTGGTGTGTGCGTGGTGTGGGTGTGGTGTGGGTGTGGTGTGTGCGTGGTATGGGTGTGGTGTGGGTGTGGTGTGCGTGGTGTGGGTGTGGGTGTGGTGTGGGTGTGGTGTGGGTGTGATGTGGTGTGGGTGTGGTGTGGGTGTGGTGTGGTGTGGGTGTGATGTGCGTGGTGTGGGTGTGGTGAGGGTGTGGTGTGGTGTGGGTGTGATGTGCGTGGTGTGGGTGTGGTGTGGGTGTGGTGTGGTGTGGGTGTGATGTGCGTGGTGTGGGTGTGGTGTGTTCTTGGTGTGGGTGTGGTATGTTTGATGTGGTGTGGGTGTGGTGTGGTGTGGGTGTGGTGTGGGTGTGTTGTGTGGGTGTGGTGTGGGTGTGGTGTGCGTGGTGTGGGTGTGGTGTGTGCGTGGTATGGGTGTGGTGTGGGTGTTGTGTGGGTGTGGTGTGGGTGTGGTGTGGGTGTTGTGTGGGTGTGGTGTGGGTGTGGTGTGGTGTGGGTGTGGTGTGGGCGTGGTGTGGGTGTGGTGTGTGCGTGGTGTGGGTGTGGTGTGGGTGTTGTGTGGGTGTGGTGTGGTAAAGTCACACGTGCAGGGACATATGACCAGGTCTACACTTGACTTAAGTCATGCACATCGTCTGTTTCAAGTCATCTAGACACAGTATGACTCACCTTATGTGTCTGTGTGTTTATCTGACTGTGTGTGTGTGACATATCCCGCTTATCCTGTCCACATATCCCAGCAGTCCCACACATCTGACGTCAGGTCTGGGGAGAAAAACAACAACGGTCAACATGTGTGTCATGTTGTGTGGGGTACATGTGTGTGTGTGTGGGGGGGTACATGTGTGTGGGGGGTACATGTGTGTATGTGGGGGGGGGGGGGGTACACAAGTTGAAATCCCGACACGACAGTTTCCATCTTTTATCCATGACGTCATTTAAGCCCAGGCAACGATTGCAACACTCCCCCCCCCCGGTCCGCTAATGAGACGCTAGTTCCTGCAGTATTTAGCTGACGTAGACAGTACATCCTGTCCAATTAGCGACAGTCTGGTCCTAATTGGGTCCTCCCAGGTCCTGATGAGTCCTACATATGGTGCTGATTTGGGTCCTACATCACGTATTAATTGGGTCCTACATCACGTATTAATTGGGTCCTACAAAAGTATTAATTGGGTCCTACAAAACGTATTAATTGGGTCCTACAAAAGTATTAATTGGGTCCTACAAAAAGTATTAATTGGGTCCTACATCACGTATTAATTGGGTCCTACAAAAGTATTAATTGGGTCCTACAAAAAGTATTAATTGGGTCCTACAAAAAGTATTAATTGGGTCCTACATCACGTATTAATTGGGTCCTACAAAACGCATTAATTGGGTCCTACATCATGTATTAATTGGGTCCTACAAAAAGTATTAATTGGGTCCTACAAAAAGTATTAATTGGGTCCTACATCACGTATTAATTGGGTCCTACAAAACGTATTAATTGGGTCCTACAAAACGTATTAATTGGGTCCTACAAAGCGTATTAATTGGGTCCGACAAAACGTATTAATTGGGTCCTACATCACGTATTAATTGGGTCCTACAAAACGTATTAATTGGGTCCTACATCAGTATTAATTGGGTCCTACAAAACGTATTAATTGGGTCCTACATCATGTATTAATTGGGTCCTACAAAACGTATTAATTGGGTCCTACATCACGTATTAATTGGGTCCTACAAAACGTATTAATTGGGTCCTACATCACGTATTAATTGGGTCCTACAAAACGTATTAATTGGGTCCTACAAAACGTATTAATTGGGTCCTACAAAAAGTATTAATTGGGTCCTACATCACGTATTAATTGGGTCCTACAAAAGTATTAATTGGGTCCTACAAAAAGTATTAATTGGGTCCTACAAAAAGTATTAATTGGGTCCGACATCATGTATTAATTGGGTCCTACAAAAAGTATTAATTGGGTCCTACATTACGTATTAATTGGGTCCTACGTCACGTATTAATTGGGTCCTACAACACGTATTAATTGGGTCCTACAAAACGTATTAATTGGGTCCTACAAAAGTATTAATTGGGTCCTACAAAAAGTATTAATTGGGTCCTACATCACGTATTAATTGGGTCCTACAAAAGTATTAATTGGGTCCTACAAAAAGTATTAATTGGGTCCTACAAAAAGTATTAATTGGGTCCTACATCACGTATTAATTGGGTCCTACAAAACGCATTAATTGGGTCCTACATCATGTATTAATTGGGTCCTACAAAAAGTATTAATTGGGTCCTACAAAAAGTATTAATTGGATCCTACATCACGTATTAATTGGGTCCTACAAAACGTATTAATTGGGTCCTACAAAACGTATTAATTGGGTCCTACAAAGCGTATTAATTGGGTCCGACAAAACGTATTAATTGGGTCCTACATCACGTATTAATTGGGTCCTACAAAACGTATTAATTGGGTCCTACATCACGTATTAATTGGGTCCTACAAAACGTATTAATTGGGTCCTACATCACGTATTAATTGGGTCCTACAAAACGTATTAATTGGGTCCTACATCACGTATTAATTGGGTCCTACAAAAAGTATTAATTGGGTCCTACATCACGTATTAATTGGGTCCTACAAAACGTATTAATTGGGTCCTACATCACGTATTAATTGGGTCCTACAAAAAGTATTAATTGGGTCCTACAAAAAGTATTAATTGGATCCTACATCACGTATTAATTGGGTCCTACAAAACGTATTAATTGGGTCCTACAAAACGTATTAATTGGGTCCTACAAAGCGTATTAATTGGGTCCGACAAAACGTATTAATTGGGTCCTACATCACGTATTAATTGGGTCCTACAAAACGTATTAATTGGGTCCTACATCACGTATTAATTGGGTCCTACAAAACGTATTAATTGGGTCCTACATCACGTATTAATTGGGTCCTACAAAACGTATTAATTGGGTCCTACATCACGTATTAATTGGGTCCTACAAAACGTATTAATTGGGTCCTACATCACGTATTAATTGGGTCCTACAAAACGTATTAATTGGGTCCTACAAAACGTATTAATTGGGTCCTACAAAAAGTATTAATTGGGTCCTACATCACGTATTAATTGGGTCCTACAAAAGTATTAATTGGGTCCTACAAAAAGTATTAATTGGGTCCTACAAAAAGTATTAATTGGATCCTACATCACGTATTAATTGGGTCCTACAAAATGCATTAATTGGGTCCTACATCATGTATTAATTGGGTCCTACAAAAAGTATTAATTGGGTCCTACAAAAAGTATTAATTGGGTCCTACATCACGTATTAATTGGGTCCTACAAAACGTATTAATTGGGTCCTACAAAACGTATTAATTGGGTCCTACAAAGCGTATTAATTGGGTCCGACAAAACGTATTAATTGGGTCCTACATCACGTATTAATTGGGTCCTACAAAACGTATTAATTGGGTCCTACATCACGTATTAATTGGGTCCTACAAAACGTATTAATTGGGTCCTACATCACGTATTAATTGGGTCCTACAAAACGTATTAATTGGGTCCTACATCACGTATTAATTGGGTCCTACAAAACGTATTAATTGGGTCCTACAAAACGTATTAATTGGGTCCTACAAGACGTATTAATTGGGTCCTACATCACGTATTAATTGGGTAAATGACCGATACGGATGATGACGCGATGTGTTTTGGGAGAAAGTGACGTAATAGGTGTGGTGTGTGTGTATGGTGGAAAAGAGGGTGTTTTGTTTATTTTGGGTGTGTTGTTGACTTAATGTGTTAACATAGACATAATGTGTTGACATAGACATAATGTGTTGACATAGACTTAATGTGTTGACATAGACTTAATGTGTTGACAGAGACTTAATGTGTTAACATAGACATAATGTGTTGACATAGACGTAATGTGTTAACATAGACTTAATGTGTTGACATAGACTTAATGTGTTAACATAGACTTAATGTGTTGACATAGACTTAATGTGTTTACAGAGACATAATGTGTTTACAGAGACATAATGTGTTGACATAGACTTAATGTGTTGACATAGACTTAATGTGTTGACATAGACATAATGTGTTGACAGAGACATAATGTGTTGACAGAGACATAATGTGTTGACATAGACTTAATGTGTTGACATAGACTTAATGTGTTGACATAGACTTAATGTGTTGACATATACTTAATGTGTTGACATAGACTTAATGTGTTGACATAGACGTAATGTGTTGACATAGACTTAATGTGTTGACAGAGACTTAATGTGTTAACATAGACATAATGTGTTGACATAGACGTAATGTGTTAACATAGACTTAATGTGTTGTTGACATAATGTGTTGACATAGACTTAATGTGTTGACATAGACATAATGTGTTGACATAGACTTAATGTGTTGACAGAGACTTAATGTGTGAACATAGACATAATGTGTTGACATAGACTTAATGTGTTGACATAGACTTAATGTGTTGACATAGACATAATGTGTGAACATAGACATAATGTGTTGACATAGACTTAATGTGTTGACATAGACTTAATGTGTTGACAGAGACATAATGTGTTGACATAGACTTAATGTGTTGACATAGACTTAATGTGTTGACATAGACTTAATGTGTTGACATAGACTTAATGTGTCTACGACAGAATGCGATGGAACTCCGACAGTTAAAAGAGATTTGAAGACTTTAGAAAAAAAAAACTTTTAGCCGACGCTGTCATATTAATTAAATATTTTAACCTAATTACCTAATTAAAGGATTGGCTTGAATCAAAGGAATAAAAACACTGGAAATAAAAAGTTGAGCCGGTTGCTAGGCAACTAAAACGACAATTAAACAAACTGAAACTAGCGAGCAGCCTAAAGGTCAGCTTTTTATTTCATTCGCCTAGAGGGTATTGTGGCAGGAGTCTGTTAGATAGGGGCAGAGATGGGGCAGATATCTGATAGATAGGGGCAGATATCTGATAGATAGGGGCAGATATCTGATAGATAGGGGCAGAGATGGGGCAGATATCTGATAGATAGGGGCAGAGATGGGGCAGATATCTGATAGATAGGGGCAGAGATGGGGCAGATATCTGATAGATAGGGGCAGAGATGGGGCAGATATCTGATAGATAGGGGCAGAGATGGGGCAGATATCTGATAGATAGGGGCAGAGATGGGGCAGATATCTGATAGATAGGGGCAGAGGTGGGGCAGATATCTGATAAATAGGGGCAGAGATGGGGCAGATATCTGATAGATAGGGGCAGAGATGGGGCAGATATCTGATAGATAGGGGCAGAGATGGGGCAGATATATGAAGAACCTTGATTTGTAAATAAATTTGACTCATGGTTAATCATTTAAAAAACTTTCAGGTTAAACTTTTACACTGGTCAACTTTCAGGTAAATTCCCACACTGGCTAAACTTTCAATGACAACAGCTTGATGTTGTCGTAAGATCAAGTCAACGGCGCACAATGCCCCGCAGCTGCCCAGAGTCCGGCTGAATTTAAAACTCTCAGAACTTTTGGAGACATGAGATCTTGATACCATGTCCATACCTTGCCCCGCCTCTTTAATTAGACACTAATTAAATCCACGCCAATCTCTCACAGAGCAATGTCATTTGATGTGGTCTTATGTCATTTGATGTGGTCTAATGTCATTTGATGTGGTCTAATGTCATTTGATGTGGTGTAATGTCATTTGATGTGGTCTAATGTCATTTGATGTGGTCTAATGTCATTTGATGTGGTCTAATGTCATTTGATGTGGTCTAATGTCATTTGGCGTGGTCTAATGTCATTTGATGTGGTCTAATGACATTTGATGTGGTCTAATGTCATTTGATGTGGTCTAATGTCATTTGATGTGGTCTACGTGGTCTAATGTCATTTGATGTGATCTAAAACATGTCATTTGATGTGGTCTAATGTCATTTGATGTGATTTAAAACATTTCATTTGATGTGGTCTAATGTCATTTGATGTGGTCTAATGTCATTTGATGTGGCCTAAAACATGTCATTTGATGTGATTTAAAACATGTCATTTGATGTGACTTAAAACATGTCATTTGATGTGATTTAAAACATGTCATTTGATGTGGTCTAAAACATGTCAGTTGATGTGGTCTAATGTCATTTGATGTGGTCTAATGTCATTTGATGTGTTCTAATGTCATTTGATGCGGTTTATTTATAGAACTGAAATTTAAAACGCAATCAACCATGGTTGGAGTCAAGTGACGTTGTGACGTTCTTGTGAATTATTCACATTTCCATGACGTCAGAAATCTATTACTGTTAACATTACTTTTGTGACACTATCTGAAGTATCTCAATCTTTTGTCTAGCTTTCTACTTCGGCCATACAAAACTTACGAAATACAGCATGTTCATTTTACGTTTATTGTCAAATATTTTCAATATAAAACAAACTTCAAATATAGAACGGACTTAGTATAATACGATATTTTCAGCATACAACAACACAACACAACACACACAGAACACAACACGACACAACACGGGGCCATTATAGCGTGAACATTTTCTCCCCTACACAAATGAACAATGAACATATTTACCAGTAAACTCAATTTCCGTCTTCTATACAAATATTCCATCGTTTTACAAAAATAATACGTCGGATGTTCAATCGTGTGTTTGTGTGTTTGATGTGTGTGTTTGATTTGTGTGTGTTTGATGTGTGTTTGATGTGTGTTTGGTGTGTGTGTTTGATGTGTGTGTTTGGTATGTGTGTTTGTTTGATGTGTGTGATGTGTGTTTGGTGTGTGTGTGTTTGATTGTGTGTTTGATGTCTGTGTTTGATGTGTGTGTGTGTGTGTGTGATGTGTGTTTGATGTGTGTTTCATGTGTGTTTGGTGTGTGTGTGTTTGATGTGTGTGTTCGATGTGTGTGTTTGATGTGTGTTTGATGTGTGTTTGGTGTGTGTGTGTTTGATTGTGTGTTTGATGTCTGTGTTTGATGTGTGTGTGATGTGTGTGTTTGATGTGTGTTTGATGTGTGCGTTTGATATTTGTTTGATGTGTGTTTGATGTGTGTGTTTGATTTGTGTTTGATGTGTGTGTTTGATGTGTGTGTGTGTGTTTGATGTGTGTGTGATGTGTGTGTTTGATGTGTGTTTGATGTGTGCGTTTGATATTTGTTTGATGTGTGTTTGATGTGTGTGTTTGGTATGTGTGTTTGTTTGATGTGTGTTTGGTGTGTGTGTATTTGATTGTGTGTTTGATGTGTGTGTTTGATGTGTGTGTGATGTGTGTGTGAGACAATCTAAATGTGATGTTCACGTCTGCCAATAATCTTACGTCACACCGTTCTAATGCTCAAGGTCAGAAATATTTTTGTTTCATTGACCTCACCCGTCCTTGAACCTTTGAAATCACAAAATACCCGCCCCACACCCCTCAAACGCCCCCCCCCCCTTCACACACACACACTCATCCAGCAGACTCACCGCGAATGTGAAAGTAGCCGCCATATTTGGGTTGCGAACCTTGACCTTTGCACACCGGAATGGTTCCGGTTTGTTTGTTGAGAGAAGTCAATAGTTTAACCAATGGTTTAGCCACAGTCAATAGTTTAACCAATGGTTTAGCCACAGCCAATAGTTTAACCAATGGTTTAGCCACAGCCAATAGTTTAACCAATGGTTTAGCCACAGCCAATAGTTTAACCAATGGTTTAGCCACAGTCAATAGTTTAACCAATGGTTTAGCCACAGCCAATAGTTTAACCAATGGTTTAGCCACAGCCAATAGTTTAACCAATGGTTTAGCCACAGCCAATAGTTTAACCAATGGTTTAGCCACAGCCAATAGTTTAACCAATGGTTTAGCCACAGCCAATAGTTTAACCAATGGTTTAGCCACAGCCAATAGTTTAACCAATGGTTTAGCCACAGCCAATTGTTTAACTAATGGTTTAGCCACAGCCAATAGTTTAACCAATGGTTTAGCCACAGCCAATAGTTTAACCAATGGTTTAGCCACAGCCAAAAGTTTAACCAATGGTTTAGCCACAGCAAAAAGGTTTAACCAATGGTTTAGCCACAGCCAAAAGGTTTAACCAATAGTTTAGCCACAGCCAATAGTTTAGCCACAGCCAATAGTTTAGCCACAGCCAATAGTTTAGCCACAGCCAATAGTTTAGCCACAGCCAATAGTTTAGCCACAGCCAATAGTTTAACCACAACCAGTAGTTTAACCACATTTCCGCTTCAAGCGGGATCAATTTTTGAAACTGCTACTTGAGCTAAAAATAGACGCGAGACCCGAGGATCGTCGGTCTCACGATGACGTCATTGGGATGAATGAGGGAAGACAAATCGTCAGGAGACGTTTGCTGTTCTAGGTGAGCGCCGATGTCTTTCAAACACGGACACCGAGTTAGGGGAGGGGGGGGGGTAGATGTTGCATAATCTTGACAAATGAGCGTGTACGTTGGTGTGTTATAAAGTTGATAGATGTCATGTTGATAGATGTCATGTTGATAGATGTCATGTTGATAGGTGTCATGTTGATAGATGTCATGTTGATAGATGTCATGTTGATAGGTGTCATGTTGAAAGATGTCATGTTGATAGATGTCATGTTGATAGATGTCACGTTGATAGAGGTCACGTTGATAGATGTCACGTTGATAGATGTCATGTTGATAGATCTCACGTTGATAGATGTCATGCAGATAGATGTCATGCAGATAAATGTCATGTTGAAAGGTGCCATGGCTAAATCAAGTCAAGAATTATCGTTGCTTTCTCGCACAAAGAATTATTTCCCATGTATAAAGAATTAACTCACACTGTGAATTACTTCCCTTGCTCAGTGAATTACTTCCCTTGCTCAGTGAATTATCTCCCGTCAGTTACAATCACCTCCCCCTTACAACAGCCCAAACAACTGAGACACAGACAACCAACCAGCAGACAACCCACCAGCAGACAACCTACCAGCAGACAACCAACCAGCAGACAACCAACCAGCAGACAACCTACCAGCAGACAACCAAACAGCAGACAACCAACCAGCAGACAACCAACCAGCAGACAACCTACCAGCAGACAACCAACCAGCAGACAACCAACCAGCAGACAACCCACCAGCAGACAACCAACCAGCAGAAAAGCCAACATGATAAAAACCCACGACCAATAAAAAGAAACCCTTATCTAGAAAACCCACAAGTATAAAACACATCACCAGAAAGCCAGTACCCCCCCCACACCAGCAGAAAGCCAGTACCCCCCACACCAACAGAAAGCCAGTACCCCCCCCCCCACACCAACAGAAAGCCAGTACCCCCCCCCCCCACCAACAGAAAGTCAGTACCCCCCACACCAACAGAAAGCCAGTACCCCCCCCCCCCACCAACAGAAAGCCAGTACCCCCCCCACCAACAGAAAGCCAGTAGCCCCCCCCCCCCACACCAACAGAAAGCCAGTACCCCCCCCCCCACCAACAGAAAGCCAGTACCCCCCCCCCACCAGCAGAAAGCCAGTACCCCCCTCCACACACCAGCACAAGCCAGTATCCCCCCACACACCAGCAGAAAGCCAGTACCCCCCCCACACCAACAGAAAGCCAGTACCCCCCCACACAAACAGAAAGTCAGTACCCCCCACACCAACAGAAAGCCAGTACCCCCCCCCCTCCAGCAGAAAGCCAGTACCCCCCCCACACACCAACAGAAAGCCAGTACCCCCCACACAAACAGAAAGCCAGTACCCCCCCCCCCCCCACACAAACAGAAAGCCAGTACCCCCCCCCCCCCCCCACACAAACAGAAAGCCAGTACCCCCCCACACCAACAGAAAGCCAGTACCCCCCCCCCCCCCAGTATCACGTGGTTTGTCTGCTCCTGGCTTAGATAAAGCAGACGGCTAAAGTCTGGCAGCCAATGGTGTATGGGGCCTGCACGTGCATCAAGCAGACGTAGGAGTTTATCTTGATAGCAGCGAGAGTTACTCCCCTTCGATAAATGTTCTCCTGCTAGTTGCTGGCCCTTAGTTCAAGCGTGGCTTGTTGCCTTCGCTAAGTGGTGCGGCGTTCATTGTTTGATTTTGTTTTGGAACTCTAGGAAATTCCTGGGACGGGGAGGGGGTAGGGGGGGTGTTGAGTTGTAACAAAGTTACAGACGTATTTTGACGTATCTGACGAGGTAAAGATGAGGATATCTAAAGCACGACCATGGACGATTTGTAACGACGATCGACGATTTGTTACGACCATGGATGATTTGTAACGACGATCGACAATTTGTAACGACCATGGACTTAAAAAAATATTACAGGCCGCAACCGTTACTTGTCAAATTCTTCTTATCCTTGACAAGTAAAGTCCACATCTACGTTCAAAACCTGCAGATAATCCAGCGTTAATCCTGTAGTTAATCCCGCAGCAGAGTATAATCCCTCAATTCCGCGTAATTCTGCACCTGGAGTAAATCCTGTCTGATACGTCATAGCTCGTTCAGTCATGCATGTCAAACACGGTCAGAATTTCAAGTGGATCAAACGATGATTCCGCCGTCCTAGGTATCTGATGTGTTTGGTGAACATCAACACACACATCATGCTTACAACAACACACACATCATGCATACAAAAAAAAAAACACACACATCAGTACAAAAAATATTGTAGTAAAAAATGTTGTAAACATGGGCAGTACAACCATTACAAAGATACCATCACAAAACTACAACTTAAATGTGCCTCCACCTAAAACAAAAACTACTGTTGATTTATTGGCAGTTTTGAATTTGAGTTTTGTGGATGTTCATTGAGCAGGTATGAGGGTCTTGTCGGTAAACAGCGGCCCACAGGTAACATTTGTTTACCTGGTTACCTGCTCAAGAAATTGAGGTAGTCAGAGCGCGGGAACATTTGACTTCTGATACTAGCTAGACGAGGGAACATTTGTCGTCTAATACTAGCTAGACGAGGGAACATTTGACGTCTGATACTAGCTAGACGAGGGAACATTTGACGTCTGATACTGGCTAGACGAGGGAACATTTGACGTCTGATACTAGCTAGACGAGGGAACATTTGACGTCTCATACTAGCTAGACGAGGGAACATTTGACGTCTGATACTAGCTAGACGAGGGAACATTTGACGTCTAATACTAGCTAGACGAGGGAACATTTGACGTCTGATACTAGCTAGACGAGGGAACATTTGACGTCTGATACTGGCTAGACGAGGGAACATTTGACGTCTGATACTAGCTAGACGAGGGAACATTTGACGTCTCATACTAGCTAGACGAGGGAACATTTGACGTCTAATACTAGCTAGACGAGGGAACATTTGATTTGATTTAATTTAAGGGGAGTGAAGATTTGACATGTGATATAGGAAGTGACGTCACACTACAGCTTTAGACAGCAGGTTGAGTTTGTTGTAGCTCAGAGCTGGCTAGGTTAAGGGTTTGGGTTAGGGTTTAGGTTAGGGTTTAGGGTTTGGGTTAGGTTTAGGGTTTGAGTTAGGGTTTAGGTTAGGGTTTAGGTTAGGGTTTAGGTTAGGGTTTAGGTTAGGGTTTGGGTTAGGGTTTAGGTTAGGGTTTAGGGTTTGGGTTTGGGTTTAGGGTTTAGGTTAGGGTTTAGGGTTTGGGTTAGGGTTTAGGGTTTGGGTTAGGGTTTAGGGTTTGGGTTAGGGTTTAGGGTTTGAGTTAGGGTTTAGGTTAGGGTTTAGGGTTTGGGTTAAGGTTTGGGTTAGGGTTTGGGTTAGGGTTTAGGTTAGGGTTTAGGGTTTGGGTTAAGGTTTGGGTTAGGGTTTAGGTTAGGGTTTAGGGTTTGGGTTAAGGTTTGGGTTAGGGTTTGGGTTAGGGTTTGGGTTAGGGTTTGGGTTAGGGTTTAGGTTAGGGTTTAGGGTTTGGGTTTGGGTTAGGGTTTGGGTTTGGGTTAGGGTTTAGGTTAAATACCAGGTCGATGACGTCAGAAGCTGTGCGGTGGACAGCTGACCCTCATTAAGAAATTCAAGCAGGAAGTGATGCTAATGACCTGCACATTTCACTGCAGCTTTGTATCTAATGCATGCCATGCCCATATGGCTAATCAAAACATGTATTTGGTATCAGTTGAATTGAAAACAACATCAATTCTGGGTCACGTTGACCTAGAATACAAATCTGTTACACTACAAATATATTTTTTTATTCTCTGCTCAACGTTAACCAGATGTGCTGGATTTTGTACGTTATGTATACACAAATTTAGACAACCTGCAGTGTATACACAAATCTAGACAACTTGCAATGTGTACACAAATCTAGACAACCTGCAGTATATACACAAATCTAGACAACCTGCATGTGTATACACAAATCTAGACAACCTGCAATGTATACACAAATCTAGACAGCCTGCAATGTATACACAAATCTAGACAACCTGCATGTGTATACAGAAATCTAGACAGCCTGCAATGTGTACACAAATCTAGACAACCTGCAAGTGTGTACACAAATCTAGACAACCTGTACAAAACCTGTACTTTAGCAACAGGAAGTTGTACATCAGCCTGCAGTAAAAGAAATTACAAAAGATTTAGACCAGAACGATTGGCCGTCTATTTTTAGAAGGGAGACGACTGTTTTCGATAGTGTGCCCAGATTGGCTGCATGAATGTCAAAACTTGAGCAAAAACTCGGAACATGATAGATGTCGTGACATTTAAGTATCGGTTTAAAAACCATTGCTGGGAAGGGGAACTTGTTTTTAGCGTTAGCGTGATTAGCGGCGTGTGGAGCTTTAGCGTGATTAGCAGCGTGGGGAGAATTTGAAACGTTCGCCATGAAACGAAACAAAACCAGCTGTAATATTAAAACTTAGCGGGGAGGATCGAATTTCAATCAACAAGTTCTGTTTTTAGCTATATGTTGTCCGCCACACAAAGATGCAACGTGCTCTAAAAATAGCTCGCACGTGACCTAGAAGTAGAAAGCTAAAAATAGAACCTTCGATTAAACGAAGCAATGCTTGCCTGTGAGAATGTATTTATAGATTTAAATGGCGGCCATTAGGACGTTAGCGTCGCTTTACATTTCTGCTCTCAGTGGCTGTCTTTGGTGCTGGCACTTGGAGATTTGGGTGCTTTTGTAGAGCATGAGGTGCTGTTTGTATTTAGGTGCTTTTGTAGAGCATTGAGGTGCTTTTGGAAGAGTATTGAGATGTTTGTGAACGTAAAGAGTAGACCCCGTGAAATACACTGAATAAGAGTGAACCA
Source organism: Physella acuta (assembly GCF_028476545.2). Lineage (NCBI taxonomy): Eukaryota > Metazoa > Mollusca > Gastropoda > Physidae > Physella > Physella acuta. Next base: position 492,553 of record NW_026732489.1, read on the forward strand.
TTCAAGCAATATCTACCTACAACAGACCGACTCACAAAGATTCGATCTCGGTACAACAGTGACAGGCTATGGAGGTGGGGTCCCCTCCTCAAATCACCAGTTAGGCTCCAGCACAGCAAGTCTAGTATACATTGCTTGTATATATATATATATATATATATATATATATATATATATATATATATATATATATATATATATATATATATATATATATATATATATATATATATATATATATATATATATATATAACAGCCTTGTTCTCCGAATAAAACCGCCATTGTGTAGTACACGTCACATCTAAAGTTCCAACCCCCCCCCCCCCACCGTTTTGTTTCCTAGCCTTTTATTTTACTGGAGAAATTTCCATCGATTTTTTTCCCCTGATGTGAGCTTTCCCCCTCCCCCACTCCCCCGCCCTGCAATAGTTTTCTGAAATCAGCATTCGAGGTTTGAAGGTAGGACGCTACCCGTTAGGGTGTGGCGTGGCGAGAGGGGGGGGGGTTGCTACACTCCGGAGTGTCTGGAGGCACTCCCACTCTCATGGATACAGTGTTATTAACTTCAAAATGAAATTGGCAGTCATTGATCACAGCCTTTCTCTTTTTATGCATATATATATATATATATATATATATATATATATATATATATATATATATATATATATATATATATATATATATATATATATATATATATATATATATATATATATATATATATATATATATATATATATATATATATATATGTGTGTGTGTGTGTGTGTGTGTGTGTATAAGAGCACGAAATGCCCCATATATCTAGTGCAAACTCCAAAGTGTGTAGTAGTATCGATACTGCGGTGGTATCGATATTGTTTAAATCTCTGCGACTCGCGAGATGTCAGCTAATTACAGGCCTGCTCGTCAGCTGTAATTAGTCATGTTCCCGCCAATTAACAGCCCAGATCAAACCAGCTCACTTTTTGCCGGGCTGTCTGGCTGTCGATACAAAGTTCTGGCTGTCGATACAAAGTTCTGGCTGTCTAGCTTTGAGTTCACTGACAGACGCAAGTGGTAGTATCGCTAGTGCTGTGACGCGTTCAGTTGTGACGCTACTGGTTGTGACGCGTTCAGTTGTGACGCGTTCAGTTGTGACGCTAGTGTTGGGGACGCTAGTAGTTGTGACGCTAGCATTGTGACGCTAGTAGTTGTGACGCTAGTGTTGGGGACGCTAGTAGTTGTGACGCGTTCACTTGTGACACGTTCAGTTGTGACGCCATCAAACGTGTCAATCCAATAATCTTACAAAAAGTTGGTTATAGAAACTTCTAAAATTTTAAACCTTAACCCCACCCACCCCTTAAGCGAACAATTAGAAAACAAATTCTCACCATATTCAATCTAAACATGTATTATATATACACAATAATCTGTTACATCTCATATCCACTTCTATATGTTAGATCACGTCATACCACCACCAGTCAGACAGACGTCAAGAACCTAAACATTGGACCCCATGAAAGACGTCAACCAAAACATTGGACCCCATGAAAGACGTCAACCAAAACATTGGACCACATGAAAGACGTCAACCAAAACATTGGACCCCATGAAAGACGTCAAGAATCAAAACATTGGACCCCATGAAAGACGTCAACCAAAACATTGGACCTCATGAAAGACGTCATGAATCAAAACATTGGACCCCATGAAAGACGTCAACCAAAACATTGGACCCCATGAAAGACGTCAAGAATCAAAACATTGGACCCCATGAAAGACGTCAACCAAAACATTGGACCCCATGAAAGACGTCAAGAACCAAAACATTGGACCCCATGAAAGACGTCAACCAAAACATTGGACCACATGAAAGACGTCAAAACATTGGACCCCATGAAAGACGTCAATCAAAACATTGGACCCCATGAAAGACGTCAACCAAAACATTGGACCCCATGAAAGACGTCAACCAAAACATTGGACCACATGAAAGACGTCAACCAAAACATTGGACCCCATGAAAGACGTCAAGAATCAAAACATTGGACCCCATGAAAGACGTCAACCAAAACATTGGACCTCATGAAAGACGTCAAGAATCAAAACATTGGACCCCATGAAAGACGTCAATCAAAACATTGGACCCCATGACAGACGTCAATCAAAACATTGGACCCCATGAAAGACGTCAACCAAAACATTGGACCCTATGAAAGACGTCAAGAACCAAAACATTGGACCCCATGAAAGACGTCAACCAAAACATTGGACCACATGAAAGACGTCAAAACATTGGACCCCATGAAAGACGTCAACCAAAACATTGGACCCCATGAAAGACGTCAACCAAAACATTGGACCACATGAAAGACGTCAACCAAAACATTGGACCCCATGAAAGACGTCAACCAAAACATTGGACCCCATGAAAGACGTCAACCAAAACATTGGACCACATGAAAGACGTCAAAACATTGGACCCCAAGAAAGACGTCAAGAATCAAAACATTGGACCACATGAAAGACGTCAACCAAAACATTGGACCACATGAAAGACGTCAAAACATTGGACCCCATGAAAGACGTCAACCAAAACATTGGACCACATGAAAGACGTCAAGAACCAAAACATCGGACCACTGACTTGCCAACCATCCAAACACCATCCTGATTCGCCAACCATCCAAACACCATTCTGACTTGCCAACCATCCAAACACCATCCTGATTTGCCAACCATCCAAACACCATCCTGACTTGCCAACCATCCAAACACCATCCTGATTTGCCAACCATCCAAACACCATCCTGACTTGCCAACCATCCAAACACCATCCTGATTTGCCAACCATCCAAACACCATCCTGACTTGCCAACCATCCAAACACCATCCTGACTTGCCAACCATCCAAACAGACAGGTAAATCTTAATATGTTCCTCCCAAATAAAACACCGACATAAATGAAAACTTGAAACAGATTTTTTTACGTCGAGCAAGATTTCAAATACTTTGAGAGAGTAGTTTAAAAAAAAAAATTCTCCACCTGTAAGTTGTTCTAGGCGAGGCTAGGTAGGGTGTGTGGGTTGATGGAGTGTGTGGGTTGATAGAGTGTGTGGGTTGATGGAGTGTGTGGGTTGATGGAGTGTGTGGGTTGATAGAGTGTGTGGGTTGATGGAGTGTGTGGGTTGATGGAGTGTGTGGGTTGATGGAGTGTGTGGGTTGATAGAGTGTGTGGGTTGATAGAGTGTGGGTTGATAGAGTGTGTGGGTTGATGGAGTGTGTGGGTTGATGGAGTGTGTGGGTTGATGGAGTGTGTGGGTTGATGGAGTGTGTGGGTTGATGGAGTGTGTGGGTTGATGGAGTGTGTGGGTTGATGGAGTGTGTGGGTTGATGGAGTGTGTGGGTTGATGGAGTGTGTGGGTTGATGGAGTGTGTGGGTTGATGGAGTGTGTGGGTTGATGGAGTGTGTGGGTTGATGGAGTGTGTGGGTTGATGGAGTGTGTGGGTTGATGGAGTGTGTGGGTTGATGGAGTGTGTGGGTTGATGGAGTGTGTGGGTTGATGGAGTGTGTGGGTTGGTAGAGTGTGTGGGTTGATGGAGTGTGTGGGTTGATGGAGTGTGTGGGTTGATGGAGTGTGTGGGTTGATAGAGTGTGTGGGTTGATGGAGTGTGTGGGTTGATGGAGTGTGTGGGTTGATGGAGTGTGTGGGTTGATGTAGTGTGTGGGTTGATGGAGTGTGTGGGTTGATGGAGTGTGTGGGTTGATGGAGTGTGTGGGTTGATAGAGTGTGTGGGTTGATGGAGTGTGTGGGTTGATGGAGTGTGTGGGTTGATGGAGTGTGTGGGTTGATGGAGTGTGTGGGTTGATAGAGTGTGTGGGTTGATAGAGTGTGTGGGTTGATAGAGTGTGGGTTGATAGAGTGTGTGGGTTGATGGAGTGTGTGGGTTGATAGAGTGTGTGGGTTGATAGAGTGTGGGTTGATAGAGTGTGTGGGTTGATGGAGTGTGTGGGTTGATGGAGTGTGTGGGTTGATGGAGTGTGTGGGTTGATGGAGTGTGTGGGTTGATGGAGTGTGTGGGTTGATGGAGTGTGTGGGTTGATGGAGTGTGTGGGTTGATGGAGTGTGTGGGTTGATGGAGTGTGTGGGTTGATGGAGTGTGTGGGTTGATGGAGTGTGTGGGTTGATGGAGTGTGTGGGTTGATGGAGTGTGTGGGTTGATGGAGTGTGTGGGTTGATGGAGTGTGTGGGTTGATGGAGTGTGTGGGTTGATGGAGTGTGTGGGTTGATGGAGTGTGTGGGTTGGTAGAGTGTGTGGGTTGATGGAGTGTGTGGGTTGATGGAGTGTGTGGGTTGATGGAGTGTGTGGGTTGATAGAGTGTGTGGGTTGATGGAGTGTGTGGGTTGATGGAGTGTGTGGGTTGATGGAGTGTGTGGGTTGATGGAGTGTGTGGGTTGATGGAGTGTGTGGGTTGATGGAGTGTGTGGGTTGATGGAGTGTGTGGGTTGATAGAGTGTGTGGGTTGATGGAGTGTGTGGGTTGATGGAGTGTGTGGGTTGATGGAGTGTGTGGGTTGATGGAGTGTGTGGGTTGATAGAGTGTGTGGGTTGATAGAGTGTGTGGGTTGATAGAGTGTGTGGGTTGATTGAGTGTGTGGGTTGATAGAGTGTGTGGGTTGATAAGAGTGTGTGGGTTGATAGAGTGTGTGGGTTGATAGAGTGTGTGGGTTGATAGACATACTTACTGCCCTTTTTGCGAAGCGTCATCCGCTGAACGCACGTGAAGCGCTGACGTCAGCATTAAAACTTTCCCGCCATTCTTAAGACCTGCAGACGGTATCGCTCGGCAATTAAAAAATCATTTTCAAATGGAATCGATTCTGCCCCCACCCAGGGGTGGGAGGGGTCAATGGAGTGCGTGACGCCAGCGTGGGGGGGGGGCTGGAATGTTTAACCAGACTGTGGTGTGGTGTGGTGTGGTGTGGTGTGGTGTGGTGTGGTGTAGTGTGGTGTGGTGTGGTGTGGTGTGGTGTGGTGTGGAGTGACCCAGGTAGGGAACATCCTTGTACTCACCCTGGCACTCTCACGTGCGTGCACCTAGACTAGAGACCCCCCCCCCCCCCCACAGCCCACGATCGTACCTATGTCTTGGTTTAGATGAGGGTTAATCGGGACTCAAAAGTAGGGCCAGTGTTCAAAGGCAGGCGTCGATACAGCCCCTTAACTTAAAATCTTAAATGAATTTTGTGGCTGAATATTGGCTTCAGATAAAAGGGTTCTCAAAATTTGCTGCTCCTTACCTATGGTCAGCTAGTTGGTCAGTCAGTTTGTCAGTCAGTTGGTCAGTCAGCTGGTCAGTCAGTTGGTCAGTCAGTTGGTCAGTTAGTTGGTCAGTCAGTCAGTTGGTCAGCTGGTTGGTCAGTCAGTCAGTCAGTCAGTTGGTCAGTCAGTTGGTCAGTCAGTCAGTCAGTCAGTCAGTCAGTTGGTCAGTCAGTTGGTCAGTCAGTCAGTTGGTCAGTCAGTTGGTCAGTCAGTCAGTCAGTCAGTTGGTCAGCTAGCAGCCCTCGACCAGATCAATGCCCCTTAAGGTCGTCTCAAGTCCCCCTCAGCGGGCTAAGCTGGGCAACTGGCCCTTGACCGCTCCCATAAGCTCCGGTCAGCCAACAAGTCTCCGGCCAGTCTCCGGCCAATCCACTCGTCTCAAGGGCTGACCATTCAACGCTTCTTTAAGCGCTACCGGACAACTCTCCGCCGGTTAAGACACTTAATGCCGGTCGGAAGTTTGTGTCGGGTACCGGCTGGTCCGGCACTTGGCCCGGGAAGCAAAGATCGCCCCCCCCCCCAACCTTATTGATCCCGCCCAGTTTGTGTTGTCCGGCTTATTTAACCGGAACTTGAGAACAAAAAACGTATTGATCCTGCCAGTGGCCTACAGGAGACCGCCAGTCTGTGAGTTAGATATATTCACTGGCCGTCCACCCGACTAACCGGCCGTCCACACAACTAACTGGCCGTCCACACAACCAACTGGCCGTCCACTCAAATAACCGGCCGTCCACACAACTAACCGGCCGTCCACACAACTAACCGGCCGTCCAAAGAACTAACCGGCCGTCCACCCAACTAACCGGCCGTCCATAGAACTGACCGGCCGTCCACCCAACTAACCGGCCGTCCATAGAACTGACCGGCCGTCCACCCAACTAACCGGCCGTCCATAGAACTGACCGGCCGTCCACCCAACTAACCGGCCGTCCACCCAAATTACCGGCCGTCCATAGAACTGACCAATCAATAGTCGCCCCGAGAGTTAATTGCTGGGTAAATACAGCCCGACTCGATTTAGCCGGACAGTGCCAAAACGTGACCGGCATTTTAACCGGACAGTGCCAAAACGTGACCGGCATTTTAACCGGACAGTTCCAAAACGTGACCGGCATTTTAACCGTACAGTGCCAAAACGTGACCGGCATTTTAACCGGACAGTGCTAAAACGTGACCGGCATTTTAACCGGACAGTGCCAAAACGTGACCGGCATTTTAACCGGAGAGTGCCAAAACGTGACCGGCATTTTAACCGGACAGTGCCAAAACGTGACCGGCATATTAACCTAACAGTGCCAAAACGTGACCGGCATTTTAACCGGACAGTGCCAAAACGTGACCGGCATTTTAACCGGACAGTGCCAAAACGTGACCGGCATTTTAACCGCATTGGCAACACCTCAACATGCGGATTATGTGTGGGATTATATGAGCGAAGATTATGTGTGGGATTATATGAGCGAAGATTATGATTATGGACCAGGATGAGAATAAATTTTGTGTGAGTAAAGAACAAGAGCCAGGTACATGAGTCGCCGGCAGTTAAAGATTTTTAGGCTCCAATCAAAGGAAACTAATTAAGTATAAAAAACTAATTTCTTGCCAAGTCTGCACCGGGTGAACTTTGATACGCACCTGGAGAATCTTCGTCTGGCTGCAGCTATACGGCCAAGCCAGTTCTAGCTGAAGCAATAACGAGGTTTAGACACTAGCTGTAGCAATCAAAGTCTTCCAGCTACCTTTAACAAATATAGCACACACATTAATTGTTGATAAGGTTTTAAACAAACAAGTCTGATGTGTTGATGTCATACATCTGATGTGTTGATGTCATACATCTGATGTGTTGATGTCATACATCTGATGTGTTGATATAAAAAATCTGATGTGTTGATGTCATACATCTGATGTGTTAATGTGATACATCTGATGTGATACATCTGATGTGTTGATGTCATACATCTGATGTGTTGATATCATACATCTGATGTGTTGATATCATACATCTGATGTGTTGATGTCATACATCTGATGTGTTGATGTCATACATCTGATGTGTTGATGTCATACATCTGATGTGTTGATGTCATACATCTGATGTGTTGATGTCATACATCTGATGTGTTAATGTGATACATCTGATGTGATACATCTGATGTGTTGATGTCATACATCTGATGTGTTGATATCATACATCTGATGTGTTGATATCATACATCTGATGTGTTGATGTCATACATCTGATGTGTTGATGTCATACATCTGATGTGTTGATATCATACATCTGATGTGTTGATGTCATACATCTGATGTGTTGATGTCATACATCTGATGTGTTGATGTCATACATCTGATGTGTTGATGTTATACATCTGATGTGTTGATGTCATACATCTGATGTGTTGATGTCATACATCTGATGTGTTAATGTCATACATCTGATGTGTTGATATCATACATCTGATGTGTTGATGTCATACATCTGATGTGTTGATGTCATACATCTGATGTGTTGATGTCATACATCTGATGTGTTGATGTCATACATCTGATGTGTTGATGTCATACATCTGATGTGTTGATGTCATACATCTGATGTGTTGATGTCATACATCTGATGTGTTGATATAAAAAATCTGATGTGTTGATGTCAGCCAGCATTACAAATCTGATGTTGCAGCGGTTTAAAAGATCTGAAGGTATTTGTTCCAGCCAACATTTGTCTATCGACCACCTCCCCCACCACCTCCCCTCCCCACACCCCCACCCCTCGCCTCCATTGATCTTTCCCTGGCCATTGTCGTAGTTGCCTTCTCAAATTTGGCCTACATCTTCGTGGTGCTGATGTCGTGTTGATGTCGTGTTGATGTCGTGGTGCTGATCATCTCATCATTATCTAACGGCGATAATCAATGTCGTTGTCGTCTGTGGATGTGTTGTTGTCGTCTGTTGATGACGTGTTGTTGTCGTCTGCTGATGTCGTGTGGTGATGTGGTGATGTGGTGGTGATGTGGGTTTGCTTGTTTTAAATGTTGAAACATCGACGTCATCAAACGAAATGAGGTCAACATATTTACTTGGCGTGCTTGCTGGGGGAGGGGGATACACGCTAGATACGCTCCACTGAATTTGAGATGAGTCGCCCGTTAAATCTGGCAACTTGAGGTCAAAGTTCAATCCGTTCCCACACTCACGTGTCCTTGACATTCCCAGAGGTCACCACAGCACGTGCTCAAATATAGGGGCAGTAACACACCAGTGGGGGGGGGGGGAGTAGCATGGTGGGTTGAGGGTTGTGTTGGGGGGGGGTGAACGTAGTCCAAGAATACAACTCTGGAACTTAAAAAAAAAATTGACTGACAGATGTCAAGGTGCCGGGTGTGTCACCAGGTGGTTTGTCATTGTGACGTATACCTGCTCAATACGTCATTCAGGTGCTCAATGGCACCTCGCTTTCTAAAATTGACCCCCAGTTCGATGTGTCAGTTAGGCTGTAGTGGACGGTCAGGTTTGGTGTGTCAGTTAGGCTCTAGTGGACGGTCAGGTTTGGTGTGTCAGTTAGGCTCTAGTGGACGGTCAGGTTTGGTGTGTCAGTTAGGCTCTAGTGGACGGTCAGGTTTGGTGTGTCAGTTAGGCTCTAGTGGACGGTCTTTGGTGTGTCAGTTAGGCTCTAGTGGACGGTCAGGTTTGGTGTGTCAGTTAGGCTCTAGTGGACGGTCAGGTTCGGTGTGTCAGGCTCTAGTGGACGGTCAGGTTTGATGTGTCAGTTAGGCTCTAGTAGACGGTCAGGTTTGGTGTGTCAGTTAGGCTGTAGTGGACGGTCAGGTTTGGTGTGTCAGTTAGGCTCTAGTGGACGGTCAGGTTTGGTGTGTCAGTTAGGCTCTAGTGGACGGTCAGGTTTGGTGTGTCAGTTAGGCTCTAGTGGACGGTCAGGTTTGGTGTGTCAGTTAGGCTCTAGTGGACGGTCAGGTTTGGTGTGTCAGTTAGGCTCTAGTGGACGGTCTTTGGTGTGTCAGTTAGGCTCTAGTGGACGGTCAGGTTTGGTGTGTCAGTTAGGCTCTAGTGGACGGTCAGGTTCGGTGTGTCAGGCTCTAGTGGACGGTCAGGTTTGATGTGTCAGTTAGGCTCTAGTGGACGGTCAGGTTTGGTGTGTCAGGCTCTAGTAGACGGTCAGGTTCGGTGTGTCAGGCTCTAGTAGACGGTCAGGTTTGATGTGTCAGTTAGGCTCTAGTGGACGGTCAGGTTTGGTGTGTCAGTTAGGCTCTAGTGGACGGTCAGGTTTGGTGTGTCAGTTAGGCTCTAGTGGACGGTCAGGTTTGGTGTGTCAGTTAGGCTCTAGTGGACGGTCAGGTTTGGTGTGTCAGTTAGGCTGTAGTGGACGGTCAGGTTTGGTGTGTCAGTTAGGCTCTAGTAGACGGTCAGGTTTGGTGTGTCAGTTAGGCTGTAGTGGACGGTCAGGTTTGGTGTGTCAGTTAGGCTGTAGTGGACGGTCAGGTTTGGTGTGTCAGTTAGGCTCTAGTAGACGGTCAGGTTTGGTGTGTCAGTTAGGCTCTAGTGGACGGTCAGGTTTGGTGTGTCAGTTAGGCTCTAGTGGACGGTCAGGTTTGATGTGTCAGGCTCTAGTGGACGGTCAGGTTTGATGTGTCAGGCTCTAGTGGACTGTCAGGTTTGATGTGTCAGGCTCTAGTGGACGGTCAGGTTTGGTGTGTCTGGCTCTAGTGGACGGTCAGGTTTGATGTGTCAGGCTCTAGTGGACGGTCAGGTTTGATGTGTCAGGCTGTAGTGGACGGTCAGGTTTGGTGTGTCAGTTAGGCTGTAGTGGACGGTCAGGTTTGATGTGTCAGTTAGGCTGTAGTGGACGGTCAGGTTTGATGTGTCAGTTAGGCTCTAGTAGACGGTCAGGTTTGGTGTGTCAGGCTCTAGTGGACGGTCAGGTTTGAAACTTTGGCCGACCTTGACCTTCGTGAGATATCGCATATTTGCTCTATCGGGGTCGGGTTAAGATTAGAGTCTGTATCGATCTGTATCGATTTGCTGTCTGCCGATCTAAGATGGCCGCCGTACGGCCGAATCCCCCCCCCCCCCCCCCCGTCCCAGATGTAGCCTTGTTGCTGATTGTGTGACGGAAGCTTTTAACAGCCGTTGAGATAACGATAAAAGTGAGAATACAAATTGGCACGTTTTGTTTTCAGCCGGCCAGGGCCAGACTTTTCAGAATGTCTTTAAGCCAGCCACACACACACACACACACACAAAACAAACACACACATGTGTGTATATATATATATATATATATATATATATATATATATATATATATATATATATATATATACATGTGTGTACGTATGTGTATGTGTATGTGTATGTTTATGTGTATGTGTATGTGCATGTGTATGTGTATGTGTATGTGTATGTGTATGTGTATGTGTATGTGTATGTGTATGTGTATGTGTATGTGTATGTGTGTGTATGTGTATGTGTATGTGTATGTGTATGTGTATGTATATGTGCATGTGTACGTATGTGTATGTGTATGTATATGTGCATGTGTACGTATGTGTATGTGTATGTGTATGTGCATGTGTATGTATATGTGCATGTGTACGTATGTGTATGTGTATGTGTATGTGTATGTGCATGTGTATATGTATATGTATATGTATGTGTATGTGTATGTGTATGTGTATGTGTATGTGTATGTATATGTGTATGTGCATGTGTATGTGTATGTGTATGTTTATGCGAGAGAGTACAGAGTGACATTGAGAATTCACTACAGCAGGAAACATAACTCGTCTTGATGGATTCACCGCACACACCAACTCACATCTGCTCCCACACCGCACCCACACAGCACCCACACAGCCCCCACACAGCCCCCACACAACGACATTTACACCCAACACATTGCCCTACACACACCATCACCAGTGCAAGGAAAAGAAGTGTGCAATGAATAATTCTATAAACTGCAGTTTTTTAAAACACACCTGCCCAATGTAAAGGTTTACCGTATCCAATTATAATTATGTTAATTGCCTTAACTAACCGAGAAACAGGCCTTGCTGTATGAAGGCCTTGCAGTGTGTGACGTTTAATGGCCGCAGATGGTCTTTAGACAAGCTATTTTTAGACAGGGTTTTCCCGTACGAAAACAAGTTGGTGAATAAAGGCTTTCATAAACGTCTAGAGGGGGTGAGGTGTGGTCTGCTATGTAAGACAGTCTGTCTGCTATGTAAAACAGCCTGTCTGCTATTTAAGACAGTCTGTCTGCTATGTAAGACAGTCTGTCTGCTATGTAAGACAGTCTGTCTGCTATGTAAGACAGTCTGTCTGCTGTGTAAGACAGTCTGTCTGCTATGTAAGACAGTCTGTCTGCTATGTAAGACAGTCTGTCTGCTATGTAAGACAGTCTGTCTGCTGTGTAAGACAGTCTGTCTGCTGTGTAAGACAGTCTGTCTGCTATGTAAGACAGTCTGTCTGCTATGTAAGACAGTCTGTCTGCTATGTAAGACAGTCTGTATGCTATGTAAGACAGTCTGTCTGCTATGTAAGACAGTCTGTCTGCTATGTAAGACAGTCTGTCTGCTATGTAAGACAGTCTGTCTGCTGTGTAAGACAGTCTGTCTGCTATTTAAGACAGTCTGTCTGCTATTTAAGACAGCTTGTCTAATTCACCCTTACTTCAACCAAACCTTAAACTCTGGTCTGTGAAATGCGATACCAATCAAAACGAACCGTGTTCAATTTTCCAAAAAATTTGAATTTTCAATCATTCTAAGGGTTAACTAGGATAAATGACAACATGAGACGTATTTAGTCGTGTTCTTTTTTTTTTTAAACTAGTGCTTTTGAACTGGATGTGTATCATGATACAAAAGCACATGATACAAACAGCACATCATACAAACAGTCCTGTTTCACCATCAGCCTTTTCTCCGCACTAGAAATAAAAGCAGCACAATTTAGCACAATTTAGCACAATTTAGCACAATTTAGCACCGCGACCATCAATGTGCAACATCCGGCCAGACAAATCAAGAGTTACCGGTGATCTCTCCGAGTTCTGGCCCTTGTCATTGGCTCTCTGTATCACGGCAACGTTTGGAATCCTGGTGGCTGATGTTTGGGCTCTAGAACTATTGAACGGGGAGGGGAGGGGAGGGAGGGGAGAGGGAGGGGGGGAGGGAGGGGAGGGGAGGGGGAGGGGAGGGGGATGGGGAGGGGAGGGATATGTCAAAAAGGAGGAGGTTGTTCATTTGTTTGCATTAAGTTATTTGGGGGATTTTAATTAGAGGAATACGATTGGTTATTAATAGGTCATGTGATCGCTGAACTAGGGTGCGAGTGAAGGGGTGAGGTGGGTTGCGATAAAAGAAGTTCATAAAAGAGAAGTAAAGTGTTGAGGTAAAACGGTTCGCAATTTACCCCTCACATTTAGCACAGGTCGCAGTTTACCCCTCACGTTTAGCACAGTTCGCAGTTTACCCCTCACGTTTAGCACAGTTCGCAGTTTACCCCTCACGTTTAGCACAGTTCGCAGTTTACCCCTCACGAGTCGCAGAACGTGCCAGCACGGCGCTACCACAGGAATATAAGCCGGAACTATTTGCCGGCATTTCCTGCACCACTCACGGACGCCGGCTCCTGATTGCCGGCTCCTGAACTCACGGCTTTATCAAAGTTTACCAACAGGAAGGAGAAAATATCCCCCACCCCTACAATCTACCGGCAAGTGTTTCTTATCTTGTTGAGAGTAGTTCCCCCTGAATGATCTCCCCCCCCCCCCCCCCCCGCCTGTGCTGGGATGGTGGCAATTTCTCTCCGCCATTTTAACACGGAAACTTCTCGATTGCCCGGGGGCAGACACCTCAACGTTGGCTCCCCCCGGGGGTGCGGGCTGGGGGTCCTTTGATCCTAACGCTATGCTGTAACCAGTTTGTAATCTAAACTAGCTGGTTGCACCCGTCGAAGGGTTGCTGTGACAACCACAGTACCGGATGGGGTTAGACGTACCCCATTTCAGAAGGTCAAGCCTCTAGCTGAGCACATTCAAATCTAACGTAAGTATATCCCGGAGTTAAGGTGCGGTGTTCATTGTAGGCATATATGTATATATATATATATATATATATATATATATATATATATATATATATATATATATATATATATATATATATATATATATATATATATATATATATGTATATATATATATATATATATATATATATATGTGTGTGTGTGTGTGTGTGTGTGTGTGTGTGTGTGTGTGTGTGTGTGTGTGTGCACGTGTTTATTTCTGAAAACTGTTTATTTTTATGACAATCATATAAAACCTATTTTTGCTACAACTAAACATCAAAGCCTGATAATATACCAATGACAAAATGTAAAACAGAACACTAAGTCTTTATAAAATACAACCACATCAAAAATTGTTTATTTACTGGGAACACAACAAAGGGGGGGGCTAGTGTGGAGGAATTCTTGAAATAAAGAATCGATACCACACGCCAACAGAGGGAGTTTTTAAAGCATAAAAAAGAATCGATTATTTCATTATTTCTATTCTCCCTGGCTCGATACCCCCCCCCCCCCCCCCCCCCCCGGGATCTCCAGCCGACTATTTGTGTCAAATATTTGCCGGATGCCATAGTTGCTTATTATTTCTCCATTAAAGGCAGACACCGGCGGTAACTTATTCATATCTACAAGAGAAGATTTCAATTTTATGTTTTTTTAAGGCTGTAATCCGCGACTTGAAGGCTGGATTAGAGTTAGGCCGCTGGTCTGGATTAGTTGGTGTGGATTAGAGTTAGGCCGCTGATCTGGGTTAGAGTTAGGCCGCTGATCTGGATTAGTTGGTCTGGATTAGTTGGTCTGGATTAGTTGGTCTGGATTAGTTGGTCTGGATTAGTTGGTCTGGATTAGTTGGTCTGGATTAGTTGGTCTGGATTAGTTGGTCTGGATTAGTTGGTCTGGATTAGTTGATCTGGATTAGAGTTAGGCCGCTGATCTGGATTAGTTGGTCTGGATTAGTTGGTCTGGATTAGTTGGTCTGGATTAGTTGGTCTGGATTAGTTGGTCTGGATTAGTTGGTCTGGATTAGTTGGTCTGGATTAGAGTTAGGCCGCTGATCTGGATTAGTTGGTCTGGATTAGTTGGTCTGGATTAGTTGGTCTGGATTAGTTGGTCTGGATTAGTTGGTCTGGATTAGTTGATCTGGATTAGAGTTAGGTCGCTGATGTGGATTAGAGTTAGGTCGCTGATCTGGATTAGTTGGTCTGGATTAGTTGGTCTGGATTAGTTGGTGTGGATTAGTTGGTCTGGATTAGTTGGTCTGGATTAGTTGGTCTGGATTAGTTGGTGTGGATTAGTTGGTCTGGATTAGTTGATCTGGATTAGAGTTAGGCCGCTGATCTGGATTAGAGTTAGGCCGCTGATCTGGATTAGTTGGTGTGGATTAGTTGGTCTGGATTAGTTGATCTGGATTAGAGTTAGGCCGCTGATCTGGATTAGTTGGTGTGGATTAGTTGGTCTGGATTAGTTGATCTGGATTAGAGTTAGGCCGCTGATCTGGATTAGAGTTAGGCCGCTGATCTGGATTAGTTGGTGTGGATTAGTTGGTCTGGATTAGTTGATCTGGATTAGAGTTAGGCCGCTGATCTGGATTAGTTGGTGTGGATTAGTTGGTCTGGATTAGTTGATCTGGATTAGAGTTAGGCCGCTGATCTGGATTAGAGTTAGGCCGCTGATCTGGATTAGTTGGTGTGGATTAGTTGGTCTGGATTAGTTGATCTGGATTAGAGTTAGGCCGCTGATCTGGATTAGAGTTAGGCCGCTGATCTGGATTAGAGTTAGGCCGCTGATCTGGATTAGTTGGTGTGGATTAGTTGGTGTGGATTAGAGTGAGGCCGCTGGTTGAGAGAAAACTTGGATCGAAAGTTGGATGGAGATTCAGGGATTCCCCGATGCTCTTTATTTAGAGAGCACATTTATCAATGACGTCACGTGTTTGTGGTGTCAGGTGAGGGCGGGTGATCGTTCTTGAGCGGTGTCGACACGACACCCAGGGGCGTCACCGGAGGGTGGGGGGGGGGGGGGTTACGTAGCAGACGATTTGTCTTGGAACCGATGTTAAAGAGTTTTATTTTCACAGGAGGCCTGGGGGGGGGGGGGGGGGTAGATGGGGGAGGGGGCGGTGTGGTTTACTGTGTGGTGTGGCGGTGTGGAAATAAAAAGCTGCATGGGGTAGGGGGTGGGT
Source organism: Physella acuta (assembly GCF_028476545.2). Lineage (NCBI taxonomy): Eukaryota > Metazoa > Mollusca > Gastropoda > Physidae > Physella > Physella acuta. The sequence goes on from NW_026732489.1 coordinate 508,147, forward strand.
TAAAGATTACGTCACATTATGTGTACCATCCACACATATTTAGACAAGTTAGTTGATGTCTTCATGTGTACACCGATTGGGTAGGGCAAGAATATTATAAGTGTAGGTGACGGATGCTAAAAGTGTATTCACATTTTGACGGACGCTAAAAGTGTATTCACATTTTGAAGGACGCTAAAAGTGTATTCACATTTTGACGGACGCTGAAAGTGTATTCATATTTCGACGGACGCTAAAAGTGTATTCACATTTTGACGGACGCTGAAAGTGTATTCACATTTTGACGGACGCTAAAAGTGTATTCACATTTTGACGGACGCTGAAAGTGTATTCACATTTTGACGGACGCTAAAAGTGTATTCATATTTTGACGGACGCTGAAAGTGTATTCACATTTTGACGGGCGCTGAAAGTGTATTCATATTTTGACGGACGCTGAAAGTGTATTCACATTTTGACGGACGCTAAAAGTGTATTCACATTTTGACGGACGCTAAAAGTGTATTCACATTTTGACGGACGCTGAAAGCGTATTCACGTTTTGACGGACGCTAAAAGTATATTCACATTTTGACGGACGCTGAAAGTGTATTCACATTTTGACGGGCGCTGAAAGTGTATTCACATTTTGACGGGCGCTGAAAGTGTATTCACATTTTATCTAAAACTAGCGACGTGGGAGATGCTTCTAGGTATCGCAGCAATCGATTACCAGTAATAGAAGAATCGAGTCCGTATTGGCATCAGTGTTCATGGTTAGAATCTAGTTGTGACGTCATGGGTCACTGGGCGGGGTGGGCGGTATCGATTAGTGCATTTGTGGACTCGACCATAGACCAAACATGAACGAGACGTTGCAATCCCAAACACAATCTAAACACAATCCCATCCCAATCCCGCGTGATTGTCACGTGACGGCCATTGTGCTGGGTCACGTGACGGCCATTGTGCTGGGTCACGTGACGGAGATTGACAAGGCGTGTCCGTCATGGTCAACCAACCGTGACAACAGTGCCAGGAAACTAAACCTGCGGCTGTGGCAGGTGTGAGGTCATCGCAGGGACCCTGTCAGACAGGCAGTGATTTCACGTGTTTGTGGAATGTCCAATGGCCATACCTGACGGTGACAGTGACATTTGTCACAAGTAAAAGTTACAAAAACCCACCAAAAAACAGTCGGAAGTCGCAGGAAAAAGTCACCGGAATGTGGAAAGAAATATTGATTGACATGTAGCGAGATGTGAGCCTAGTGTGGCTGGGTTGTGGGGGTGTTGTGGGGGTGTTGTGAGGGGTGTTGTGGGGGTGTTGTGGGGGTGTTGTCGGGGTGTTGTGGGGGGTGTAGTGGGGGTGTGGTGGGGGTGTCTGAATTATGTGTGTGTTGTGTGTTTCTTGTAGTGTGTTCTTAATAACATAACAAAGATATATTTTACAGACAAAATAAAAAACGTGTAAGCTTATAAATGTCATATCTTATTTTGATGACGGTATTTTTGTGCCATAAACATCCTTACGTTCGGCTTGTAAGTACACATTGTGTAATGTTGACGGTTTGTGTCGGTCTTTTTACCGTGTCGGCTTTTTTTTTGTCGTGCTCCCATGCTGTGATAGAAGGTGAACGTGTACTCAAGTCGTTGCTGCTAGAGTTTACATTTTTCACATTTTGTGATCAAATTGAGTTGAGCAACCTTTAAATTAAATCTTATTGACTTATCTAATTCAAATGAAAATGTTTGGGACATGCACTCATCTGGAAAGTTGAAAAGTGTTACCTACAGTAAGTGTGTAGCTGCATGATTAGACCACACACCAACAGACAGACAGACAGACAAACGTGACCAATGTCCAGCAACATTGTCTGAGCTCTGGAGCTTAAGGCCTTGCGGGCCTAGCAGCCCTGCTCAGGTAGTGAGTTAATTATTAATTAGGCCGTGATTAGCCCCATCGGATTTTGTCAATAATTAAGCCGCATTTGTTTGGGCTAACTTGTTATTCAATTAAAATCTATTCATCGTAATTGTTTTTTTAAAACCTTTTTAGCAGGGGATGTGGGTCGATGGGAGGGAGGGGGGGGAATGGGGTGGTGTGGAGGTGGGGGATGGGGTGGTGTGGAGTGGAGGTGGGGATGGGGTGGTGTGGTGTGGAGGTGGGGGGATGGGGTGGTGTGGAGGTGGGGGGATGGGGTGGTGTGGAGTGGAGGTGGGGGGATGGTGTGGTGTGGAGGTGGGGGAATGGGATGGTGTGGAGGTGGGGGGATGGGGTGGTGTTGAGGTGGGGGGATGGTGTGGTGTGGAGGTGGGGGGATGGGGTGGTGTTGAGGTGGGGGGATGGTGTGGTGTGGAGGTGGGGGGATGGTGTGGTGTTGAGGTGGGGGGATGGTGTGGTGTGGAGGTGGGGGGATGGGGTGGTGTGGAGGTGGGGGGATGGTGTGGTGTGGAGGTGGGGGGATGGGGTGGTGTGGAGGTGGGGGGATGGGGTGGTGTGGAGGTGGGGGGATGGGGTGGTGTGGAGTGGAGGTGGGGGGATGGTGTGGTGTGGAGGTGGGGGGATGGGATGGTGTGGAGGTGGGGGGATGGTGTGGTGTGGAGGTGGGGGGATGGTGTGGTGTGGAGGTGGGGGGATGGGGTGGTGTGGAAGTGGGGGGATGGGGTGGTGGGAGGAAGGGCTGATGGAGAAAAGTGTAGGGTGGGGTGGGGGCCTGGGTGGGTGGGGCTGTTACATCACAAGAACAGGACGTCGAAAATTTTTTGTCCTAAGTCTGTCTCAAACATGCAGGTGAGTTGAATGTCCTACATGTAGGTGAGTTGAATGTCCTACATGCAGGTGAGTTGAATGTCCTACATGTAGGTGAGTTGAATGTCCTACATGCAGGTGAGTTGAATGTCCTACCAAACATGCAGGTGAGTTGAATGTCCTACATGTAGGTTAGTTGAATGTCCTACATGCAGGTGAGTTGAATGTCCTACCAAACATGCAGGTGAGTTGAATGTCCTACATGTAGGTGAGTTGAATGTCCTACATGCAGGTGAGTTGAATGTCCTACATGTAGGTGAGTTGAATGTCCTACATGCAGGTGAGTTGAATGTCCTACCAAACATGCAGGTGAGTTGAATGTCCTACATGTAGGTTAGTTGAATGTCCTACATGCAGGTGAGTTGAATGTCCTACCAAACATGCAGGTGAGTTGAATGTCCTACATGTAGGTTAGTTGAATGTCATACATGCAGGTGAGTTGAATGTCCTACATGTAGGTTAGTTGAATGTCCTACCAAACATGCAAGTGAGTTGAATGTCCTACCATAAATGGCCGGCCATAAAGTTCACATGTTTTTGTTGGAAACTCACCCCCCCCCCACCCCCTACCTCCCGCCACCACAATACACTTTGCCGGAAACCGTTTTCAAATTTTGTATTTCCGGCTGAAATGAAATTACCAAGAGCCGATCAGTCATCCCGGTTTAGCAGGTTTAGCCGGCTGCCGGCTAGACTAGAGCTCAGAGATTTCACAGCCGGCAAACGTCTCTCCGGTAGATTTTATGGACGGGTAGAATTGGGTTGTTTGGGTAGATTTTTTTGTCTGGAATTATTAGTGTGTGTGTGTGTGTGCGTGAGGGGGTGCTTAGGTCGATGTGTAGGTAGAAGTGTTATAGTTATATATGTGTAGCCTCACTACATGTGTAGCCTACCAAAATCTGTAGCCTAGCTAACTGCGTAGCCTAGCTAAATGTGTAGCCTAGCTATCATGTTAGACCGCAAACAACAAGAAAAAAACCGTCCCCTCCCTCCCCCTCCCCTCCCCTCCTTTTAACTGGGTTTAATGAAACGTTTCTCCAACCAATGACAGGGAGACCTAACCGATATGTCGCCCCCTCCCCCCCACCCCCTCCCTCTCTGTATAGGGTACAGATCAGCTGGATATGTGCATCAACACACAGCCTTCCCACACCTCCCCCACACATACCCCCACACTTACCCCACATTTCCCTTACACAATACTGACCGGAAGTTATTGATGGCCGTTCGCGCTAAATATCAGAAGCACCCAGAGAAAACACATTCCGGCATCCGGCAAACTCCGGCAGCCGGTCATGTTTGGGGAACATTTACGGCTTTTTAATGTGAGCTTCTGTTTGGTTTTAATGTCGGGGGGGGGGGGGGGGGGAAGGGGGGGGGCATGCACACACACACACACATAACAATCACAGTTGGGGGGGGGGGGGGGAAGGGTGGTGTTTAATTGTGATGAAATGTGATTAAAGTAATTAGGACCTGTGGTTTAATTAATGGCTGCTTGATTGGATGGTTGATATCAAGTTGATTGGATGGTTGATATCAGGTTGATTGGATGGTTGATATCATGTTGATTGGATAGTTGATATAGTGTTGATTGGATGGTTGATATCAGGTTGATTGGATGATTGATATCAGGTTGATTGGATGGTTGATATCAGGTTGATTGGATGGTTGATATCAGGTTGATTGGATGGTTGATTGGATGGTTGAGATCATGTTGATTGGATGGTTGATATCGTGTTGATTGGATGGTTGATATCGTGTTGATTGGATGGTTGATATCAGGTTGATTGGATGGTTGATTGGATGGTTGATTGGATGGTTGATATCATGTTGATTGGATGGTTGATATCAGGTTGATTGGATGGTTGATTGGATGGTTGATATCATGTTGATTGGATGGTTGATATCAGGTTAATTGGATGGTTGATTGGATGGTTGATATCATGTTGATTGGATGGTTGATATCAGGTTGATTGGATGGTTGATTGGATGGTTGATATCATGTTGATTGGATGGTTGGTTGGATGGTTGATTGGATGGTTGAGTGGATGGTTGATTGGATGGTTAATATCAGGTTGATTGGATGGTTGATTGGATGGTTGATTGGATGGCTGATATCATGTTGATTGGATGGTTGATATCAGGTTGATTGGATGGTTGATATCATGTTGATTGGATGGTTGATATCATGTTGATTGGATGGTTGATATCAGGCCAGTGCACGTGTACTGTTGATAAACGTTGATTTATGCTAGTGTGTGTGTGTGTGTTTTGATGTTAGTGTGTATGTGTGTATTAATATGAATATGTGTAACAGCGATCTTATACAAGGTTAATACAGCTTTGTACGATCACCTCCCTTATTTTAATACACGGTTTGTATGGATCACCTCCCCTGTTTTAATACACAGTTTGTATGATCACCTCCCCTGTTTTAATACACGGTTTGTATGATTACCTCCCCTGTGCCAGCAAGGGAGTCAACCCTGGCACCATTCATCATTCGCAGAGAATGTACTCATTAACCCCGGCGTTACTCAATCAGACACGTCCTTTTGTCGCCGCACGTGTGTGTGTGTGGTCAGGGGGACGGGCACGTTCATTAGCATAAAGTCATATCTGATGACGTCGCAAAGTCAAATCTGATGACGTCACAAACTCTAAGCTGATGACGTCACAAAGTCTAATCTGATGACGTCACAAAGTCTAATCTGATGACGTCACAAAGTCACATTCTGATGACGTCATAAAGTCACATCTAATGACGTCATAAAGTTATATCTGATGACGTCACAAAGTCTTATCTGATGACGTCACAAAGTCAGCTGATGAATCTAAAAATACGTTAATAATCTTATTCCTGAAAGTACTGAAGATGAATGACGAATTTTTATAGGGCCAAACACCCAACATTTTGTGGGCATTGTGGACCCTAAATCCAACATTTTGTGGACCCAACACCCAACATTTTGTGGCCATTGTGGACCCTACATCCAACATTTTGTGGGGCAAACAACCAAACTTTCCCGTCCGGTTTAGCTGAAGCTATTTTAGACTAAAATTTATTGATCTGGTAAGCCCTCGAAATGTTGGATACCCAGAAGAAAAGTCCCCTCCCGACAGACCCCCCCCCCTCCCAACAGACCCCCGTCCCTGGGTTAAAGCGGCAATAACGGGGTCACCTCAACATCCGGTCTAGGGGTGGGGTGGTGTGGGGGTGAGTTGGATATAGTTATCCTTTCAACCTAGATCGACTGACTTGCCTAAAAAACAGATAGTTCATTGTTAGGGAAGGGGGGGGGGGGGTGATTATTAGCGCGCGTGTACGCGGGGGGAGGGTGTGGAGAAGTCTGTTGGAGCACGTCTGGCTTCGTTTCTTACCCCCCACCCCCCACCCCCACCCCCACCAAACTGCCCGAGGCCCAGTCGCTTTAAAGCTACCAGAGTCGATTGTTTTCTTCGACGGATTGTGTCTCATGGGTCTCTAGGGTTGCTAGCATGGGTCTCTAGGGTTTTTAACATGGGTCTCTAGGGTTGCTAACATGGGTCTCTAGGGTTGCTAACATGGGTCTCTAGGGTTGTTAACATGGGTCTCTAGGGTTGTTAACATGGGTCTCTAGGGTTGCTAACATGGGTCTCTAGGGTTGTTAACATGGGTCTCTAGGGTTGTTAACATGGGTCTCTAGGGTTGTTAACATGGGTCTCTAGGGTTGTTAACATGGGTCTCTAGGGTTGTTAACATGGGTCTCTAGGGTTGCTAACATAGGTCTCTAGGGTTGCTAACATGGGTCTCTAGGGTTGCTAACATGGGTCTCTAGGGTTGCTAACATGGGTCTCTAGGGTTGCTAACATGGGTCTCTAGGGTTGTTAACATGGGTCTCTAGGGTTGCTAACATGGGTCTCTAGGGTTGTTAACATGGGTCTCTAGGGTTGCTAACATGGGTCTCTAAGATAGTTGATGTTTAAGAAGCTGGAAGAATTGGTACGACAATGATGGATGATAAAACTCTACAGCCCTATGACTAGTTTGAAATAAAGACATACAAGAGCAATGATTAAATATGAGGTATTCACATAAGTATCCAATCGATTACATATTCCTTGCCCTTCATGTACACATAACATGGTCAACTGTGTATACATTACACAGTCCTTTGTGTACAAATTGTTTTAATCAATACGCTGGTGCGCCAAATGCCTCTGACATGTAGACACCTGTGACGTCAACCATTCAGGTAATGACGTCAGCCGTACAGGTAATGAGGACGGCAAATCAAATATCACAAGATCGAATTTCAACAACAAAGATTTCAATTATAATTTTAATTAATTTTAATTTTAATTAAAAGGCAAAAAGCTCTGACCAGAAGGAAACGAGAAAAGAACTCACGCGCATGGTTTTAGACCCGCACGTCCATCTGACACTGCCGTGCACGTCCATCTGACACTGCCGTGCACGTCCATATGTCATGCCGTGCACGTACTGACGGTTGTGAGTAAAACAAAGTGGAGCTAATTCATGCAACATTAGCTTTCACTCAGGGGACTTAACTCACTCACAACTTGGACAGGTGCTGGCAGATAATGGGTGCAACATGCCTGCGTGTGTTGAGTGGTGGCGGGATGGTTGACACAGTAGTCCCGGGTTGACACGCCAACCTATGGGGGGTTGACACGCCAAACTGTGGGGGGTTGACACGCCAACCTGTGGGAGGGTTGACACGCCAAACTGTGGGGGGGGGAGGGGTTGACACGCCAACCTGTGGGGGGTTGACACGCCAACCTATGGGGGGAGAGGGGTTGACACGCCAACCTGTGGGGGTTGACACGCCAACCTATAGGGGGGGAGGGGTTGACACGCCAACCTGTGGGGGTTGACACGCCAACCTGTGGGGGGGGGGGGGGGGTTGACACGCCAAACTGTGGGGGGGAGGGGTTGACACGCCAACCTGTGGGGGGTTGACACGCCAACCTATGGAGGGAGAGAGGGTTGACACGCCAACCTGTGAGGGGTTGACACGCCAACCTGTGGGAGGGTTGACACGCCAACCTGTGGGAGGGTTGACATGCCAACCTATGGGTGGAGGGGGTTGACATACCAACCTTTGGGTTTGACATCCAAACTTTGTAAGGTTCAACTAGAGACAACCAGCTAACGACATCTTAGGTCAAATTTGGTAGGTAAAACTTCACGTTCGTAGGCAAAACTTCACGTTCGTAGGCAAAACTTCACGTTCGTAGGCAAAACTTCACGTTCGTAGGCAAAACTTCACGTTCGTAGGCAAAACTTCACGTGCGTAGGCAAAACTTCACGTTCGTAGGCAAAACTTCACGTGCGTAGGCAAAACTTCACGTGCGTAGGCAAAACTTCACGTGCGTAGGCAAAACTTCACGTGCGTAGGCAAAACTTCACGTGCGTAGGCAAAACTTCACGTGCGTAGGCAAAACTTCACGTGCGTAGGCAAAACTTCACGTGCGTAGGCAAAACTTCACGTGCGTAGGCAAAACTTCACGTGCGTAGGCAAACAGACTATATGTACTAGATAAATCTAAATACAAATACATGAGTAAATATATAAACATACACACACACACACATATATATATATATATATATATATATATATATATATATATATATATATATATATATATATATATGTGTGTGTGTGCGTGTGTTTGTGTGTTTGTGTGTATACTATATCTAGCGAGGTCTACACGTATGAAGACGTGTGAGTGTGTGTGTTTGTGTGTATGCTATATCTAGCGAGGTCTACACGTATGAAGACGGCGCCAAGTACATGTAGACTTGTTGTGTGAGGTTCAGCAAAGGTCACGTGATTAAGGATATTTAATGAGCGATATTGGTTAATGTCGGCACTTTTAGCGGTAATTAACAGAAAACACATCACGTGATATGTGTATCACGTGATACACATATCACAAGCGGAAATGTCACGTCAATCACGGATCACGTTGATTGACGCATGCGTGTTGGGCAGATGTTTTTTTTTTACAGAATATAGCCTGAATAAATCAAAATACACCGGGTAAATTACCCCCTCCCCCCTCCTCACCCCCACCTCAACAGCCTTCCATCTGTAACACCATCCCAACCCTACTCAGTTTAGGTCAACGCCCTCTACCCCCCCCCCCCCCCACCCCCCACTCTACTCAATCGTGTTTTCCGTTCACGCTACATAGATAATAGACAGACAAACAGACAAACATACAGACAGACAAACAAATAGACAGACAAACAGACAAACATACAGACAGACAAACAAATAGACAGACAAATAGACATACAAAGAGACTGACATACAGACATAAAAACAAACAGAGTTACAGACAGACAGACATACAGACAGACACATAAACAGACCGGACACAGAAGATAGACGTGGACACCAGAACACAAGTTTGACAACATGACAGCGTTTGACAACATGACAGCGCAGTGCATCTTGGGCTCGCTGCGTGAGTTGACGCAGGTGACATGTCAGGTGACACCTGTGTAAGGGCGTTACATAACTTACACACACGTGTGAGGGTGTTACATAACTTACACAGGTGTGTGAAGGTGTTACATCACCCACACACCTGTGTGAGGGCGTTACATCACTCACACACCTGTGTGAGAGCGTTACATCACCCACACACCTGTGTGAGGGTGTTACATCACCCACACACCTGTGTGAGGGTGTTACATCACTCACACACCTGTGTGAGGGTGTTACATCACCCACACACCTGTGTGAGGGTGTTACATCACCCACACACCTGTGTGAGGGTGTTACATCACCCACACACCTGTGTGAGGGCGTTACATCACCCACACACCTGTGTGATGCCATGTGTTACACAACGCACACAGCGTCTGAGATATTCAAATGTATTCGGTGTGGTAGGTTTTCAGTGTAGCCTCAAACATCACTGTGGATGGCGGTGTGGATGAGGGAGGGGGGACGTGGCGGATAAAGACGGGGGGGGGGGCTGAGAAGGCAGCAGCTAGAGGCCCCCGATTTCTTCTTAAAAACAATATAAAATTATAATTTCCTACAGACTTTGTTAAAGTTGACCACACACAGACATAACATAAAGTTGACCAAAAAAAAAAGCGCAAGTGAATTTATAAAGTACTAATAATATTCCGCACTATTATGCACATTTTGTTTGGCGTTCACTTGATGTGCGATTCTTTTTTCTACGAGATTTTATTCTATTTTAAAAAGTTTAAGTATTTAAAATGGATTAAAAATCATGTCTATAGCCCGAGTTGCCATCCCCTGTATTTTTATGTTCGTATATTCGAGAAAGTTTAGGGGAGATCACTCCCGGTTTATTATTTTATAGATTTATCAAGGATGTAAGCAAAGTATAACGGGTGTAAGCAAATTACTCAGAACGTAAATGATACTACTCAAGTATTAAAGATGGGTTTCAAAAATATGTTCCTGCTAGTTTCACCATTTTAACATAAACCAATTTTTGTCATATTAAAATTTCAAACGCATCATTTTGTGTATCAGTAAACGATTGGACTAATTGAGTTTTTGCCAGTACACGGAATATGTTGCTAGTGTTGAAATCATGTCATTACTCATCAGATGTCCACTTGATATGGCTTGAGAATTTTTTGTTTTCCTTCACCTCTATCGTCTGCTCGGTTGGTTAGTGCTACATAGATCTAGATCTATTCGTTTCTTTGGTTGGCTAGTGCTACATAGATCTAGATCTATTCGTTTCTTTGGTTGGTTAGTGCTACATAGATCTAGACCTATTCGTTTCTTTGTTTTCTGATAGATTCGAACTCATTTCTGTTTTTCACATGCTAGTACGGATATCCAACCTTACAAAACAAAATAAGTGCTATCTAGCTGGATATAAATTTAGCCATACCACTTACAGCAGCGTTTTTTACGTTCAAGATTTATTTCAACCATTTTAAAAATGCCTGAAATGCTTAAATTAAAGTAATTCAAATTTTATGTTTGAAACTAGTTCTTAAATCAAATGAAAAATCACACACACACACACACACACACACATATATATATATATATATATATATATATATATATATATATATATATATATATATATATATATATATATATATATATATATATATATATATATATATATATTCCGGTTTAATCCGCTATGACGAGATGACTGAATGATTGAACTTGTGACAATCTTAATGATTGAACTTGTGACAATCTTAATGATTGAACTTGTGACAATCTTAATGACTGAACTTGTGACAATCTTAATGATTGAACTGATAATCTTGATGATTGAATGACGGATACTTAATGACTTGATTGGGAGTCTATCCCAATTAAACGGTTGACACACTTTCTATGTGAGAACACAACTTGACCCACACACCTAAACCCACACAACTTAACCCACACACCTAAACCCACACAACTTAACCCACACAACTTAACCCACACACCTAAACCCACACAACTTAACCCACACAACTTAACCCACACAACTTAACCCACACAACTAAACCCACACAACTTAACCCACACAACTTAACCCACACACCTAAACCCACACAACTTAACCCACACAACTTAACCCACACAACTTAACCCACACAACTTAACCCACACAACTTAACCCACACAACTTGACCCACACAACTTGACCCACACAACTTAACGCGCTAAATATCAGAAGCACCCAGAGAAAACACATTCCGGCATCCGGCAAACTCCGGCAGCCGGTCATGTTTGGGGAACATTTACGGCTTTTTAATGTGAGCTTCTGTTTGGTTTTAATGTCGGGGGGGGGGGGGGGAAGGGGGGGGGCATGCACACACACACACACATAACAATCACAGTTGGGGGGGGGGAAGGGTGGTGTTTAATTGTGATGAAATGTGATTAAAGTAATTAGGACCTGTGGTTTAATTAATGGCTGCTTGATTGGATGGTTGATATCAAGTTGATTGGATGGTTGATATCAGGTTGATTGGATGGTTGATATCATGTTGATTGGATAGTTGATATAGTGTTGATTGGATGGTTGATATCAGGTTGATTGGATGATTGATATCAGGTTGATTGGATGGTTGATATCAGGTTGATTGGATGGTTGATATCAGGTTGATTGGATGGTTGATTGGATGGTTGAGATCATGTTGATTGGATGGTTGATATCGTGTTGATTGGATGGTTGATATCGTGTTGATTGGATGGTTGATATCAGGTTGATTGGATGGTTGATTGGATGGTTGATTGGATGGTTGATATCATGTTGATTGGATGGTTGATATCAGGTTGATTGGATGGTTGATTGGATGGTTGATATCATGTTGATTGGATGGTTGATATCAGGTTAATTGGATGGTTGATTGGATGGTTGATATCATGTTGATTGGATGGTTGATATCAGGTTGATTGGATGGTTGATTGGATGGTTGATATCATGTTGATTGGATGGTTGGTTGGATGGTTGATTGGATGGTTGAGTGGATGGTTGATTGGATGGTTAATATCAGGTTGATTGGATGGTTGATTGGATGGTTGATTGGATGGCTGATATCATGTTGATTGGATGGTTGATATCAGGTTGATTGGATGGTTGATATCATGTTGATTGGATGGTTGATATCATGTTGATTGGATGGTTGATATCAGGCCAGTGCACGTGTACTGTTGATAAACGTTGATTTATGCTAGTGTGTGTGTGTGTGTTTTGATGTTAGTGTGTATGTGTGTATTAATATGAATATGTGTAACAGCGATCTTATACAAGGTTAATACAGCTTTGTACGATCACCTCCCTTATTTTAATACACGGTTTGTATGGATCACCTCCCCTGTTTTAATACACAGTTTGTATGATCACCTCCCCTGTTTTAATACACGGTTTGTATGATTACCTCCCCTGTGCCAGCAAGGGAGTCAACCCTGGCACCATTCATCATTCGCAGAGAATGTACTCATTAACCCCGGCGTTACTCAATCAGACACGTCCTTTTGTCGCCGCACGTGTGTGTGTGTGGTCAGGGGGACGGGCACGTTCATTAGCATAAAGTCATATCTGATGACGTCGCAAAGTCAAATCTGATGACGTCACAAACTCTAAGCTGATGACGTCACAAAGTCTAATCTGATGACGTCACAAAGTCTAATCTGATGACGTCACAAAGTCACATTCTGATGACGTCATAAAGTCACATCTAATGACGTCATAAAGTTATATCTGATGACGTCACAAAGTCTTATCTGATGACGTCACAAAGTCAGCTGATGAATCTAAAAATACGTTAATAATCTTATTCCTGAAAGTACTGAAGATGAATGACGAATTTTTATAGGGCCAAACACCCAACATTTTGTGGGCATTGTGGACCCTAAATCCAACATTTTGTGGACCCAACACCCAACATTTTGTGGCCATTGTGGACCCTACATCCAACATTTTGTGGGGCAAACAACCAAACTTTCCCGTCCGGTTTAGCTGAAGCTATTTTAGACTAAAATTTATTGATCTGGTAAGCCCTCGAAATGTTGGATACCCAGAAGAAAAGTCCCCTCCCGACAGACCCCCCCCCCCTCCCAACAGACCCCCGTCCCTGGGTTAAAGCGGCAATAACGGGGTCACCTCAACATCCGGTCTAGGGGTGGGGTGGTGTGGGGGTGAGTTGGATATAGTTATCCTTTCAACCTAGATCGACTGACTTGCCTAAAAAACAGATAGTTCATTGTTAGGGAAGGGGGGGGGGGTGATTATTAGCGCGCGTGTACGCGGGGGGAGGGTGTGGAGAAGTCTGTTGGAGCACGTCTGGCTTCGTTTCTTACCCCCCACCCCCCACCCCCACCCCCACCAAACTGCCCGAGGCCCAGTCGCTTTAAAGCTACCAGAGTCGATTGTTTTCTTCGACGGATTGTGTCTCATGGGTCTCTAGGGTTGCTAGCATGGGTCTCTAGGGTTTTTAACATGGGTCTCTAGGGTTGCTAACATGGGTCTCTAGGGTTGCTAACATGGGTCTCTAGGGTTGTTAACATGGGTCTCTAGGGTTGTTAACATGGGTCTCTAGGGTTGCTAACATGGGTCTCTAGGGTTGTTAACATGGGTCTCTAGGGTTGTTAACATGGGTCTCTAGGGTTGTTAACATGGGTCTCTAGGGTTGTTAACATGGGTCTCTAGGGTTGTTAACATGGGTCTCTAGGGTTGCTAACATAGGTCTCTAGGGTTGCTAACATGGGTCTCTAGGGTTGCTAACATGGGTCTCTAGGGTTGCTAACATGGGTCTCTAGGGTTGCTAACATGGGTCTCTAGGGTTGTTAACATGGGTCTCTAGGGTTGCTAACATGGGTCTCTAGGGTTGTTAACATGGGTCTCTAGGGTTGCTAACATGGGTCTCTAAGATAGTTGATGTTTAAGAAGCTGGAAGAATTGGTACGACAATGATGGATGATAAAACTCTACAGCCCTATGACTAGTTTGAAATAAAGACATACAAGAGCAATGATTAAATATGAGGTATTCACATAAGTATCCAATCGATTACATATTCCTTGCCCTTCATGTACACATAACATGGTCAACTGTGTATACATTACACAGTCCTTTGTGTACAAATTGTTTTAATCAATACGCTGGTGCGCCAAATGCCTCTGACATGTAGACACCTGTGACGTCAACCATTCAGGTAATGACGTCAGCCGTACAGGTAATGAGGACGGCAAATCAAATATCACAAGATCGAATTTCAACAACAAAGATTTCAATTATAATTTTAATTAATTTTAATTTTAATTAAAAGGCAAAAAGCTCTGACCAGAAGGAAACGAGAAAAGAACTCACGCGCATGGTTTTAGACCCGCACGTCCATCTGACACTGCCGTGCACGTCCATCTGACACTGCCGTGCACGTCCATATGTCATGCCGTGCACGTACTGACGGTTGTGAGTAAAACAAAGTGGAGCTAATTCATGCAACATTAGCTTTCACTCAGGGGACTTAACTCACTCACAACTTGGACAGGTGCTGGCAGATAATGGGTGCAACATGCCTGCGTGTGTTGAGTGGTGGCGGGATGGTTGACACAGTAGTCCCGGGTTGACACGCCAACCTATGGGGGGTTGACACGCCAAACTGTGGGGGGTTGACACGCCAACCTGTGGGAGGGTTGACACGCCAAACTGTGGGGGGGGGAGGGGTTGACACGCCAACCTGTGGGGGGTTGACACGCCAACCTATGGGGGGAGAGGGGTTGACACGCCAACCTGTGGGGGTTGACACGCCAACCTATAGGGGGGGAGGGGTTGACACGCCAACCTGTGGGGGTTGACACGCCAACCTGTGGGGGGGGGGGGGGGGTTGACACGCCAAACTGTGGGGGGGAGGGGTTGACACGCCAACCTGTGGGGGGTTGACACGCCAACCTATGGAGGGAGAGAGGGTTGACACGCCAACCTGTGAGGGGTTGACACGCCAACCTGTGGGAGGGTTGACACGCCAACCTGTGGGAGGGTTGACATGCCAACCTATGGGTGGAGGGGGTTGACATACCAACCTTTGGGTTTGACATCCAAACTTTGTAAGGTTCAACTAGAGACAACCAGCTAACGACATCTTAGGTCAAATTTGGTAGGTAAAACTTCACGTTCGTAGGCAAAACTTCACGTTCGTAGGCAAAACTTCACGTTCGTAGGCAAAACTTCACGTTCGTAGGCAAAACTTCACGTTCGTAGGCAAAACTTCACGTGCGTAGGCAAAACTTCACGTTCGTAGGCAAAACTTCACGTGCGTAGGCAAAACTTCACGTGCGTAGGCAAAACTTCACGTGCGTAGGCAAAACTTCACGTGCGTAGGCAAAACTTCACGTGCGTAGGCAAAACTTCACGTGCGTAGGCAAAACTTCACGTGCGTAGGCAAAACTTCACGTGCGTAGGCAAAACTTCACGTGCGTAGGCAAAACTTCACGTGCGTAGGCAAACAGACTATATGTACTAGATAAATCTAAATACAAATACATGAGTAAATATATAAACATACACACACACACACATATATATATATATATATATATATATATATATATATATATATATATATATATATATATATATATATATATATGTGTGTGTGTGCGTGTGTTTGTGTGTTTGTGTGTATACTATATCTAGCGAGGTCTACACGTATGAAGACGTGTGAGTGTGTGTGTTTGTGTGTATGCTATATCTAGCGAGGTCTACACGTATGAAGACGGCGCCAAGTACATGTAGACTTGTTGTGTGAGGTTCAGCAAAGGTCACGTGATTAAGGATATTTAATGAGCGATATTGGTTAATGTCGGCACTTTTAGCGGTAATTAACAGAAAACACATCACGTGATATGTGTATCACGTGATACACATATCACAAGCGGAAATGTCACGTCAATCACGGATCACGTTGATTGACGCATGCGTGTTGGGCAGATGTTTTTTTTTTACAGAATATAGCCTGAATAAATCAAAATACACCGGGTAAATTACCCCCTCCCCCCTCCTCACCCCCACCTCAACAGCCTTCCATCTGTAACACCATCCCAACCCTACTCAGTTTAGGTCAACGCCCTCTACCCCCCCCCCCCCCCCCACCCCCCACTCTACTCAATCGTGTTTTCCGTTCACGCTACATAGATAATAGACAGACAAACAGACAAACATACAGACAGACAAACAAATAGACAGACAAACAGACAAACATACAGACAGACAAACAAATAGACAGACAAATAGACATACAAAGAGACTGACATACAGACATAAAAACAAACAGAGTTACAGACAGACAGACATACAGACAGACACATAAACAGACCGGACACAGAAGATAGACGTGGACACCAGAACACAAGTTTGACAACATGACAGCGTTTGACAACATGACAGCGCAGTGCATCTTGGGCTCGCTGCGTGAGTTGACGCAGGTGACATGTCAGGTGACACCTGTGTAAGGGCGTTACATAACTTACACACACGTGTGAGGGTGTTACATAACTTACACAGGTGTGTGAAGGTGTTACATCACCCACACACCTGTGTGAGGGCGTTACATCACTCACACACCTGTGTGAGAGCGTTACATCACCCACACACCTGTGTGAGGGTGTTACATCACCCACACACCTGTGTGAGGGTGTTACATCACTCACACACCTGTGTGAGGGTGTTACATCACCCACACACCTGTGTGAGGGTGTTACATCACCCACACACCTGTGTGAGGGTGTTACATCACCCACACACCTGTGTGAGGGCGTTACATCACCCACACACCTGTGTGATGCCATGTGTTACACAACGCACACAGCGTCTGAGATATTCAAATGTATTCGGTGTGGTAGGTTTTCAGTGTAGCCTCAAACATCACTGTGGATGGCGGTGTGGATGAGGGAGGGGGGACGTGGCGGATAAAGACGGGGGGGGGGGCTGAGAAGGCAGCAGCTAGAGGCCCCCGATTTCTTCTTAAAAACAATATAAAATTATAATTTCCTACAGACTTTGTTAAAGTTGACCACACACAGACATAACATAAAGTTGACCAAAAAAAAAAGCGCAAGTGAATTTATAAAGTACTAATAATATTCCGCACTATTATGCACATTTTGTTTGGCGTTCACTTGATGTGCGATTCTTTTTTCTACGAGATTTTATTCTATTTTAAAAAGTTTAAGTATTTAAAATGGATTAAAAATCATGTCTATAGCCCGAGTTGCCATCCCCTGTATTTTTATGTTCGTATATTCGAGAAAGTTTAGGGGAGATCACTCCCGGTTTATTATTTTATAGATTTATCAAGGATGTAAGCAAAGTATAACGGGTGTAAGCAAATTACTCAGAACGTAAATGATACTACTCAAGTATTAAAGATGGGTTTCAAAAATATGTTCCTGCTAGTTTCACCATTTTAACATAAACCAATTTTTGTCATATTAAAATTTCAAACGCATCATTTTGTGTATCAGTAAACGATTGGACTAATTGAGTTTTTGCCAGTACACGGAATATGTTGCTAGTGTTGAAATCATGTCATTACTCATCAGATGTCCACTTGATATGGCTTGAGAATTTTTTGTTTTCCTTCACCTCTATCGTCTGCTCGGTTGGTTAGTGCTACATAGATCTAGATCTATTCGTTTCTTTGGTTGGCTAGTGCTACATAGATCTAGATCTATTCGTTTCTTTGGTTGGTTAGTGCTACATAGATCTAGACCTATTCGTTTCTTTGTTTTCTGATAGATTCGAACTCATTTCTGTTTTTCACATGCTAGTACGGATATCCAACCTTACAAAACAAAATAAGTGCTATCTAGCTGGATATAAATTTAGCCATACCACTTACAGCAGCGTTTTTTACGTTCAAGATTTATTTCAACCATTTTAAAAATGCCTGAAATGCTTAAATTAAAGTAATTCAAATTTTATGTTTGAAACTAGTTCTTAAATCAAATGAAAAATCACACACACACACACACACACACATATATATATATATATATATATATATATATATATATATATATATATATATATATATATATATATATATATATATATATATATATATATATTCCGGTTTAATCCGCTATGACGAGATGACTGAATGATTGAACTTGTGACAATCTTAATGATTGAACTTGTGACAATCTTAATGATTGAACTTGTGACAATCTTAATGACTGAACTTGTGACAATCTTAATGATTGAACTGATAATCTTGATGATTGAATGACGGATACTTAATGACTTGATTGGGAGTCTATCCCAATTAAACGGTTGACACACTTTCTATGTGAGAACACAACTTGACCCACACACCTAAACCCACACAACTTAACCCACACACCTAAACCCACACAACTTAACCCACACAACTTAACCCACACACCTAAACCCACACAACTTAACCCACACAACTTAACCCACACAACTTAACCCACACAACTAAACCCACACAACTTAACCCACACAACTTAACCCACACACCTAAACCCACACAACTTAACCCACACAACTTAACCCACACAACTTAACTTACACAACTTAACCCACACAACTAAACCCACACAACTTAACCCACACAACTTAACCCACACAACTTAACCCACACAACTTGACCCACACAACTTAACTTACACAACTTAACCCACACAACTAAACCCACACAACTTAACCCACACAACTAAACCCACACAACTGAACCCACACAGCTAAACCCACACAACCCACACAACTTAACCCACACAACTTAACCCACACAACTTGACCCACACAACTTAACCCACACAACTTAACCCACACAACTTAACCCACACAACTTAACCCACACAACTAAACCCACACAACTTGACCCACACAACCCACACAACTTAACCCACACAACTTAACCCACACAACTTAACCCACACAACCCACACAACTTAACCCATACAACCCACACAAGTAAACCCACACAACTTAACCCACACAACTTAACCCACACAACCCACACAACTTAACCCACACAACTTAACCCACACAACCCACACAAGTAAACCCACACAACTTAACCCACACAACTTAACCCACACAACCCACACAACTTAACCCACACAACTTAACCCACACAACTTGACCTACCTTTACCGAAACATTTTAAAATCTCGGTATATGACCCCTATGTTTCTCATTTTCCCTAACACATTTCTAGCCCCCCCCCCCCCCCCATATTTGAAGTTGAATGTTAAATTGAAAAATTCACCAATGTCTATTTTTAATCTGCGGCCGACAATCTTGTATTGATTGGGGACACAGCGAAAAAAAATTGATTTTTTAAAAAGTTGATCTTACAATAATTGTCTGGCTCTATGCTAGTTACTGATGCACGTCTGGTGGGTCTGGGGGTGGGGGGAGGGGCGCCTGGGGGGGGGGGTGCTTGCATGTACCACAATCAGTTGCTGGCAAAAGTGCACAAGGTGAAGTAGAGTTTTTTTAGAATTTGTGCTACTGGAAAGATGTGGGTGGGGTCGGTAGTTGTGGGCAGGGATGAGTGGTGTGGGTAGGTGTGACTTGGGGTGGGGGTTGGTGTTTAGTGACTTCGATATTGTAGAAAAAAAGAAGGCATATTTATAAATAAATTAACTGTGTCGTTAGTTAGTTATGTGTGTAATGAGTTGTGTCGTTAATGAGATGTGTCATTTCTGATTTGCGTCGTTGTTCAATGAGTTACGACATTAATAGGTTGTGTCTGTCATTAGCTCTCCTTTTAATGAGTTGATTAACTCAACATTAGCATGGACATTCAATAACTTAATCATTTTATTATTTTGTCGGAACAGTTCGTTTGTCGCAATTTATTTTTGGCTTTAACATACGCTCCAACATTTTAACACACGCACAAAAATTTAAAATTCATCAATAGAATAAAATTAAAAATATTTTAACATGCACAAATATTTCGCATATTTACATGCGCAAATATTTTAAAAACTTTAAAAACACACAAAATATTTGAGCAGACAAGGGGACCAACACACCATGACCTAGACACTAGGACCTAGACAATAGGACCTAGACACTAGGACCTAGACACTAGGACCTAGACACTAGGACCTAGACACTAGGACCTAGACACTAGGACCTAGACACTAGGACCTAGACACTAGGACCTAGACACTAGGACCTAGACAATAGGACCTAGACACTAGGACCTAGACACTAGGACCTAGACACTAGGACCTAGACAATAGGACCTAGACACTAGGACCTAGACAATAGGACCTAGACACTAGAACCTAGACACTAGGACCTAGACACTAGGACCTAGACACTAGGACCTAGACACTAGGACCTAGACACTAGGACCAAGACACTAGGACCTAGACACTAGGACCTAGACACCAGGACCTAGACACTAGGACCTAGACAACAGGACCTAGACACTAGGACCTAGACACAAGGACCTAGACAACATGAGTGTTATGGCCAGCCTTTGATTTTTTGATGTCAAGTCTCTCGGTTATTGAACTTGAACACTTGTTCAATCTTTGATTGATGTTCGATTGATGTTCGATTTATGTTCGATTGATGTTCGATTGATGTTCGATTAGTGAGATCGACGGCCAGCTTTGTTGTATGTTGGTCTTTGATCCAACATTTAATTATAAAACTACTTTTACATACAAAAATCAAAGTACACTTTTGATTGTACAATCAAAGCATAGATTGTATAATACAATCAAAGCATAAATTGTATAACACAATCAATCCAAAGATTGTACAACATAATCCAAAGATTGTACAATACATTACAGAGATTGAGCGACACAATCCAAAGATTGTACGACACAATCCAAAGATTGTATGACACAATCCAAAGATTGTACAACACAATCCAAAGATTGTACAACACATTCCTCTACATGCGATGAAGGTTGAAACACCCAGACGCCCCCCCCCCCCCACCTTGGTGTCGTGTCGTACCCCACTCTTTAATTAGGAGCGCCCGATTACAATTTTAAGGCACTATTTAATGAGCTCTCTAATTAGCGCCCGATTATAATTTAAGACACTATTTAATGAGTTCTCTCAAATTAGATTTGTGTGCCGTTATTCTGTTTGAAAGATTCAATATAAGACGTACTATCGAGAGTTATGTCATGATTTTACATTGATCACATTTTGTACTATCGAGAGTTATGTCATGATTTTATATTGATCACATTTCGTATGATAATTAGCTCAGAATATTTTGATGATTATAAATGAAAGATTAAGTTAAAACCACAGCTAAGCTAACCAAACACATCATAACCCTAACCCAGTCAACAAACAAACAAACAAACAAACAAATTACCTTGGGGGTGAGCTCGTTTAATCCAGTGCTGGACGCGCGTGAGTATCCCAAGCTCGTGCACGGTGCCGTCTGGCGCTGGTGCCAGCCCCACGTCGTACTCACGGCATGGGCGCGTCAGGCGTGCTGGAACTGCTCGCTGTAACTGTGGGTGAGCGAGGGGTGGGGAGCGAGGGGTGGGGGGTAGGGGGTGGGGAGATAAATGTGTTGACTATTGGAATACAGCGATGCGGGCATGGGGTGGGGGTAGTTAGGGGGGTGGGTGTGTGATACTTTAAGCCATCCAATCCAAACAAATTTATAATTTAATCCGACTGGCCGCGGGACGAATGTACAGCAACATCAAGCCATCACACTCGCAGCAACAACATTTCTCTCTCGTCTAATGTGGGACTTTTTTTTTTACAGGGGAATCTTGCGCACAAATAACATTTTTATTTACCAGCAGTCGCTATACATTGGTAAAGTAATTAGTGGTACAGTGATTAGGGGTACAGTGACTAGGGGTACAGTGACTAGTGGTACAGTGACTAGGGGTACAGTGACTAGGGGTACATTGGTACAATGACTAGTGGTACAGTGACTAGTGGTACAGTGACTAGTGGTACAGTGACTAGGGGTACAGTGACTAGGGGTACAGTGACTAGTGGTACAGTGACTAGGGGTACAGTGACTAGGGGTACAGTGATTAGTGATACATTGGTACAATGACTAGTGGTACAGTGACTAGGGGTACAGTGACTAGGGGTACAGTGACTAGGGGTACAGTGACTAGGGGTACAGTGACTAGTGGTACAGTGACTAGTGGTACAGTGGTAAAGTGACTAGTGGTACAGTGACTAGTGGTACAGTGACTAGTGGTACAGTGGTACAGTGACTAGTGGTACAGTGACTAGTGGTACAGTGGTACAGTGACTAGTGGTACAGTGACTAGTGGTACAGTGGTACAGTGACTAGTGGTACAGTGACTAGTGGTACAGTGACTAGTGGTACAGTGACTAGTGGTACAGTGACTAGTGGTACATTGGTACAATGACTAGTGGTACAGTGACTAGTGGTACAGTGACTAGTGGTACAGTGGTACAGTGACTAGTGGTGCAGTGACTAGTGGTACAGTGACTAGGGGTACAGTGGTACAGTGACTAGTGGTACAGTGACTAGTGGTACAGTGGTACAGTGACTAGTGGTACAGTGACTAGGGGTACATTGGTACAATGACTAGTGGTACAGTGACTAGTGGTACAGTGACTAGTGGTACAGTGACTAGGGGTACAGTGACTAGGGGTACACTGGTACAGTGACTAGTGGTACAGTGACTAGTGGTACACTGACTAGTGGTACACTGACTAGTGGTACAGTGACTAGGGGTACAGTGACTAGTGGTACAGTGACTAGGGGTACACTGGTACAAAGACTAGTGGTACAGTGTCTATTCTCTTCAGTCTGAAGATGTGTCTGGTTTAAATCCGTGAATTCAACCGACGAAAATCTTTGACCTTCCCTGACGTCACAACAACAATGGCCGCCCTGAGCCGATTAATTCGTCTGAGAAAATGTGCGCTATGATTGGTTGGCTGGTTGCAATAGCCCAGCAGAGATTGAAAAGCAACGTTTTGATTGGCCGGTGATGTATTCACTGCTGGCTAGTTTCTTTTCAGTGCGTTGTATGTCTGTGTGTCTGTGTATGTGTATGTGGCTGTGTTTGTCTGTGGTTTTGTGTGTTAGTGTACGTGAGATCATGCCTGTCTGAGTGTGTTTGTGTGTTCGTGTGTGTGTTTGTGTATGTGTGAATCTCTGAATTGATGTGAGTGTGTGGGAATATCACGTTTTGACTCTGGCTCCGTTACATGGAATTTCTGGCCATCTCAAAAAACAAACTCCCCTTTTTCCATGTTTTTCCTGATCGAGATTTATTTCAGCTCTAATCAACACTGATATTTGACACAAAGCATTTAGCGGAGAGAGCGGAGGGGGGAGGGGGTGGAAGGATGGGGGGGGGGGGGGGCTGCACAATTTTAAAACTGGCTGTGGAGGTTGTAGCAGACGTCAGTGAGTTGCAGCCTTTAAAGAATGTTTTCACGTCTACCATATTGTTGAATATGAAATGTTTTCACGTCTACCATATTGTTGAATATGAAATGTTTTCACGTCTACTATATTGTTGAATATGAAATGTTTTCACATCTACTATATTGTTGAATGTGAAATGTTTTCACGTCTACTATATTGTTGAATATGAAATGTTTTCACGTCTACTATATTGTTGAATATGAAATGTTTTCACGTCTACTATATTGTTGAATATGAAATGTTTTCACATCTACTATATTGTTGAATATGAAATGTTTTCACATCTACTATATTGTTGACTATGAAATGTTTTCACATCTATAATATAATCGGGCTGAGCGTGTCCTTCCGTCCGTCATCGCTATAGATTTTGGGACTATAAAAGTAAGCTACGCACCACGCTGTGCTTTTCAGTGCACCGCAGTGTCTTATTATAAGTATTAGAGTAGGGTTTGTTTATATAGCGGCATAGAGCTAATTTATAATTTCCACTGTTTGTACAATTTTGCATAACGTAAAGAGAATATTAAATACACGCACATTGCTAAAACATATTAAAAGGATCAATGTCAAATATTGTTTTCTTTTTTATGCCTGAGAAAGGTGGAAACATTTTAATAATGTAATAACAGTAGGCTAGAAAAATCAAATTAATTTAACTCTTTTTTCTAATTTTGACAAGGGAGGTAATTCAAAAATAAATTTAACTCACGCTAATAAAAAAAAATGTGAATGCAAATGTACGGACGTACTAGAAGGAATTAGTGTTGCAATAATATAATTAGCAAAATGTGAATGCAAATTGTGCGGATGCGGATTGTTAGAAAATTATAATTAGCATGGATTGATAAAAGGCAATCTTTTATTTATTTCATTCACTGAATTTACTGTTTACTATTTATAATTTTTAATCGACTATTCCGCAATATTATAGGCGCGTCATCACCTTCATTGGGTGGATGGTGCGCAATGGTTTTAGTTATGAAACTCTATTGTAAATTTTTAAAATTTAAAGTACTGGGGGAAAAAATGCGTGAATGGATAAAGTGAAATATTTAGGTGAAACACGGATATTTTAAATACTGCCTATTATTTATACTGTTTACTAATTATTATTCTATCTTTCGGTTTGAGGACAAGTTAGGGGTTTTATAGGAGAGGCGTAGCGAGGGGAGGGCATATGTCCCCGGGTGCCGACCTTAGGGGGCGCCAAAGTGGGTTGGAAAAAATGTGCGAGGGGGGGGGGGTGGGGGTGGAAATCGAAAGTTTTAGGGAGGGGGGGGAAGGAGTGCAAATCGAAAGTTTGAGGGGGGTGCAAATCACCGGAAAGGGCGCGATTTGGCGCTACGGGCTAGACTGTGAGCAATATGCCTGTATGAATGCATTTAAATTGTGTCTATGTTATGAGTGTTGTGTTTGTTTGTTCGTTTTTTTTTTTGTTTTTTTTTTTGCGTTCGTTTGTGTTGTGTTTAGTTTTGTTCTGTTCCCAAGTTGGTACATTTTAAAAAGATTTACCGTGGCGGAGCACGGGATGCAGCTAGTCTACTATATTGTTGAATATGAAATGTTTTCACGTCTACTATATTGTTGAATATGAAATGTTTTCACGTCTACTATATTGTTGAATATGAAATGTTTTCACGTCTACAATATTGTTGAATATGAAATGTTTTCACGTCTACTATATTGTTGAATATGAAATGTTTTCACGTCTACTATATTGTTGAATATGAAATGTTTTCACATCTACCATATTGTTGAATATGAAATGTTTTCACGTCTACTATATTGTTGAATATGAAATGTTTTCACGTCTACTATATAATTGAATATGAAATGTTTTCACATCTACCATATTGTTGAATATGAAATGTTTTCACATCTACCATATTGTTGAATATGAAATGTTTTCACGTCTACTATATTGTTGAATATGAAATATTAACACTACTTGGATTTAGACGATAAACTTTTATAATTGACTGTTATCATGCCTATACAAAATAACTAACGGTGGGGGGGGGTGGGGGGTGGGGGGGGGGGGTTGAGATCTAAATATGATTGGGATCCTCATTGGACCGTCTAACAGGTGGCACCAACCACTCGCAGGCCTGCAGGGGTGAGGAGATGTTGCCAGAATGTTCCAGCGTTTGTCTGAGGCCAAAGGTCTCGTCCCCTCTGTGACGTCATCGTGTGGGTTAACAAGCCGAGAGAGGTCTTGATGGACAAACACACTTGACCCTTAACCCCCCCCCCCCCCCCCACACACACACCACACAGCAAATAGGGCTCAACAAGCTGGGGGGGGGGTTGAAGTTCTAGCGGTCTGAAATCTACTTCATAGACTGGGCAATCTATGCTTCATAGACTGGCTAATCTATACTTCATAGACTGGCTAATCTATACTTCATAGACTGGCTAATCTATAATTCATAGACTGGCTAATCTATACTTCATAGACTGGGCAAACTATACTTCATAGACTGGGCAATCTATGCTTCATAGACTGGCTAATCTATACTTCATAGACTGGGCAATCTATGCTTCATAGACTGGCTAACCTACACTTTAGATGTGGCAGATGTACGGACCAAACGTCTGCCATGAGTTAGTCTGACAGAAGAAGTTGGATGAAGGCGTTAGTTAGGGGTAGCATTAGTGTTCGGGTAAGCCTTGGGGTTGGGGTTAGGGTTTGATTTAGGATCATGGTTTGGGATAGGGTTTAGGTTATGGTTTGGGTTAGGGTTTGGGTCTAATTTTGGGTTTGGGTTAGGGTTTGGTTTGAAAAGAACGATTTCTGTAATACGAAGGTCAAGGGTACTGTTTGATAGTTTGACCACGTGACCTTCCTCCTTGACCATTTGACCTCTCTCCATAACCTTTCTAGTTGACCTACGACCTGTCTAATAGACCAAGTGATCTGTCCGTCTAGTTGACTTCGTGACCTCTCAAGTAGCCAACGATATGTCGCCACGTCTGCCCAACAACTGTCTAACACAGTGAAGAGCTGAGTTGATCAAAACAAACAACTGGCCTCAGTTAACTTCTACGGCTATTTATAACTCCTCGCATTAAAAGACAGAAACTAATTGCAGACATTAACGCATTGATTGGGTTCATGAGCAGAGATACCTCCGCGATATACCTCACTCTCCCTACCCCCCCACCCCCACCCAACCCTCTCCTATCGTCTTGTCCCTATTGACGATTATTTTATTGGCAATCTCAAGCTTTGATACAACGTGGCAAGGCGTAGAGTACGCATGCGCCCAACTACGACAACTCTCCAACCAGCGGATGTTGAACGACTGCCCTAAGCGTCGGCAGACCTGTAAATTTCCCTGAAATGATCGTTTGCTTCCGGGAAGCGGGAATTATCGCGGGTGTGTTTTGGCTGGCGGGAAGACACGACCCAAACATGCACACGATCAATTCTTCGCCGGTCGGAAAATGGGAAGCTCTAATTAAAACTCAACACCGCTCATGATGGTTAATTAGCCACCCAATACAAATTCTGACCTGCTAAGGGACACTTTAGGCGGCAAGGTCTTTCCAAATATGTGGTCTTTTCAAACGTTTGGTCTTTTCAAATGTTTGGTCTTTTCAAATGTTTTGCTTAATTAAACACAACTAGGTAAACATCCTTTCATATTACAAATAAATATATTTCAGATGTCATATGTCACATGGCATTTTCAATTTCATGATAACATCCTATCTAGTGACGTCACCGAGATACCGTATCCAATAAAACACATTCCAAATCATCAAATGTCAGATGTCAACTCCACTACAAATGTCAGATGTCATCTCCACTACAAATGTCAGATGTCATCTCCACTACAAATGTCAGTTGTCATCTCCACTTCAAATGTCAGTCAAGTTTATTTTAAAATTTGAAAGCCATTTTCTGAATAAAAAAATAAATGGAAACTTCTAGAAATTCCCGTTGGAAACAGGTCGAGATTTTATTTACCTGTCGTTTGTATCTCGTGGTTCATTGACCTCAAGTTGAGGTACAGGTAGCACGTTTGCCGAGACCCATCCCTCACAGCATACAGGTGTGTTAGGACCATCCCGCACATCATACAGGTGTGTGAGGTGTGGGGCGACCATCCCGCACATCATACAGGTGTGGGGCGACCATCCCGCACATCATACAGGTGTGTGAGGGTTAGGGACGACCATGCCGTGCACAATCCCCCCCCCCCTGCACAAGTCGCGCCAGAAATTGGGGACGTGAGTCTGGCACTGTCTACCTAACCCTTACGTCTGTAGTAGTAGCGCTGTCTGGTATTTTATTATCTGAGCAATCTGCCAGTGGACTGTGGCATTTGGCGTGTCGTTAAGCGAACATTTCTTGTCAGTGGACTGTGGGGGTGGGGTAGGTTGGGAGTGGGGTAGGTTTGGGGTGGGGTAGGTTGGGAGTGGGGTAGGTTGGGGCTGGGGTAGGTTGGGGGGTGGGGTAGGTTGGGAGTGGGGTAGGTTGGGGCTGGGGTAGGTTGGGGGTGGGGTAGGTTGGGGGTGGGGTAGGTTGGGAGTGGGGTAGGTTGGGGCTGGGGTAGGTTGGGGGGTGGGGTAGGTTGGGAGTGGGGTAGGTTGGGGCTGGGGTAGGTTGGGGGTGGGGTAGGTTGGGGGTGGGGTAGGTTGGGAGTGGGGTAGGTTGGGGCTGGGGTAGGTTGGGGTGGGGTGGGTTGGGGCTGGGGTAGGTTGGGGGGTGGGGTAGGTTGGGAGTGGGGTAGGTTGGGGCTGGGGTAGGTTGGGGGTGGGGTAGGTTGGGGGTGGGGTAGGTTGGGAGTGGGGTAGGTTGGGGCTGGGGTAGGTTGGGGTGGGGTGGGTTGGGGCTGGGGTAGGTTGGGGCTGGGGTAGGTTGGGGCTGGTGTAGGTTGGGGCTGGGGTAGGTTGGGGCTGGGGTAGGTTGGGGCTGGGGTAGGTTGGGTGTGTGTGTGGGATGGGGTATCGAGTTTTTAAAAAAAAACAAATAACGTCAATTGTGGGGCTAAAGTTGGGGGTAGGGTTAGGGCTAGGGACTAGGGTTTGGGTGTGGTCAAAGGGAAGGCCACCCCAGGCTTGAGAAAGGTGAAACTTGATGATTCGAGCATTTAATGTAGCAGCAATCGTGGTTAGATCTTTGGTTGTTTTAGAACTTTGTTGTTTTAGAACTTTGGTTGTTTTAGAACTTTGTTTGTTTTAGAACTTGGTTGTTTTAGAACTTGGTTGTTTTAGAACTTTGTTGTTTTAGAACTTTGTTTGTTTTAGAACTTGGTTGTTTTAGAACTTTGTTGTTTTAGAACTTTGTTGTTTTAGAACTTTGTTTGTTTTAGAACTTTGGTTGTTTTAGAACTTTGGTTGTTTTAGAACTTTGTTTGTTTTAGAACTTTGGTTGTTTTAGAACTTTGTTGTTTAGAACTTGGTTGTTTTAGAACTTTGGTTGTTTTAGAACTTTGGTTGTTTTAGAACTTTGGTTGTTTTAGAACTTGGTTGTTTTAGAACTTTGGTTGTTTTAGAACAGAACTTTGATTGTTTTAGAACTTTATTTGTTTTAGAACTTTATTTGTTTTAGAACTTTGTTTGTTTTAGAACTTTGGTTGTTTTAGAACTTTGTTGTTTTAGAACTTGGTTGTTTTAGAACTTTGGTTGTTTTAGAACAGAACTTTGATTGTTTTAGAACTTTGGTTGTTTAAGAACTTTGTTGTTTTAGAGCTTTGGTTGTTTTAGAACTTGGTTGTTTTAGAACTTTGTTGTTTTAGAACTTTGTTGTTTTAGAACTTTGTTTTTTTTAGATCTTTTGTTCTTTTACTTTAAAAAATACATAGTGCTGTAAACTGTCTAAAAGTTTGGGCACAAATATTTGTCACCCTTAGGTAACCTACCCCTGTGAGGTGGGATGTGGGGAGGTGTGGTGCTGGGGAGGTGGGAGGTGGGTAGGTGTGGTGGTGGGTAGGTGTGGTGGTGTAGGTGTGGTGGTGGGTAGGTGGGGGGGGGTGGGGAGGTGAGTAAATATTTTGTTTGGACTTCTTCAGGCTGACGTTGTGACCAGTTGAGTAAATCGAGCCTAATTAAACATTAGAGTTTTAGCTAATTAGACATTAGTTTTAGCTAATGAGCACTTTGATTTGGTTTGGTTAGGCTTGAAACTATTTAGCAAGCTACGTGTAATGTAACTGGGGTCAGGGAACTGTGTTTACCTGATTAGTGGTTGGCTGCTGGTGGGAGCGGGTTGGCTGCTGGTGTGAGCGGGTTGGCTGCTGGTGTTAGAGGGTTGGCTGCTGGTGTTAACGGGTTGGGTTGATGGGTGGATGCGTTGGCTACTGGTGTTAACGGGTTGGCTGCTGGTGTTAACGGGTTGGCTGCTGGTGTTAACGGGTTGGCTGCTGGTGTTAGAGGGTTGGGTTGATGGGTGGATGGGTTGATGGGTGGATGGATTGATGGGTGGATGGGTTGAATGTTTGATGGGTGGATGGGTTGATGTGTGGGTAGGTTGATGGGTGGGTAGGTTGATGAATGGATGTGTGGATGTGCCACATGTCTTAGCGCCGATGTTGAAGGTTGATGTAGGTGTAACGATGACGCAATAACCACCGCCACTTCCTCTTGCCATAGCACTCTCAAAGATCGGGAATTTCCAGGTTCTATTTTTAAACCTTGTGTTTATTAACTTCACTTCCGGTCTAAATAGAAGCGTCAATAGGCCTGTCATCTCTTGGAGTAGGGTGGGTGGGGGGGGGGGGGGTGGGGGTTGGGGTGGGGGCTGAATGTCAATCACAGGAGTCTATTGGATAAAACAAACAACAGTAGGTCAATGATGGGGGGGGGGCTCGCTATATCAACAGTAGGTCAATGATGGGGGGGGGGGCTCGCTATATCAACAGTAGGTCTATGATGGGGGGGGGGCACGCTATATCAACAGTAGGTCTATGATGGGGGGGGGGGGGGGGCACGCTATATCAACAGTAGGTCTATGATGGGGGGGGCACGCTATATCAACAGTAGGTCTATGATGGGGGGGGGGGGGGCACGCTATATCAACAGTAGGTCTATGATGGGGGGGGGGGGGCACGCTATATCAACAGTAGGTCCTTGATGGGGGGGGCACGCTATATCAACAGTAGGTCCTTGATGGGGGGGGGCACGCTATATCATAGATAATCTAGACCATGCGGTAGGGAACATTAGCGGCACGCTAGAACCATCCAAGATTAGCGTCACGCTAAGTAAGTCACCTTGACCCCATGAGCATGCTTCACCTGAGGCAAAATGGCTTATTCTACTCTAGAATAATTCCCTTTTGATGAATGCGCTTACGATAATTAAGTTTAATTTCTTAATTTCCCGGCGATTGGGAAATATCTGAGTCTTCAGACAGCCGAGTGACATCTATTTTCGGCAACATAACTGTCACAATGTCAGTGTGACAACACTAATGTCACAATGTCAGTGTGACAACTTATCTTCGTAGGCAGGCTGCCTATTGACCATGACGCCCCCCTCACCCATTAACCATGACGCCCCCCATTAACCATTACGCCCCCCATTAACCATGACGCCCCCCCTCACCCATTAACCATGACGCCCCCCTCACCCATTAACCATGACGCCCCCCCACCATTAACCATGACGCCCCCATGACGCCCCTCCCCCACCATTAACCATGACGCCCCCATGACGCCCCCCCACCATTAACCATGACGCCCCCCATGACGCCCCCCTCACCCATTAACCAAGACGGCCCCCATGACGCCCCCATGACGCCTGCCCCCCCCCATTAACCGTGACGCCCCCCATGACGCCGCCCCCAGACTTCCGGTGTGAGTGTTCTCGGTGTCCAGCCTCCAGGGGACATAACTTAGGCCCGTGTTTGTCCACGTGACGTACATGCGCGTGGGCTCCATCAGGACCGGAAGTGATCGGATTGTCTGGAGAGACGGGGGGGGGGTGGGGGGTGGGGGGGATGGGATACATGGGCGTAATGGGGGGGGGTACATTGGGGTAATGGGGGTGGGGGATACAAGGGTGTAATGGGGAGTGGGGGATACATGGGTGTAATGGGGGGGGGGTGGCCGCCTCGGGTGCCGACCCTAAGGATGCGCCAAACTGGGTAGGATAAATATAAATAGCTTCAGCTGACACTGCATTAGGCCCAGGCAAAGTTCAGGAAATGTTCTAGTACTTAACTGGTTGGTTTCACTTTTATCTACATCAAACTTGTGACCCCCCCCCCAAACATTTCCATAGGGGGGTGAGATGTAATGTGTCACGTCATGTGTGTACAGCGTGGCAAGCCTGTCTTGTGACGTCATACAACCGCGCCATGTTTTATTGCGTGTTGCCAGGAACAAGACGGGCAGAAGTGGCCAGAGTCTATTGGTTTACTGAGCCAAACTAATCAGATTTCACCGCAAATGGGCATGGGAGTGAAGGGGCGAGGGGGTGGGGGTGCTGATGGGTCTAACGAGTTTCGCGCCAAACTTGGAGGGACGTGTGCCGCACCAGACGACACAAGGCGACAGCTGATTATCTCCGTTAATGACGTCATAATGGACGCTGTCGCTGTCGTCACCATTCGGCTGACTGGGAACAACTCAAACACAGGGTTCGTTAGTTGAACCCGCCACACAGGGGTTCGTTGGTTGAACCCGCCACACAGGGGTTCGTTGGTTGAACCATAACACAAAGAGAAATAACAATTTGACACAGCTGACCCCTATTGTCTATGACAGACCCCTATTGTCCACTACCGACCCCTATTGTCCACTACCGACCCCTATTGTCCACAGATGACCCCAATTGTCCACTGCCGACCGACCCCTATTGTCCACTGCCGACCGACCCCTATTGTCCACTGCCGACCGACCCCTATTGTCCACTGCCGACCCCTATTGTCCACTGCCGACCCCTATTGTCCACTGCCGACCCCTTTTGTCCACAGATGACCCCTATTGTCCACTGCCGACCCCTATTATCCATAGCTGACCCCTATTGTCTATGACAGACCCCTATTGTCCACTGCCGACCGACCCCTATTGTCCACTTCCGACCCCTATTGTCCACTGCCGACCCCTATTGTCCACTGCCGACCCCTATTGTCCACTGCCGACCGACCCTGTAACGTTAACCTATCTATCAGCCAAATAGAAGGAGAACGTCCCCGGATTCTTTTTTCGGGGTCATATGCAAATGCCTTACGGCCTAAGTGGATGAATACTTAACACAACGACACACTAGGGCGCGAATTCAATGTCTAGGGAAGCTAGTGATACTATTGTAATTAACACTCATCCAATCTACATACGACCTTTTAATCAGCGAACACAGTTGTGGCAGAACACAAGGATGAACTAGATAAAATATTTAATGTATAAAATATCAAAAACCCAACTTACAAAATGCAGGAAAAAACACTATCACAGATTTCTACACTGTCTAATAATAGCCACAGGCCACACAACACTGCTGTAGCTTCAGGAATTACTTAGCAACAAGTAATATTAAACTAGAAGACTAAATCAACTGAAGAAAGCAAGGCACACACAGGTCTTAAGTACTCTCACGTTCAAATGGTCAGAGTCTATAGCCGGACAATATGGACGGCTGCCTGATCAAGGTAAAACGGCCTGTAGACTGCCTGATCAAGATAAACTGCCACGTGTTGCGAGTGTGCAGTGCAATTAAAGACTTCTGTGACAGGGGAGGTTATCCTCAACTCATGTCGCCATTGGTTGGGATAATCATCTGATCAGAATCATTCAATCAGATTTTAATGGAAAATTTCTATGTCTCAAACACCTTAATAAGTCAGTGGAAAAACCCCAGGTGTTACACCATCATTCCATATAAGGAATTATACAATGTCAAAATAAAAATGACTCGACCTAAGTAGGTCACATCCCCTCCCTTTTTGGAAGTGACAGATAGGTTCCACAAAAACATACATAAGGAACCAATCTGGCAATGAAATAACAAAAATGTTTTACAAATGTAGGCAATCAAAATCATAATACCAGATGAAAATATCCCTGAACATAAAAGGGAAGTAACTCCAACTTTTACAATTGGTGAAAGGGGAGTAACCCTTCAAAAAGTCATTATACATCAAAATCCCTCAAAAAAAAGGTATTACAATAGTTCCATGAGGATATTAAAAGTGGTAAACCCGCCAGGGTAAGACCTTTATTTCAATGACTAGCTACAATATCAACTGAGTCATGTAAGACATATTATTATAAAAAATTACATATAATCAAAAACCACCTTTAATTAAGGTTCACCTGAAAATAAACAAAATATTCAACAGGATTGGAATTTTGAAAAAAATTCAAAACTCACACCACTCATTTTCATATGAGTGACACTCAAACAAAACCTGTTTATGGTCCTAATGAACCACAAAGCATGTCACATGATCAATGTGTACAACAAGATTTTACATCCTTGACAAACAATCAGCCACAACATTATCACTACCCTTAATGTGTGAAATTTCCAGATTAAAATTTTGGAAATATAAGCACCATCTCAATATTCTTTGATTTGTCTGTCCTAACTTAGAGGTAAATTTCAGGGGATCATGGTCAGAAAACACTCTGACTGGATTGGTTGAAGAAGAGACATAGACTTCAAAATGTTGTAATGACAAAACCAAAGCTAAAGCTTCTTTTTCAATAGTAGAATAATTCTTTTGGTTTTCATTTAACTTCCTGGAAAAAAAGGCAATGGGATGGTCAATTCCCATGTTGTCTTCTTGAAATAGGACTGAGCCAATGGCTAAGTTGCTAGCATTAATGGCAAGTTTAAAGGGTTTGCTAAAATTTGGTGCAGCCATAACAGGAGCATTTGATAAAAATGACTTAATGGTTAAAAAAGCTTCTTGACATTTATTGGACCATTCAAATTCAACACCCTTTTTCAATAATGCAGTAAGAGGTTCAGCAATAGCTGAAAAGTTTTGACAGAACCGCCTATAGTAACCAGCCATCCCAAGGAACTTTTTGATCTCTTTACAATTTTTGGGAGGTGGCAACTTTACAATAGCATCTACTTTAGCTTCAATGGGCCGAACTTGGTTCGTTCCCACTTGGTAACCCAAATAGGTAATTGAAGCTTTACAGAAATCACTTTTATGTAAGTTTACAGTAAAATTAACTTCAGACAATTTTCTAAAAAGGTTAGTCAACTGAACAATATGTTCTTCAAAAGTATTAGAAAATACAACTATATCATCTATGTAGGCCTCACATTGGTCTATGTCAGCAATGACAGAGTTAATGACCCTCTGGAAAGTTTGACCAGCATTTCGCATACCAAAGGGCATGCGTTTGTATCTATAAAAACCATTAGGGGTTACAAAAGCAGATATTTCTTTTGCACGGTCAGATAAGGGGATTTGCCAGTATCCTGAAAGTAAATCAATTTTGGAAATTATCTTAGCCTGACCAACTTTATCAATAACGTCTTCTATCCGAGGTAAGGGATAGGAATCAGCTTTGGTGAGCGCATTCACCTTCCTAAAGTCGGTCACAAACCTGAAAGATCCACCGTCTTTCGGGACTAGGAGACATGGGGAACTCCAGTTGCTGAAACTGGGCTCAATGATATCATTCTTGAGCATATAATCAATTTCATCTTTTATCAAAGCAGCTTTTTCCGGGTTAACTCTATAGGGGTGTTGTTTAATGGGTTTTGCGTCACCAACGTCTACATCATGAGGTGGAACTTTCGCTTCTTTGGGGACATCCCCAAAGATAGAGGGAAATGTCTCAAATAACTGAGACAACCTATGGCTTTCCTCTGTGGACAAATGCATAAGGGGGACATTCAAATTATCTAAAAAGGAAGAATTTACCAATTTTGGGGGTTTCAATTTATCATGTATCACATCATCAGAAACATTTGAACATACAGGTAAAGTAATTTTAGCTGTGGATTGAAAATTGTTACAATTATCATAATACTTTTTCAGTGAGTTGACATGATACACTGTCTGTTTCTTTCTTCTGTCGGGCGTATTGACAACATAGTTCAAATCACTTAATTTTGAATGCACAGTAAAGGGTCCACAATATCTCAAGGATAACGCATTGTTCAGATTAGGCACTAACACAAGAACTTTCTCGCCTGGAGTGAATGTTCGTTTACAAGAACTCTTATCATACAGTCCTTTCATTCTCACTTGGGCCTTTCTTAAGTTCTTGTGAGCCATTTCGCACACGGCTTTCAGTCGAACGTGAAAATCGTCAAAGTTTTCCACAGGATGATCACTGGTACCTGTCCAACGTTCGTGTATCAGCTTCAGGGGGCCACGGACAGAATGTCCAAACACAAGTTGAAAAGGCGAGTAGCCTAAAGAGTCCTGGACACAGTCCCTCGCGGCGAAAATAATCCAAGGAACAGACTCATCCCATTGGGTGTTACTGTTAGCGAATGTCCTTAGCATGGTTTTGAGGGTTTGGTGGAACCTCTCAAGTACGCCTTGAGACTGAGGGTGGTAGGCTGAGCTGGTGATGTGGGTAACGCCTAGCTTGGCTAGTGCTTCCTGAAAATGGTGACTGGTGAAGTTGCTGCCTTGATCTGTTTGCACAATTCTAGGTAATCCAAAGGTAGTGAAGAACCGGGTCATGGCTCTGACTACAGTCTTTGCCTTAATGTTCCGTAAGGGAATCGCCTCGGGAAAACGGGTACTTGAACACATAAAGGTAAGTAGGTACTCGTTGCCTGCCTTGGTTTTAGGCAAGGGACCAACACAGTCCATGACGATTTTAGAAAAAGGTTCTTCTAATACAGGAATCGGACTCAAAGGGGCCTTAGGAATTGTCTGGTTTGGCTTTCCGGCCAACTGACAGTTCGTGCAACTTCTGCAGTAACGCGACACATCTTTTCTCATTTTGGGCCAAAAGAACAGTTCTTTGATCTTCGCCGTCGTTTTAGTGACACCTGGGTGCGCTGACATTGGATGGTCATGTGCCAGCTTAAGTATTTCATGCCGATAAGGTGGAGGGACCCACAGCTGGTTTTTACCCAACCATGGTTCGGCTGGCGAGGCAATCACTGGTATAGCGCGACGAAAGAAGAGGCCGTTCTCGGCGAAATATTCTCCATCGTCAGATGATAGAGATTTTTCGACCGTTGCTTTGAGTTCCGCGTCGACTTGCTGAGCTTTAATGATGTCTTCCTGAGATATCCTCAGGGGTAAGCCCAGGCTTGTGTTTTCTGGAAGCATAGACTCCAGTTTGGGAGTCGAATTTCTTGACGATGATGGCGGGTGTGGTTCAGACGTTGTGTCAGCCAATTGTTTGGTCTGGCTTCTTGTCACCGCCCATGCAGGATACAGTTCATAATCATTATCTGGAACTGTTGACAAAGGGTCTGAAACCGTACAGGGGTATACTTTGCTTCCCGCAAGGTCATTCCCTAGAAGTAGGTGTACTCCTGGGACAGGAATACTATCTATCACACCTAAAATGACCTCACCTTCGACGAGATGATGTTTCAGGGCAAACTTGTGTAGAGGGACGACAGTAGATTTTGTCCCCACTCCCTGGATAATGGAAATCCTTCCGGTGTTCGTCTCTGGTGAAATGTCCATTGAACTTTTCAAAAGGAGTGATTGTGACGCTCCGGTGTCTCTTAGGACGGTGATATTCTTCTGAGACAACGGATCACCTGGTTTGCTAATGATGGCTTCGGCAATAAAAGATGAAAAGTCAACTTTTCTCGATCCCTCGAGATCGGTAGACTCGGAAGAAACTGGATGGTGGCGAGAACAGTCAAAATGTGACTGCACATAATGTGTGGAGACTTGACTACCTTCTTGCGGACACTTAGGGTTAGAGTCCTTTAGAATTCTTGAGTTCATAGTTGAACTGGCTGCTTGAGGGGATAGAGCATAGTGCGCGGAAGTACGCACCACCTCTCTGTTATATTGACGACGTTTGTAACAGTCCTTGACAAGATGACCAGGCCTTTTGCAGAACTGGCATACTGCTCGTCGATTGAGAGTTGATCTTGGTTTCTCTCTGGACTGTGATGTCTTCAAATGTTGGCCAACAGGAGGATTGCTGCCAAAAAGAGGAAGCACGGGGTTGAGGCGGTTTCCTGACACTGGTGGTTTCTTATGCACCAACATATATGTGTCAGCCGACTCAGCAGCCTTCTGGATATCAGTTATCTTGTTATCCAGTATGTGTAGTCGTATCTCTTCAGGCAGGGACGATAGGAATTCTTCCCTTAGGATAAGTGACCTGAGTTTCTCAAACTCAGAAACTTCCTCAGAGTGTAGCCACCTTGAGAATATTTTCTCCTTTTCAAAGAGAAATTCCACATATGATTGTGTGGGTAACTTGCGGAGTGTTCGGAATTTTGTCCGATAGGCCTCGGGCGTCAGTGCGTAGGCCTTTAAAATGGCAGTCTTGACCAAACTATAGTTATTTTGAACGTCGTGAGA
Organism: Physella acuta; assembly: GCF_028476545.2. NCBI lineage: Eukaryota > Metazoa > Mollusca > Gastropoda > Physidae > Physella > Physella acuta. The sequence continues at coordinate 546,306 of NW_026732489.1, forward strand.
GAGTGCCTGGTATGTTTTTGCAGCTTTCCCAGTAAGGACAGAGCTCAATAAAGCAGTAATGGAAGTTTCGGGCCATTCACATGTCTTCGCTAAACTCTCAAACGAGTTAAAGAAAACGACCAAATCTGTTTCATCAAATTTAGGAACTAATTTCCCAAATTTGGCAATCACTTGCCCTACCGACAACTTTTTTGGATCTACCAGAGAAGTGACATCACTAACTTGACCAAACTCTAATTCCAACCTCCTCTTGTCTAAAGCAATTTTAGCCTCTAACTTCTGTTTCTCTAGAGCAACTTTTTCCTTCTCTAAAGCAATTCTAGCTTCTAATTCTACCTTCTCTAGAGTTTTCTCCTCGCGGAGCAACACACCAGCCAACAAACTTTCATCAAATACTCCTTCATTAATGAAATGAACAACAATTTTATCTCTCAACACCTCTGACTTCTGCGTAACAGAATAATCCAATTTCAATTCCTTAACAACACTAACCAAAACTTTTCTACTCAACTTTTCTACATCTTCAACAGTAGGATTAGCCAAAAAAGACTCCATAACACTAACTTGAAAATCACAACAAGCCTAGATCCTTTAAATTAATACACAGCGTTGGGCCGTGTACTTGACCTCTAAATGTAGGACGTGACACGTCTGCTTATTTGACCTAGATACTCTAGCCTGAGCGCGCGTTGTAAGAACACTGCGCTACTGGATATAAAAAACAACTAAATCCAACTAACCTTAGTATTCAACTGATATAATCAACAACTGGAACGACAGATTAAATCCCGGACGAGCCCCCACTTTGTAACGTTAACCTATCTATCAGCCAAATAGAAGGAGAACGTCCCCGGATTCTTTTTTCGGGGTCATATGCAAATGCCTTACGGCCTAAGTGGATGAATACTTAACACAACGACACACTAGGGCGCGAATTCAATGTCTAGGGAAGCTAGTGATACTATTGTAATTAACACTCATCCAATCTACATACGACCTTTTAATCAGCGAACACAGTTGTGGCAGAACACAAGGATGAACTAGATAAAATATTTAATGTATAAAATATCAAAAACCCAACTTACAAAATGCAGGAAAAAACACTATCACAGATTTCTACACTGTCTAATAATAGCCACAGGCCACACAACACTGCTGTAGCTTCAGGAATTACTTAGCAACAAGTAATATTAAACTAGAAGACTAAATCAACTGAAGAAAGCAAGGCACACACAGGTCTTAAGTACTCTCACGTTCAAATGGTCAGAGTCTATAGCCGGACAATATGGACGGCTGCCTGATCAAGGTAAAACGGCCTGTAGACTGCCTGATCAAGATAAACTGCCACGTGTTGCGAGTGTGCAGTGCAATTAAAGACTTCTGTGACAGGGGAGGTTATCCTCAACTCATGTCGCCATTGGTTGGGATAATCATCTGATCAGAATCATTCAATCAGATTTTAATGGAAAATTTCTATGTCTCAAACACCTTAATAAGTCAGTGGAAAAACCCCAGGTGTTACACCATCATTCCATATAAGGAATTATACAATGTCAAAATAAAAATGACTCGACCTAAGTAGGTCACAACCCCTATTGTCCACTGCCGACCCCTATTGTCCACTGCCGACCCCTATTGTCCACTGCCGACCGACCCCTATTGTCCACTTCCGACCCCTATTGTCCACTGCCGACCGACCCCTATTGTCCACTGCCGACCGACCCCTATTGTCCACTGCCGACCGACCCCTATTGTCCACTGCCGACCGACCCCTATTGTCCACTGCCGACCGACCCCTATTGTCCACTGCCGACCGACCCCTATTGTCCACTGCCGACCGACCCCTATTGTCCACTGCCGACCGACCCCTATTGTCCAATGCCGACCCCTATTGTCCACTGCCGACCCCTATTGTCCACTGCTGACCCCTATTGTCCACTGCCGACCGACCCCTATTGTCCACTGCCGACCGACCCCTATTGTCCACTGCCGACCGACCCCTATTGTCCACTGCCGACCGACCCCTATTGTCCACTGCCGACCGACCCCTATTGTCCACTGCCGACCCCTATTGTCCACTGCCGACCCCTATTGTCCACTGCCGACCGACCCCTATTGTCCACTGCCGACCGACCCCTATTGTCCACTGCCGACCCCTATTGTCCACTGCCGACCCCTATTGTCCACTGCCGACCGACCCCTATTGTCCACTGCCGACCGACCCCTATTGTCCACTGCCGACCGACCCCTATTGTCCACTGCCGACCGACCCCTATTGTCCACTGCCGACCGACCCCTATTGTCCACTGCCGACCCCTATTGTCCACTGCCGACCCCTATTGTCCACTGCTGACCCCTATTGTCCACTGCCGACCCCTATTGTCCACTGCCGACCCCTATTGTCCACTGCCGACCCCTATTGTCCACTGCCGACCCCTATTGTCCACTGCCGACCCCTATTGTCCACTGCCGACCTCTATTGTCCACTGCCGACCCCTATTGTCCACTGCCGACCCCTATTGTCCACTGCCGACCCCTATTGTCCACTGCCGACCCCTATTGTCCACTGCCGACCGACCCCTATTGTCCACTGCCGACCCCTATCGCCCACTGCCGACCCCTATTGTTAGCCACACAGCTCGCGACACAAACGTTAGATGCCAACAATTTCCGGGCCTGGAACCTTTGATCTACCGCGGCAGTCGAGATTCTGCAAGCCGCACCATCACACCACAAGTCTTCTGCCCAGCAACCATCAAACATTTGTCATCTAAATAGGCCCGGGGGTAGGGAGAGGGGGTGGGGCGTTTTGTTCGAGCAGTTTTCCTGTCATGCAGTCTTTAAGTCATGGCGATAAACGGAAGAAGTCATGACTTTGTACGTAGATGGCCGTTAATGACGTCATTACTGCTCTTGTGTGCTTACATAATAGCCTGTTGATTGGTGTGTGGTGGTGTGTGTGGTGGTGTGTGTGTGGTGGTGTGTGTGGTGGTGTGTGTGTGGTGGTGTGTGTGGTGGTGTGTGTATGTGGTGGTGTGTGTGGTGGTGTGTGTGGTGGTGTGTGTGGTGGTGTGTGTGGTGGTGTGTGTGGTGGTGTGTGTGGTGGTGTGTGTCGTGGTGTATGTGGTGGTGTGTGTGGTGGTGTGTGTGGTGGTGTGTGTGGTGGTGTGTGTATGTGGTGGTGTGTGTGGTGGTGTGTGTGTGGTGGTGTGTGTGGTGGTGTGTGTCGTGGTGTATGTGGTGGTGTGTGTGGTGGTGTGTGTGGTGGTGTGTGTGGTGGTGTGTGTATGTGGTGGTGTGTGTGGTGGTGTGTGTGGTGGTGTGTGTGTGTGTGGTGGTGTGTGTGGTGGTGTGTGTGGTGGTGTGTGTATGTGGTGGTGTGTGTATGTGGTGGTGTGTGTGGTGGTGTGTGTGGTGGTGTGTATGTGGTGGTGTGTGTATGTGGTGGTGTGTGTGGTGGTGTGTGTGGTGGTGTGTATGTGGTGGTGTGTGTGTATGTGGTGGTGTGTGTGTATGTGGTGGTGTGTGTGGTGGTGTGTGTGTATGTGGTGGTGTGTGTGGTGGTGTGTGTGGTGGTGTGTGTGGTGGTGTGTGTGTGTGGTGTGTGTATGTGGTGGTGTGTGTATGTGGTGGTGTGTGTATGTGGTGGTGTGTGTGGTGGTGTGTGTGGTGGTGTGTGTGGTGGTGTGTGTGGTGGTGTGTGTGGTGGTGTGTGTGGTGGTGTGTGTATGTGGTGGTGTGTTTATGTGGTGGTGTGTGTATGGTGTGGTGTGTGTGGTGGTGTGTGTGGTGGTGTGTGTGGTGGTGTGTGTGTGTGGTGTGTGTATGTAGTGGTGTGTGTGGTGGTGTGTGTATGTGGTGGTGTGTGTCGTGGTGTGTGTGGTGGTGTGTGTGGTGGTATGTGTGGTGGTGTGTGTGGTGTGTGTGGTGGTGTAAGTGGTGGTGTGTGTGTATGTGGTGGTGTGTGTGGTGGTGTATGTAGTGGTGTGTGTGGTGGTGTATGTGGTGGTGTGTGTGTATGTGGTGGTGTGTGTGGTGGTGTGTTGTGGTGTATGTGGTGGTGTGTGTGGTGGTGTATGTGGTGGTGTATGTGGTGGTGTGTGTGTATGTGGTGGTGTGTGTGTGGTGTGTGTGTGGTGTGTGTGGTGGTGTGTGTGGTGGTGTGTCTATGTGGTGGTGTGTGTGGTGGTGTGTGTGGTGGTGTATGTAGTGGTGTGTGTGGTGGTGTATGTGGTGGTGTGTGTGTATGTGGTGGTGTGTGTGGTGGTGTGTGTGTTGTGGTGTATGTGGTGGTGTGTGTGGTGGTGTGTCTATGTGGTGGTGTGTGTGGTGGTGTGTGTGGTGGTGTGTGTGGTGGTGTGTGTGGTGGTGTGTGGTGGTGTGTGTATGTGGTGGTGTGTGTGGTGGGGTGTGTGTATGTGGTGGTGTGTGTGTATGTGGTGGTGTGTGTGGTGGTGTGTGTGGTGTGTGTGGTGGTGTGTGTATATGTGTTGGTGTTAGTTTATGTGGTGGTGTGTGTGGTGGTGTATGTTGGTGTGTGTGTGTTGTGTATATGGTGGTGTGTGTGTATGTGGTGGTGTTTATGTGGTGGTGTATGTGGTGGTGTGTGTGTATGTGGTGATGGTGCATTTGGTGGTGTGTGGTGGTGTGTATGTGGTGGTGTGTGTGGTGGTGTGTGTGTGGTGAGTGTGGTGGTGTATGTGGTGGTGTGTGTGTATGTGGTGATGGTGCATTTGGTGGTGTGTGGTGGTGTGTATGTGGTGGTGTGTGTGGTGGTGTGTGTGTGGTGAGTGTGGTGTTGTATGTGGTGGTGTGTGTGTATGTGGTGATGGTGCATTTGGTGGTGTGTGGTGGTGTGTATGTGGTGGTGTGTGTGGTGGTGTGTGTATGTGGTGGTGTGTGGTGGTGTGTGTATGTGGTGGTGTGTGGTGGTGTGTGTATGTGGTGGTGTGTGGTGGTGTGTGTGGTGGTGTGTGTGGTAGTGTGTATGTAGTGGTGTGTGGTGTGTGTGTGTGGTAGTGTGTATGTGGTGGTGTGTGGTGGTGTGTGTATGTGGTGGTGTGTGTGTGGTGAGTGTGGTGGTGTATGTGGTGGTGTGTGTGGTGGTGTGTGTGTGGTGAGTGTGGTGGTGTATGTGGTGGTGTGTGTGTATGTGGTGGTGTGTGTGTGGTGAGTGTGGTGGTGTATGTGGTGGTGTGTGTGTATGTGGTGGTGTGTGTGTGTGAGGTGGTGTGTATGGTGGTTTGTGTGGTAGTGTATGTGTATGTGGTGGTGTATGTGGTAGTGTATGTGTATGGTGTGGTGGTGTGTGTGGTGGTGTATGTGGTGGTGTGTGTGTATGTGGTGGTGTGTGTGTGGTGAGTGTGGTGGTGTATGTGGTGGTGTGTGTGTATGTGGTGGTGTGTGTGTGGTGAGTGTGGTGGTGTATGTGGTGGTGTGTGTGTGTATGTGGTGGTGTGTGTGTGTGAGGTGGTGTGTATGGTGGTTTGTGTGGTAGTGTATGTGTATGTGGTGGTGTATGTGGTAGTGTATGTGTATGGTGTGGTGGTGTGTGTGGTGGTGTTTGTGGTGGTGTGTGTGGTGATATGTGTGGTGGTGTGTGTGGTGGTGTATCTGGTGGTGTGTGTGGTAATGTATAAGGTGGTGAAGATGTTGTGCAGGAAATACAATTTTATATATATATATATATATATATATATATATATATATATATATATATATATATATATATATATATATATATATATATATATATATGTGTGTGTGTGTGTGTGTGTGTGTGTGTGTGCGTGCGTGCTAGGTGTAAATGTACTTTTATTATCTAGCCAATCGAAATGCCCCTGTTTTAGCCTACTTGAGTAAGTTGATGAATCCTAAGACCACGCCCCTTATATTTTATGACGTTCCATTTTCGCTCCAACTTTTTCAGCTTCGATCATACATCCAAGTGTCAAGTTGTGAAAAAATTTTGACGCGACGGTCAGGCCGGCACATTTTTTGTCCGGCCGGCAAAATTTTTGTCCGGCCGGCAAAAATTGCGGCAACGTTCAGGTCCCATCCATTTTCCAATTTCTTAGGTCTCGTTGTGTCTAGTGACGGGTAAATTGGATTAGGTTTAGACGGGGGGGGGGGGGGGGGGGGGGAGAGAGATATGAATAAGGAGGGGGTATGAAAAAGTAGGGGGGGGGAAGGCATGAATAAGGAGGTGGTATGAAAAAGTAGGGGGGGGGAGGCATGAATAAGGAGGGGGTATGAAAAAGTAGGGGGGGGGGAGGCATGAATAAGGAGGGGGTATGAAAAAGTAGGGGGGGGGAGGCATGAATAAGGAGGTGGTATGAAAAAGTAGAGGGGGGGGGGGGGAAGGCATGAATTAGGAGGTGGTATGAAAAAGTAGGGGGGGGGGAGGCATGAATAAGGATGGGGTATGAAAAAGTAGGGGGGGGGGAATAATTGGGTGTCTCATGGAACTCGAACGGTTAAGATGAAAATATAGCTGAGAGTTTTCGTATGGTTGTGATATGTTGATGTGCCGTGTTGCGGTTGGTGTGTTGTGGTTGGTGTGTTGTGGTTGGTTTGTTGTGGTTGGTGTGTTGTGGTTGGTGTGTTGTGGTTGGTGTGTTGTGGTTGGTGTGTTGTGGTTGGTGGCGATTTCCCTAGGGTGTTACACGACTGGTTTAAATTTAACCAGTTGACGACGGGTTGACGACTGGGATGACAACGGGTTGTAGACGGGTTGACAATCGACTAACGACGGGGCTGGCGAGAGCCTGACTAAAAGATTTCCTCCACTCTCCGCCAGCTTTCTATTAATAGAACGGTGCTAGGGTAAAACTCGGCCATTAGGATGGGGGGGGGGGGGGGGCATTAACGTCTGACGTCACACAGATATGGGCTCTAATAGCCGGCTAGGCTGGACGTCACAATGTCATGACGTCAGTGCCTCGTTAGCGGGGAGGGGAGGGGGCGGGGGATCAGCCCTAACCAATTATAAAAAAACTTAAATCTTAAATCTAATCCTGGCCTTCTCTGAGTCTGATCACATTCTATACAGCAGTAGCAGTGTGGTCAGGCTACCATCTGATGGTAGCAGTAATTAAATGGCCAACTTTGTGACCCTCGCACCTCGGTAAACGGAAAAAAAAGTCACAGGAAAAAAAAACACAGAAAAAAAGTCACAGTTTTTGCTAGGAAAAAAAGTCACAGAAAAAAAGTCACAGTCGAAAAATTTTATCGGAAAAAAAAAGTCACAGAAATAAAGTCACAGAAAAAAAGTCACAAATTAATAAAAATATTTCTAAAAATATTTTTATTAATTTGTTAAGAATTGTAAAATTTTGTATGTTTATTGTTGTGGTTTGTATTTTTTTATAGCATAAATTATTTATAGACGTTAAAAGCATTATGATTTATAACAATTGTAAGTAAAAATATTCTAAGATAATTAACACAACAATCTCAACTTTTCTTGCGTATTTAGTTAAATACGCGGTAGAAAAGTTAATTATAAAAGAAATTTAGGCAAATTTTGCCGTAGGCTATTCTCTGGTCGGCCTCTCCTCAATAGGCATTGTCCGAACATATTTTGTGTTGTTGACGTTATGCGTCAATGACAGTCTTTGAACCTTGTCGGCTTTCTGTTTTGATCCTAAGTTTTGTTATGTAATGAGCGTGATAAATGTGGGCAGTAAAGGTGGTTGAACTAAACATAACTATTGTTGCCATGAGTTGAGGGCAGCAAGTCAGATGAACTTACCATTTCACGGTAATTTAATATTGGTATTTAAAAAACAAACACGATGAAAAACGTGGACTTTGGAGCATTCTATTAAATGCTACTAATCTTCTTAAGTTTAAAATAATTACAATCTACATACTTCATAATAAATATTTTTAGATGAATTATAAAAATTCCTATGCGTATACAGCCTAAACACATTACATTACATTTAATTAATCCTAAGTTAATTTGCACTCTCTAAATATTTAATACATACCAGTATTAACAAATATCATGCAAATATATATTTGTGACTTTTTTTCCTGTGACTTTTTTTCCTGTGACTTTTTTTCCTGTGACTTTTTTTCTGTGTTTTTTTTTTTCCTGTGTTTTTTTTCCTGTGACTTTTTTTCCTACAATCCGCACCTCGCCCCCCCCCCCCTCCCCCCAATGTAGTAACCTCACCAATTTAGTGACCCCCACAAAATGGCCGCTCATCCCCTCCCCCCCCCCCCCCCCCCACCATTTAATAAAATGATTCAACAACCCGCGCATGTATGATGTCAAAAGATATGCCCAGAAAAGGCAGTGATGCCCTAAAAGTGACGAAGATATGCCCCAAGATAAAAGATTGACTTTTTGCCCCTAATATGGGAGAAGCCACATGAGCTATGCCCTATGTTGGAGTGAAGGATGCCCTTAGACAGACAGATGCCCTTAGATAGACAGATGCCCTTAGATAGACAGATGCCCTTAGATAGACAGATGCCGGTGACACAGAAGCGAGTTAATGCCCCTCATTTTGACATTAGCAACAACTACCCACACAACTACCCACACAACTACCCACACACCGACTACCCACACGACAACTACCCACACAACTACCCACACAACTACCCACACAACTACCCACACACCGACTACCCACACGACAACTACCCACACAACTACCCACACAACTACCCACACAACTACCCACACACCGACTACCCACACATGTACTACCCACACAACGATTACCCACACAACGATTACCCACACAACGACTACCCACACAACGACTACCCACACAACGACTACCCACACAACGACTACCCACACACCGACTACCCACACAACAACTACCCACACACCAACTACCCACACAACAACTACCCACACACCAACTACCCACACAACGACTATCCCCATTTGCCGTCAGTGCAAAAAATAAGCCTCATTGTCTGAGGACTTATAAAAGCTGAATTAAATTAAATATTGATATATAGATTTTAGGGCTTGGGTTTTACAGAGTTCTACAGTCTGTTTGTCAGCTTGACTAGAGCATTGCTGCAACTTCCTTGGATGCTACCATACACCCCTACCCACACCCACACCCACACCCACACCCCCACCTCCCCAGAGTCTGTGGTTGGGTGCGTTACGTCATAGTTAGCTGACTAATTAGTTGCTATAGAAACCTACTTTATGCACCTAACAGAACAAAACTGATCCCGGGTAAGCACATTTAACTTTAATGTGTTTTTATTTTGTAGCCTGTGATTCACGTCTAAACTGTGGACAAAATTTGACAAATTAATTAGCAGCATGCCGTGCAAGAGTATAGTTAAATTAATGAAGACTTAACTTAATGAGTAAAGTACTGAGTGACGTGCCCTTGCATTTGTGAGTGGGTGGTTCACTCCCCTTCTAACATTAATCTATTAGATTATTTCTCCTTGTCTTCTAACTATACACTTGACATTGTGGCCAAACCACACACTTGACATTGTGGCCAAACCACACACTTGACATTGTGGCCAAACCACACACTTGACATTGTGGCCAAACCACACACTTGACATTGTGGCCAAACCACACACTTGACATTGTGGCCAAACCACACACTTGACATTGTGGCCAAACCACACACTTGACATTGTGGCCAAACCACACACTTGACATTGTGGCCTAACCACACACTTGACATTGTGGCCAAACCACACACTTGACATTGTGGCCAAACCACACACTTGACATTGTGGCCAAACCACACACTTGATATTGTGGCCAAACCACACACTTGATATTGTGGCCAAACCACACACTTGACATTGTGGCCAAACCACACACTTGACATTGTGGCCAAACCACACACTTGTCATTGTGGCCAAATCACACACTTGATATTGTGGCCAAACTACACACTTGACATTGTGGCCAAACCACCCACTTGACATTGTGGCCAAACCACACACTTGACATTGTGGCCTAACCACACACTTGACATTGTGGCCAAACCACACACTTGACATTGTGGCTACACCACACACTTGATATTGTGGCCAAACCACACACTTGACATTGTGGCTACATCACACACTTGATATTGTGGCTACACCACACACTTGATATTGTGGCTACACCACACACTTGACATTGTGGCTACACCACACACTTGATATTGTGGCTACACCACACACTTGATATTGTGGCTACACCACACACTTGATATTGTGGCTACACCACACACTTGATATTGTGGCTACACCACACACTTGATATTGTGGCTACACCTAATGGACGGTGATGTAGCCACTAGCTGGTGTCGACAGGGCGGAAGTGTGGCCAGATATTTGCTCGAAAGTTTACCAGCCGATGTTGTTTTTTTTTTTTACCAGACGATATTTTCATGTATTCGCCTGTCCCCGGGGCGTTAAGCTCGGAGCTAAATCGACGAAAACCAATCTCACTTAAAATAATTAATTAATTAAAATCTGTTTCGAGTTCTCTTAGAAAATAAATCAACTAGAAATATTAATCCGATTAATGGCATATTGGAATATGGCGGTAAAGCGGATTATGCGAAATTGTATCAACAGATATATCATCTATTTGTTAATCCGCAGATTATCTATTTGTTCACCCGCGCCTGTAATGAAAGCGGTACTAATCCATAAAACTAACGGTCCAGTTTATTGATCTGTGGAGCCAGCATCTAGAGCTCTATCCCAGCATGCATTTTGTCATCCCTCATTGGCGTCTCTCGCCGTCAATATATGTGTATTTCGTCATCAATATGTGTGTATTTTGTCATCAATATATGTGTATTTCGTCTTTTCGTTTTGGATTAGCATCCATAGCCTTTGTCCAACCAAGAACAAACTACAAGGCAGCAGTTATTTAGTTTTGGAGTTGTCTCTCCCAGAAGAGTGGCTCTCCCCTACTAAGTTCCCGAACATCTCCCACACGTAGACCCTTGTGTCACGTGATCTCTTGCCTAGATCGAACATTGTTCGGAGTTGATCATCTGACCCTTATCTCCCTTAGGTAGACATAGTGTCTCCCTCCCATCTAATGTTTCATATTTTTGTTGTGGCATCAGGCCATTGTGGGAGAGATTCGATTGCTTGGATTAAGATCACGGAGGATTATAAATAAACAAGTTGACACCTGAAGTGCCTATTGTCTTGGGCGGGGCGAGGTTTTGTGCGGCGGCCTGGGGGGTGGGGGAGGGTAACCACTCGCCTGCTCAACGGCGTAGCGCGTGACATTATGCTAGGTCTGGGGGCAATGGAGCGTGTCGTCACGCTGTTGGGCAGTGGTGTGTGTGTGTGAGAGTGAGTTTTACTGCACGTGGTTGTGTGGGTGCCTTGTGTCGTGTGTACGTCCTAGTGTGTAGCTGTGTGTGTGTAATGTGTGGTATGTGCGGGTGTGTGGGCAATTGTGTATGTACTTCTGTGTGAGACGTCATATGTGTATGTCTGTATGACCATGTGTGTGTGTGAGCGTGTGTGTGAGTGAAATGGGTTGCTGTATCTGTGTGAGAATGTATGTGTGTGTGTGTGTAAGCGTTTGTACATGTTCGACTGGATGTTCGTATGTTACTGTTTTACGTCTGTCTGTGTTTCTGTGTGTGTCTGTGTGTGTCTGTATGTGTCTGTATGTGTCTGTGTATGTCTGTGTGTGTCTATGTATATGTCTGTGTGTGTCTATGTGTGTCTGTAAGCGATAAACTATCCAGCACAAAAAATTGGATTTTAAAAAGTCATAAAGATAGAGTTATCACACGACTCCAGTCTATCGCCCCTCCCCCCTCCCTCCCACACCCACCCTAACGAGATAGGTGGGTCAGGGGTCAAATCCTTGACGTGACACACACTAATGTTCTGCCCCTCCCCTCTCTCCCATAGTCCCCCCCCCCACCCTTTCGCGCCTAGATTTGGCTGAAGTTCATTTTCATTATATTTGCGGCGATATACAGATTCAAATATCAACCCCCCCCCCCATAGTCCTGCTCCACTTGATCAATGGTACAACCCTTAGATGGTTGGTCGATGGGACAACCCTTAGATGGTTGGTCGATCAAATTTTAACTAGCAACATCAACAGGCAGTGCGTAAGTTGCTCAAACGCCAGAGTGAGAAAAGCCAGAATTAGAAAAGCCAGAGTGAGAAAAGCCACAATTAGAAAAGCCAGAGTGAGAAAAGCCAGAATTAGAAAAGCCAGAGTGAGAAAAGCCAGAATTAGAAAAGCCAGAGTGAGAAAAGCCAGAATTAGAAAAGCCAGAGTGAGAAAAGCCAGAATTAGAAAAGCCAGAGTGAGAAAAGCCAGAATTAAAATGGCCAGTTTTATCAAGGACGACTGTAACCAACGTGACTGGCTTTAGCCAATGGCTGTCAAACAATGTGGTAGACGTCCTACAGGTTGGTAGACGTCCCACTGGTTGGCAGACGTCCCACTGGTTGGTAGACGTCCCACTGGTGACGTCCCACTGGTGACGTCCCACTGGTCGGTAGACGTCCCACTGGTGACGTCCCACTGGTGACGTCCCACTGGTGACGTCCCACTGGTTGGTAGACGTCCCACTGGTTGGTAGACGTCCCACTGGTTGGTAGACGTCCCACTGGTGACGTCCCACTGGTTGGTAGACGTCCTACTGGTTGGTAGACGTCCCACTGGTTGGTAGACGTCCCGCTGGTTGGTAGACGTCCCACTGGTTGAAAGACGTCCCACTGGTTGGTAGACGTCCCACTGGTTGGTAGACGTCCCACTGGTTGGTAGACGTCCCACTGGTGACGTCCCACTGGTTGGTAGACGTCCCGCTGGTTGGTAGACGTGTTGGTAGACGTCCCACTGGTTGGTAGACGTCCCACTGGTTGGTAGACGTGTTGGTAGACGTCCCACTGGTTAGTAGACGTCCCACTGGTTGGTAGACGTCCCACTGGTGACGTCCCACTGGTGACGTCCCACTGCTTGGTAGACGTCCCACTGGTGACGTCCCACTGGTTGGCAGACGTCCCACTGGTTAGTAGACGTCCCACTGGTTGGTAGACGTCCCAGTGGTTGGCAGACGTCCCACTGGTGACGTCCCACTGGTTGGTAGACGTCCCACTGGTGACGTCCCACTGCTTGGTAGACGTCCCACTGGTTGGTAGACGTCCCACTGGTGACGTCCCACTGGTTGGTAGACGTCCCACTGTTGACGTCCCACTGCTTGGTAGACGTCCCACTGGTTGGTAGACGTCCCACTGGTTGGTAGACGTCCCAGTGGTTGGCAGACGTCCCACTGGTGACGTCCCACTGGTTGGTAGACGTCCCACTGGTGACGTCCCACTGCTTGGTAGACGTCCCACTGGTTGGTAGACGTCCCACTGGTTGGTAGACGTCCCACTGTTGACGTCCCACTGGTTGGTAGACGTCCTACAGGTTGGCAGACGACGAGAATGTGGCCTCATTAGACAACACTTGTAAGGCGGTTGATTACGTCATTCGTACCTCCCCCCCCCCCCCACCACTTCTCCCCATAAGTCTGTGTGTGACAGGAATATGCCCGGCTTATGCCCTTGCTGCCGTGGCATCATGTTTCCGCCTTGTTAGCCGACATAAAGACGGTGGTTTTCATTCACAGTGGGAACTTTGGTGAGGGTGGGAAATTTGGTGAGGGTGGGAAATTTGGTGAGGGTGGGAATTTGGTAAAGGTGGGAAATTTGGTGAGGGTGGGAAATTTGGTGAGGATGGGAATTTGGTGAGGGTGGGGAATCTGGTGAGGGTGGGAAATTTGGTGAGGGTGGGAAATTAGGTGAGGGTGGGAAATTAGGTGAGGGTGGGAAATTAGGTGAGGGTGGGAAATTTGGTGAGGGTGGGATATTTGGTGCGGGTGGGATATTTGGTGAGGGTTGGATATTTGGTGAGGGTGGGAGACTTGGTGAGGGTGGCAAAATTTGGTGAGGGTGGGAAATTTGGTGAGGGTGGGAAATTTGGTGAGGGTGGGAAATTTGGTGAGGGTGGGAAATTGTGTGAGGGTGGGAAATTTGGTGAGGGTGGGAAATTTGGTGAGGGTGGGAAACTGGGTGGGAAATTTGGTGAGGGTGGGGAATCTGGTGAGGGTGGGAAATTTGGTGGGAAATTTGGTGAGGGTGGGAAATTTGGTGAGGGTGGGAAATTTGGTGAGGGTGGGGAATCTGGTGACGGTGGGAAATTAGGTGGGAAATTTGGTGAGGGTGTGAAACTGGGTGGGAAATTTGGTGAGGGTGGGGAATTTGGTGAGGGTGGGGAATCTGGTGAGGGTGGGAAATTTGGTGGGAAATTTGGTGAGGGTGGGAAATTGTGTGAGGGTGGGAAATTTGGTGAGGGTGGGGAATTTGGTGGGAAATTTGGTGAGGGTGGGAAACTGGTGAGGGTGGGAAATTTGGTGGGAAATTTGGTGAGGGTGGGAAATTTGGTGAGGGTGGGAAATTTGGTGGGAAATTTGGTGAGGGTGGGGAATTTGGTGAGGGTGGGGAATTTGGTGGGAAATTTGGTGAGGGTGGGAAATTTGGTGAGGGTGGGAAATTTGGTGGGAAATTTGGTGAGGGTGGGGAATCTGGTGAGGGTGGGAAATTAGGTGGGAAATTTGGTGAGGGTGGGAAACTGGGTGGGAAATTTGGTGAGGGTGGGGAATTTGGTGAGGGTGGGAGATTTGGTGAGGGTGGGGAATCTGGTGAGGGTGGGAAATTTGGTGGGAAATTTGGTGAGGGTGGGAAATTGTGTGAGGGTGGGAAATTTGGTGAGGGTGGGAAATTTGGTGAAGGTGGGAAAGTTGGTGAGGGTGGAAAATTTGGTGAGGGTGGGAAATTTGGTGGGAAATTTGGTGAGGGTGGGAAATTGTGTGAGGGTGGGAAATTTGGTGAGGGTGGGAAATTTGGTGAAGGTGGGAAAGTTGGTGAGGGTGGAAAATTTGGTGAGGGTGGGAAATTTGGTGAGGGTGGGAAACTGGGTGGGAAATTTGGTGAGGGTGGGAAATTTGGTGAGGGTGGGGAATCTGGTGAGGGTGGGAAATTTGGTGAGGGTGGGAATTTGGTGAGGGTGGGAATTTTCTCTCGTTAAAAAAAATTGGGTTTTTCTATGTGTGACAAATACAAGTGACAAACGCTATCTTATAAATGACAATGCAATATTGTGACACTAATCACCACACAAGTGTCAAACATCACAGAAATGAACTTAGATCAGAACTCAAAGGAAACAGAAGATCAGAACAAAGGAAACAGAACATCAGAACTGAGAGGAAACAGAAGATCAGAACAAAGGAAACAGAACATCAGAACTGAGAGGAAACAGAACGAGATCAAGTTAAAAACAAGCGCCTCAATATCTGCCGCCTTTTGACAATAACTTGAATTTGTATAAAAACGCTTTGTTCATCAGCTGACATTAGCTGACGTGTCACTTCAACTGACATTTCGACAATGACATTGGACACCTACCCCAGCATACCCGTTATGGTGGTCCATGCTTGTCTTACAAACTAAGCAGAGGGTTCTCATGGTTGCTAATTAACGGGATATTACAAGTAGACGTCCCAAGTAGAGGTTCTAAGTAGAGGTTCCAAGTAGACGTTACAAGTAGACGTTACAAGTAGACGTTACAAGTAGACGTTACAAGTAGACGTTACAAGTAGACGTTACAAGTAGACGTTACAAGTAGAGGTTCCAAGTAAAGGACAAAAGTAGAGGTCACAAGCAGACGACCATATCATGTCCTTCACCCGCCACAGGACTCTATGTGCTATCGTCCTGAATAATGGCGCCCCATGTACTGACTAATGGCGCCCCATTTACTGAATAATGACGCCCCATTTACTGAATAATGGCGCCCCATTTACTGAATAATGGCGCCCCATTTACTGAATAATGGCGCCCCATTTACTGAATAATGGCGCCCCATTTACTGAATAATGGCGCCCCATCCACTAACTAATGGCGCCCCATCCACTAACTAATGGCGCCCCATTTACTGAATAATGGCGCCCCATCCACTGACTAATGGCGCCCCATTTACTGAATAATGGCGCCCCATCCACTGACTAATGGCACCCCATCCACTGACTAATGGCGCCCCATTTACTGAATAATGGCGCCCCATCCACTGACTAATGGCGCCCCATCCACTGACTAATGGCGCCCGATCGACAGGCCAACGGCCTCCTGTAAACCGGGTGTACCCGGATGTTAAAACTCTTAGTTCCAAAATGGTTTCCATTCAGCAAACGCATCTCAAAATGGATACCGGAATTTTTTTTTTAAGAAGGTGGCTTTCTAAAAATGTAAAACTGAATTGCACTACATCAATAATTATTTAATTAAAGTTTGTTTATAATTATGTGGAGGGCCGCATATCTTTGACAATTTCAAATTTGTAAAAATCGTATGTGACCTACATTGAAACAAATTTCGTATGTTGAAGAAATCTATGTTGATCAAAAACATTTCATGTATGACTGACTGACATTTGTTGTATGACTGAATGACATTTGCTTTATGACTGACTGACATTTGTTGTATGACTGACTGACATTTGTTGTATGACTATCATGATGTATGACTAACTGAATTTTGTTGTATGACTGACATTTTCTGTATGACTGACTGACAATTTTTGTATGACTGACATTCGTTGTATGACTGACATTTATTGTATGACTGACTGACATTTGTTGTATGACTGTCTGACATTTGTTGTATGACTATCATGATGTATGACTAACTGAATTTTGTTGTAAGACTGACATTTATTGTATGACTGACTGACATTTGTTGTATGACTGACTTACAATTGTTGTATGACTGACTGACATTTGTTTTATGACTGACTGACATTTGTTGTATGACTGACTTACAATTGTTGTATGACTGACTGACATTTGTTTTATGACTGACTGACATTTGTTGTATGACTGACTGACATTTGTTGTATGACTGACTGACATTTGTTGTATGACTGACTGACATTTGTTGTATGACTGACATTTGTTGTATGACTGACATTTGTTGTATGACTGACTGACATTTGTTGTATGACTGACTGACATTTGTTGTATGACTGACTGACATTTGTTGTATGACTGACTGACATTCGTTGTATGACTATCAGGCTAACTGAAATCCCAGGTATAAGTTCAAGTAACCGATGAATCGATTGATTGATTGATCGATTGCTCGGAGAAATCAATCGCGTTTATTTACCAGGCTTGATCGGCGCTACAATCATTCAATGTTGATGTCTTGATGTGTTGAAGTTTTGATGTGTTGATGTTTTCATGTCTTGATGTGTTGATGTTTTCATGTCTTGATGTGTCGATGTGTTTATGTATTGATGTCTTGATGTGTTGATGTCTTCATGTTTTCATGTCTTGATGTGTTGATGTTTTGATGTTTTGATGTGTTGATGTATTGATATCTTGATGTGTTGATGTTTTCATGTTTTCATGTCTTGATGTTTTGATGTTTTGATGTCTTGATGTGTCGTTGTTTTGATGTCTCGATGTGTCCATGTGTCGCTTGTTTGATGTATTGATGTATTGATGTGTTGATGTTGATGTATTGATGTCTTGATGTGTTGATGTGTTGATGTATTGATGTTTTGATGTTTTGATGTGTTGACGTATTGATGTGTTAATGTGTTGATGTGTTGATCGGCGCTACAATCACTCAATGTTGATTTGTTCAAGTCTTGATGTGTTGATGTTTTCATGTTTTTATGTAATGATGTGTTGATGTGTTTATGTTTTGATGTGTTTATGTGTTGATGTTTTGTTCTGTTGATGTGTTGATGAACGCTTTTCGGCTAAGCCTAATGTGTAGCTAAACTACAAATCTAATCAAACTGTTAAGTAATTACCGATAATCACTAGCATGTTTTTTTGATATCACAGCAAGACGTATTTTTGTGACGCCGTTTTCTCACCCCCCCCCCCCTTCATGCCACCCCACCCCACCATGCCACTCCCTAGGTGCTAGACTATCTCCAAATTCCCTGAGAGAACACGCCTAAAAAACGAAAAATTTATCATTTCACAATTCACTCTTAGCTGGAAACAAAAAACATCCCTTTCCCTCTACTTAATACAATTTACGCTAAAAGCGGATTTTCCCCATGCTTTTTATTCGGCTTCACACAAATAGGTCTCTTGGCTTTCTTAGGCCCTGGGACCTGGCGCTGTAGGGGTCGGTTAATGGGACCTGGCGCTGTAGGGGTCGGTTAATGGGATCTCTCTCTGCAGGGGTCGGTTTAATGTGTACTCATTACGTCGCCGCTGGTAGTGCAGGCGCAATAACTCGTGGCTGACTTGATGTCACGAACAATGCAAGGGGGAGGTAAGTTCCCTTTATCTAGGACAACATCGCTATTTTAAGATGCATGTTATTTGATCTAGTTACATCTGCGTAGCTAATGACGTCCATGTTAGCTAATGACGTCCATGTTAGCTAATGACGTCCATGTGTAGCCCATAACGTCTGGTCCATGTGTAGCTAATGACGTCTTGTCCATGTGTAGCTAATGACGTCTTGTCCATGTGTAGCTAATGACGTCTTGTCCATGTGTAGCTAATGACGTCTTGTCCATGTGTAGCTAATGACGTCTTGTCCATGTGTAGCTAATGACGTCTTGTCCATGTGTAGCTAATGACGTCTTGTCCATGTGTAGCTAATGACGTCTTGTCCATGTGTAGCTAATGACGTCTTGTCCATGTGTAGCTAATGACGTCTTGTCCATGTGTAGCTAATGACGTCTTGTCCATGTGTAGCTAATGACGTCTTGTCCATGTGTAGCTAATGACGTCTTGTCCATGTGTAGCTAATGACGTCTTGTCCATGTGTAGCTAATGACGTCTTGTCCATGTGTAGCTAATGACGTCTTGTCCATGTGTAGCTAATGACGTCTTGTCCATGTGTAGCTAATGACGTCTTGTCCATGTGTAGCTAATGACGTCTTGTCCATGTGTAGCTAATGACGTCTTGTCCATGTGTAGCTAATGACGTCTTGTCCATGTGTAGCTAATGACGTCTTGTCCATGTGTAGCTAATGACGTCTTGTCCATGTGTAGCTAATGACGTCTTGTCCATGTGTAGCTAATGACGTCTTGTCCAGGGAAGGAAGCATGACGTCATCTGGACGTTCTAACAGCCATTCAGACGGCGCCAAAAGAAAACCTACAATCAAATTTGAAATGGCGTTTCCCACAACTGGTTAACTGGTTAACTGGTTAAGTGACACCAAAAATGGCGAGGTCAATCAGAAAAAAGCCATTTAAAATATATTTTACAAGCTGGAAATAAATGGGCGGTAACTGGATAATTGTGTTGAAAATTTAGACTTAGATGAAGTGCTATGGGTAACTCACGTTTGGGATACACTTCAACATTCGCACACGTTTGTAGAGGTCAAATGGTTGGGTTTGTAGAACGTCTTATGCTATATATATATATATATATATATATATATATATATATATATATATATATATTACTATATATATATAATTATACTGTTGATAGATAAAGTATAAGTTTGAAACAATCCGCTTGTAGCAACTGATGTTGTTGTGGTTGACGTGGATGATGTTGTGGTTGACGTGGATGATGTTGTTGTGGTTAACGTGGATGATGTTGTGGTTGACGTGGATGATGTTGTTGTGGTTGACGTGGATGATGTTGTTGTGGTTGACGTGGATGATGTTGTTGTGGTTAACGTGGATGATGTTGTGGTTGACGTGGATGATGTTTGTTGTGGTTGACGTGGATGATGTTGTTGTGGTTGACGGTGGATGTTGTTGTGGTTGACGTGGATGATGTCGACAAAAATGTTTGGTTTGGTCAGCCTTTGTTTACCCCCCACAACTAAAGACAAGGCTTTGTGGCGCGTCTATATCTAATCCAGGCCATCAATGGCGGCTATTTGTGGCCTAGCGACACAGCCATTGTTGGCGGGAATAATTCGTCAGGCAAACAATGGCGGTGTGGCAGACACAACGTTAGGACGTCATAAGACACAAAGGTTGGGACGTCATAAGACAGAGACAAAGGTTGGGACGTCATAAGACACAAAGGTTGGGACGTCATAAGACACAAAGGTTGGGACGTCATAAGACAGAGACAAAGGTTGGGACGTCATAAGACACAAAGGTTGGGACGTCATAAGACACAAAGGTTGGGACGTCATAAGACAGAGACAAAGGTTGGGACGTCATAAGACACAAAGGTTGGGACGTCATAAGACACAAAGGTTGGGACGTCATAAGACAGAGACAAAGGTTGGGACGTCATAAGACACAAAGGTTGGGACGTCATAAGACACAAAGGTTGGGACGTCATGGTGGTGAAACAGGACTGGAGGATCAAGGTGTTGGTGGATTAACGTGTAGGAGGATTAACGTGTTGTAGGATTAACGTTTGGAGGATTAACAGGTTGTGGATTAACGTGTTGGAGGATTAACAGGTTGGTGGATTAACGTGTTGAAGGATTAACGTGTTGTAGGATCAGGGTGTTGATGGATTAATGTGTTGGAGGATTAACGTGTTGGCGGATTAACGGGGCATAGGATCAATGTGTTGGTCGATTAACCTGTTGGTGGATTAACGTTTTGAGGATTATCGTGTTGGTGGATTAACGTGTTGTAGGATCAAGGTGTTGGTTTTATCTGGTCCAGCTGATGTACGGTCCAGTGAGCACGTGATGCACGTACTGCTCACCTTATGCGCGTGTGTTCTCACGTGCATGCCCACGTGAGCTCTGAGCATGAATGAAGTGAGCACAGGTTCCAAGGTCCTTCAGTGCCAGACGTGAGTACTCGAGGCGTGAGTGGGTGCCGCACACAGCATGCAGATCGGTGGGTAACAGATGCTAAAAATAGACGTGTGATTCATTCATCGACACTGCTAGGTACTCAACAGGGATCAGCAAGGTGTGGGGGGGGGTGTGAGGGTGTGGGTGTGTGTGAGGGTGTGTGTGAGGGTGTGTGTGTGTGTGTGAGGGTGTGTGGGGATGTGCTGGGATGTACAAACTGAGTACGTGGTGCCGCAGCACTAAGTTCAGATACATTCTAGCTCTATTCCCCCCCCCCACCCTCCAGCCTACCCCCACACACACCACACACACACCACACACAAACAACACACACCGCTAAATAGATTGTTACAGTATGCAAACACTTAAATTGTTGACAACAATTCCATCCAATGAGGCAACAAGCAAACAAATGTTTACAGTAAGATTCTATTGAGCCGGTCAATTTAACCGTCCAACAAAGATTATGCCGGCCAGGAAATCGGTCAGTTTTAAAAGGACCGGAAGACGCAGTGACGTAGACACATTGAACTGTCCATCGATTGATTCCCCCCACCCCCGGGCTCGCTGTTGATCAATCCATCTTTAAAAATCAGACAATTAGTTGCTTGTACAGATGGGAGACTAACCAGCCGACTTGTTTGAATTGTCTGGGTCCGTGCTTTCAGCAGTCCGGCTAATCCTGCTCGTTATTAGCGCAAACATGGGCCCACACACACACACATACACACATACACACATACATACACATACACACACATACACAACACACATACACACATACACACATACACACATACACACATACACACATACACACATACACATACATACACACATACACACATACACACATACACACATACACACATACACACATACACACATACACACATACACATACATACACACATACACACATACACACATACACACATACACATACATACACACATACACACATACACACATACACATACATACACACATACACACATACACACATACACACATACACACATACACACATACACACATACACACATACACACATACACATACATACACACATACACACATACACACATACACACATACACACATACACACATACACACTCAAACACACACAAACACAAACACACACACACATACACACATACACACACTCAAACACACACACATACACATACACACTCAAACGCACACATACACAACACACACATACACACACGAATACACACGGACATACACACAAACGAACATACACAAAGGCACACACACACACTCACACACATCCACACTCATAGTCAAACATTCACACAGAGAACATACACACACGAAAATACTCATAAGCTTACACAAACACACACGGACATACATACAAACAGACACAAACAACTCACATACATACAAAGCAAAGAGAAACACACACACACACATACACACACAAACACACACACACGACGAGAACGCTAAAAATCAAAATGTTGTAAATTGGATTACAACTTGTTGAATATGTAATCATACTCAATTTAAAAAAACAAAGGTTTTAAAAATATGGCAATCGATAAAATTAGAGTTAAATTTTAAAATCGTAAAGCTGTTTGGGAACAGAGTTTCTTCGGGGTGGTTCCGCCCCCTCCCCCCCCCCCCCCCCCCGATGAGAGTTTACCTCCCCCCCCCCCCCCCTTCCCCAGAACGAGATGGAATTTTTATAGTAAAAATATACTTTTACTAGTGTCCGCCCCCCCCCTTCCCGGATAATGTTGACCGCCCCCCCCCCCCCCCCCGAAAATTTCAAGTGCCCCCCCCCCCCCCTCCCCTCGGATAAAAGTCTGGAAGAAATACTGCTTGGGAACCATCGATTACACCCATTTTCATATTTTTTTTATTCAATATATTGAATGTAAGCCGTTGAAAAGCCGTTTCTAATTATTTTATAAATTCACTATCTTAAAAAACTGCCCTCAACCTCTCCTTGAAGTCTACCAGAGTAGCCAGGGAGAGTAAAACAATAAAAGTCAGAACAATTGTTTTCCATGGTGAAATACAATCAAATTTCTATTTTGATTGAAAAATATGTTTTCTGTCAATAACCATTTGGAACCAACTTTTCTTGGAACCAAGTTTTCAAGCCGATTGTTCTTAAATTAATTTCACATCAAACAGACGCGAACGGCTACGGTTCGAATCCTAACTTGACCTGTGAGCTTTTAGCGAAATGTGGTGTAATGTGGTGTAATGGGGATCAATTTGTTCGTGGTGAGACTCGTGGTGAGACTTGTGGTGAGACTCGTGGTGAGACTACAAAGGTTTTGTTTTGAAATATTTCTACATTTTGTTTTAATAGAGCCGCTGTGTGATCTAGTCAAGTTTAAAAGTTATGGCGATATTGTCAAGTCAAGTTATGGCGATATTGTCAAGTCAAGTTATGGCGATATTGTCAAGTCATTTAGTGCAGTCAAGTTATGGCGATATTGTCAAGTCATTTAGTGCAGTCAAGTTATGGCGATATTGTCAAGTCATTTAGTGTAGTCAAGTTATGGCGATATTGTCAAGTCATTTAGTGCAGTTAAGTTATGGCGATATTGTCAAGTCATTTAGTGCAGTCAAGTTATGGCGCTATTGTCAAGTCATTTGGTGCAGTCAAGTTATGGCGCTATTGTCAAGTCATTTAGTGCAGTCAAGTTATGGCGCTATTGTCAAGTCATTTAGTGCAGTCAAGTTATGGCGATATTGTCAAGTCATTTAGTGCAGTCAAGTTATGGCGATATTGTCAAGTCATTTAGTGCAGTCAAGTTATGGCGATATTGTCAAGTCATTTAGTGCAGTCAAGTTATGGCGATATTGTCAAGTCATTTAGTGCAGTCAAGTTATGGCGATATTGTCAAGTCATTTAGTGCAGTCAAGTTATGGCGATATTGTCAAGTCATTTAGTGCAGTCAAGTTATGGAGATATTGTCAAGTCATTTAGTGCAGTCAAGTTATGGCGATATTGTCAAGTCATTCAGTGTGGTCAAGTCATATGAATGCAATCAAGTCATTTTATTGCTATGGTTGTTGAAGACTTCAAGTCACCAAGTCATTTTATTGAGCCCAGCACAATGACCTCTGACCCTAAACTTTTCTAAAAAAAAAAAAAAACTAAGAGCGGTTACCCTATCAGCGCGGCAACAATTACAAGATAAACATGTAATTGGATAACGTCCCTTTGGTGGAATACATTGACGTCTGCTAGACAAAGTCCTCACACGACCTTGACCTCTGGCTGACGTTGCCAGCGGTCGGTTTCAGAAAGGTTTGGGGGTCGGTTGGTTTCTTCTAGAACTTTCCATTACGTCTGTCTGCCTGTTAGCCTGTGGGTCAGTCAGTCAGTCAGTCAGTCAGTCAGTCAGTCAGTCAGTCAGTCAGTCAATCGGTCAGTCAGTCAGTCAGTCAGTCTGTCTGTCTGTCCGCCTGTCTGTCTGTCTGCCTGTCTGTCTGTCTGTCTGTCCGTCCGTCTGTCTGTCTGTCTGTCTGTCTGTCTGTCTGTCTGTCTGTCTGTCTGTCTGTCTGTCTGTCTGTCTGTCTGTCTGCCTGCCTGTCTGTCTGTCCGTCCGTCCGTCCGTCCGTCCGTCCGTCTGTCTGTCTGTCCGCCTGTCTGTCTGTCTGTCTGTCTGTCTGTCTGTCTGTCTGTCTGTCTGAATACCGCCTCCCCCTGCCTCTCCCACACACCGCCTCCCCCTGCCTCTCCCACACACCGCCTCCCCCTGCCTCTCCCACACACCGCCTCCCCCTGCCTCTCCCACACACCTTATCTCACCCACAAGCACCAAGAAAAGGAAGAACCAGCTCAACTTATCCCATCAGTTGCAGACATTCTAGAGATCTCTTGTAGTTAGGTGTGTTCACGTGACCCACACACACGTGTCAAGTGGGGTTGGTGCTAGCTGTTGGGGTTGGTGCTAGCTGTTGGGGTTGGTGCTAGCTGTTGGGGTTGGTGTTAGCTGTTGGGGTTGGTGTTAGCTGTTGGGGTTCAAACTTTTTGTCACCTCGACCCTTCCCCATGCGAACGACCAAGCATTCAATGACGTCAAATGACCCCCACCTCACATGACCCCCCCCCCCTCACGTGATTCCCCCCCCCCCCTCCAAATGAAATCGGTAAGTCTTCTTTCAGCGTCTTTTAAACTCTGATTACTATGTTGACGCCCACCTCCCTCCCCACCCCCGCCTCCTCCTCCCCACTCCCACCAAACTGAACGGGCCCTCATAACTGACTAGCAAACCTAATCCAAACTGACCACTCTAGATAGCCCCACCCTTAACACCCCCACTCTAGATAGCTCCACCCTTAACACCCCGGTGAACGGAAAAAAAGTCACAGGAAAAAAAAAAACACAGAAAAAAAGTCACAGTGGAAAAATTTTATCGGAAAAAAAATCACAGAAATAAAGTCACAGAAAAAAAGTCACAAAAATGTTTTTAGAAATATTTTGATTTATTTGTTAAGAATTGTCAAGTTTTGTAAGTCTATTGTTGTGGGTTGTATTTTTTGATAGAATACATTATTTATAGACGTAAAAAACAGTATGGTTTATATCAATTGTAAGTAAATATAATCTAAGATAAGTTACACAACAATCTCAACTTTTGTTATGTATTTAGTTAAATACGCGGTAGAAAAGTTAATTATAAACGAAATTTAGGCACATTTTGCCGTAGGCAATTCTATGGTCGGCTTCTCCTCAGTAGCCATTGTCCGAACATATTTTGTGTTGTTGTCGTTATGCGTCAATGACAGCCTTTGAACCTTGTCGGTTTTCTGTTTTGATCCTAAGTTTTGTTATGTAATGAGCGTGATAAATGTGGGCAGTAAAGGTGGTTGAACTAAACATAACTATTGTTGTCATGAGTTGAGGGCAGCAAGTCAGATGAACTGACCATTTCACGCTAATTTAATATTGGTATTTAAAAAAAAAACACACGATGAAAATAGTGGACTTTGGAGCATTCTATTCAATGCTACTAATCTTAAGTTTAACATAATTACAATCTACATACTTCATACTAAATATTTTTAGATGAATTATAAAAAATTACTATTCGTATACAGCATACACACATTACATTACATTTAATTAATCATAAGTTTATTTGCACTCTCTAAATATTTAACACATAAAAGTATTAACAAATATCATGCAAATATATATTTGTGACTTTTTTTCCTGTGACTTTTTTTCCTGTGACTTTTTTCCTGTGACTTTTTTTCTGTGTTTTTTTTCCTGTGTTTTTTTTTCCTGTGACTTTTTTTCCTGTGACTTTTTTTCTGTGTTTTTTTGTCCTGTGTTTTTTTTTTCCTGTGACTTTTTTTCCTACAATCAACACCCCCACCCCTTCGGCTGATTACCCCAACCACGTCATGTAGTGTGATGTCGTCACTCGAGCCCCACAGGTCCAGGGTAGGCGAGAGGTCAGTTGGCTTTCATGTCTTAATCCATGTCTTATAATCCATGGCTTATAATCCATGTCTTATAATCCATGTCTTTATCCATGTCTTAATCCATGTCTTAATCCATGTCTTAATCCATGGCTTAATCCATGTCTTAATCCATGGCTTATAATCCATGGCTTATAATCCATATCTTATAATCCAAGGCTTATAATCCGTCTTTAATCCATGTCTTATAATCCATGTCTTATAATCCATGTATTATAATCCATGGCTTATAATCCATGGCTTATAATCCATGGCTTATAATCCATTTCTTATAATCCAAGGCTTATAATCCATGTCTTTAATTCATGTCTTATAATCCATGTCTTATAATCCATGTCTTATAATCCATGGCTTATAATCCATGGCTTATAATCCATATCTTATAATCCAAGGCTTATAATCCATGTCTTTAATCCATGTCTTATAATCCATGTCTTATAATCCATGTCTTATAATCCAAGGCTTATAATCCATATCTTATAATCCAAGGCTTATAATCCATGTCTTTAATCCATGTCTTATAATCCAAGGCTTATAATCCATGTCTTTAATCCATATCTTATAATCCAAGGCTTATAATCCATGTCTTTAATCCATGTCTTATAATCCAAGGCTTATAATCCATGTCTTATAATCCATGTCTTATAATCCATGTCTTTAATCCATATCTTATAATCCAAGGCTTATAATCCATGTCTTATAATCCTTTAGCTCCATACCTTGTTGGTTCTGTAGGCGTGTGCCCACCCCTCCGCTATCCCTCCCTACCCCTCCACTACCCCTCCCCCTCCCCTACCCCTCCCTACCCCTCCACTATCCCTCCACTACCCCTCCACTATCCCTCCCTACCCCTCCCTACCCCTGCACTATCCCTCCACTACCCCTCCACTATCCCTCCCTACCCCTCCCTACCCCTGCACTATCCCTCCCTACCCCTGCACTATCCCTCCCTACCCCTCCACTATCCCTCCCTACCCCTCCCTACCCCTGCACTATCCCTCCCTACCCCTCTCTACCTCTCCACTATCCCTCCACTACCCCTCCACTATCCCTCCCTACCCCTCCCCTACCCCTCCCCTACCCCTCCACTATCCCTCCCTACCCCTCCCCTACCCCTCCCCTACCCTCCCTACCCCTCCCCTATCCCGACACTCAGGGCATACATTTTAAACCTCGCAATGCTCGTCAGGTATATTTAAGAGATTAGTGCCGATCGATTAACGATCGATCTTTAAAGCTCTGATCACCTGATCACCATTACAGTGACTGTAACTTGCATCTCCATCCATCAGCCCCTCCATGGTCATGCCCCACCCCCTCCATGGTCATGCCCCACCCCCTCCTTGGTCATGCCCCACCCCCTCCATCAACATCCATCCATCTTTATGCCCTCAATCAGCACTCAGAACATGTACTCACCCCCCCCCCCCCCCCAGCGTCCGGCCATCTTTATTCCCCCAGTCTAACAAGAGCGGGGCCGTCCATCCGTTCATCCGTCCATCCGTCCATCCGTTCCCTCATCTACTCAATCATTTCCGAATTATTGCCCTTGTTTAAAGCGCCGCTGTAACACCCCGCCCCCCCCCCACCCTCAAGAGAAGACTAAGCCCCACACAGCAAGATGGCGGCACATTGAAGCCAACTTTGGGGATTTCCCGATCTCCGACCAGAAACGGCATCGGACACATAATCGGACACACAATCGGACAGACAATCGGACAGACAGTCGGACACATAATCGGACACACAGCCGTTAGATAAGAATGAAAACCACATTTGTGACAGACGGGAAAACAAATTAATTGAAATATTGTTGGCTCTGATGTGAAACAAATGTACACGGCAGCCATTAGGTCTGGCACTGGTGGTCCAAGGGCCACAACTGGCGATAGATGGGGCAGCCAAGGGCCACAACTGGCGCTAGATGGGGCAGCCAAGGGCCACAACTGGCGATAGATGGAGCGGCCAAGGGCCACAACTGGCGCAAGATGGGGCGGCCAAGGGCCACAACTGGCGCTAGATGGGGCGACCAAGGGCCACAACTGGCGCTAGATGAGGCGGCCAAGGGCCACAACTGGCGCTAGATGAGGCGACCAAGGGCCACAACTGGCGCTAGATGAGGCGACCAAGGGCCACAACTGGCGCTAGATGGGGCGGTCAAGGGCCACAACTGGCGCTAGATGGGAGGGCCAAGGGCCACAACTGGCGCTAGATGAGGCGACCAAGGGCCACAACTGGCGCTAGATGGGGCGGCCAAGGGCCACAACTGGCGCTAGATGGGAGGGCCAAGGGCCACAACTGGCGCAAGATGGGGCGACCAAGGACCACAACTGGCGCTAGATGAGGCGACCAAGGGCCACAACTGGCGCTAGATGAGGCGACCAAGGGCCACAACTGGCGCTAGATGGGGCCAACTAGGGCCACAACTGGCGCTAGATGAGGCGGAAAAAGGGCCACAACTGGCGCTAGATGAGGCGACCAAGGGCCACAACTGGCGCTAGATGGGGCGACCAACACGGGAAGATCGGCTTAGACGGAAATAAATTGAGAGGAAGAGAAGCGGGGGGGTGGGGGGAGGAGACAATGAGGGGAGGTACAAAAGGCAGCTTAATCCCAGCAAGGCCAAGAGGATTTCTCTCGGTCGGCGGATTTTTTTCTCCGGATACCCCAGTTAATACTTCGATCTGACGCTAGTTCTGATCAGTTCTTCGATCTGACGCTAGTTTTGATTCGGAAATGGTTTTTTTAAAATCCTTGGTGCAGGTGAGATGTGTGGTGTGGTTGTGAGGGTGTGGTAGGGTGTGGTAATGATGTGAGGGTGTGGTGGGGTGTGGTGATGATGTGAGAGTGTGGTGGGGTGTGGTGGGGTGTGGTGGGGTGGGGTGTGGTGGGGTGTGTAGTGATGTGAGGGTGTGGTGGGGTGTGGTAATGATGTGAGGGTGTGGTGGGGTGTGGTAATGATGTGAGGGTGTGGTGGGGTGTGGTAATGATGTGAGGGTGTGGTGGGGTGTGGTGGGGTGTGGTAATGATGTGAGGGTGTGGTGGGGTGTGGTAATGATGTGAGGGTGTGGTGGGGTGTGGTGGTGATGTGAGGGTGTGGTGGGGTGTGGTGGGGTGTGGTGATGATGTGAGGGTGTGGTGGGGTGTGGTGGGGTGTGGTAATGATGTGAGGGTGGGGTGTGGTAATGATGTGAGGGTGTGGTGGGGTGTGGTGGGGTGTGGTAATGATGTGAGGGTGTGGTGGGGTGTGGTGGGGTGTGGTAATGATGTGAGGGTGGGGTGTGGTAATGATGTGAGGGTGTGGTGGGGTGTGGTGGGGTGTGGTAATGATGTGAGGGTGTGGTGGGGTGTGGTAATGATGTGAGGGTGTGGTGGGGTGTGGTAGTGATGTGAGGGTGTGGTGGGGTGTGGGTGGGGTGTGGTAATGATGTGAGGGTGGGGTGTGGTAATGATGTGAGGGGTGTGGTGGGGTGTGGTGGGGGGTGTGGTAGTGATGTGAGGGTGTGGTGGGGTGTGGTAATGATGTGAGGGTGTGGTGGGGTGTGGTGGGGTGTGGTAATTATGTGAGGGTGGGGTGTGGTAATGATGTGAGGGTGTGGTGGGGTGTGGTGGGGTGTGGTAATGATGTGAGGGTGTGGTGGGGTGTGGTGGGGTGTGGTAATGATGTGAGGTGTGGTGGGTGTGGTGGGTGTGGTAATGATGTGAGGGGTGTGGGTGGGGGTGTGGTAATTGATGTGAGGGTGTGGTGGGGTGTGGTAATGATGTGAGGGTGTGGTGGGGGTGTGGTGGGGTGTGGTAGTGATGTGAGGGTGTGGTGTGGTAATGATGTGAGGGTGTGGTGGGGTGTGGTATTGATGTGAGGGTGTGGTGGGGTGTGGTAGTGATGTGAGGGTGTGGTGTGGTATGATGTGAGGGTGTGGTGGTGTGGTAATGATGTGAGGGTGTGGTGGGGTGTGGTAGTGATGTGAGGGTGTGGTGTGGTATGATGTGAGGGTGTGGTGGGTGTGGTAATGATGTGAGGGTGTGGGTGGGGTGTGGTGGGGTGTGGTAGTGATGTGAGGGGGTGGTGGGTGTGGTGTGATGTGTGGGTGTGGTGGGGTGTGGTGGGTGGTGGGTTGTGGTGTGGGGGGGGGTGTGGTGAGGGTGTGGGTGTGGTGGTTGTTGGGGGGTGGTGGGTGTGGTTGTGGTGGGTGTGGGTGTGGTTGTAGGTGTGGGTGTGTGGGGTGGTGGATGTGTGGGTGTGGGTGTGTTTGTTGGGTGGGTGTGGGGGGTGGTGGGGTGGTTGTGATGTGTGGGTGTGGTGGGGTGTGGGTGGTGTGGGTGTGGTGTGTTAGGTGGGTGGGGTGGGTGTGGGTTGGTGGTGGGGTGTGGTGGGGTTGTGGTGGGTGGGGTGTGGTATGTGTGTGGTGTGGTGGGGTGGGTAGTGATGTGAGGGTGTGGTGTGGGGTTGTGTGAGGGTGTGGGGGGGTGTGTTGTGTGTGAGGGTGTGGTGTGGTATGTTGTGAGGGTGTGGTGGGGTTGTGGTAGTGTTGGGGGTGGGGTGTGGTATGTTGTGAGGTGTGGTGGGGTTTGTGGGGTGGGGTGGGTGGTGTTGTGTGGGTGTGGTGTGGTTGTTGGTGTGAGGGTGTGGGTGGGGTGTGGTAGTGTTGTGGGTGTGGTGGGTGTGTAGTGATGTGAGGGTGTGGTGTGGTAATGATGTGGAGGGTGTGGGGGTGTGTTGTTGTGAGGTTGTGGGGGGTTTTTGGATGTGT